>NW_026067956.1:2674038-2949474 GCF_014885135.2 Alexandromys fortis
CTCTCTCTCTGTCTCTCTCTCTGTCTCTCCCTCCCTCCCTCCCTCCCTCTGTCTCTCCTTCCCTCTTTTCTTCCTTCTTTCCTTCCTTTTCTTAACATTTTTTTTTTTTTTTGCAACGAGGCTATCCTTTTCTTAACAGCAGAAAGCCCGGGCTGAGTGGGAAGAGTGGTTCTGGCTGTCTCTCCAGTGCTGAGCTCTCATCCGTCACAACTCACCTCCAAACTGCTTTCCTCACGCCCGAAGGCACAGTTATTATTATTATTATTTTTTAATACTAACAGGAAAGTGGTCTTCTTGGAAGTTTGTTTTTCCAGAAAACACTCTGTGGATGGGGAGAGATAATGGAAATATTACTCATAGTTGGGTTTGGCCATAGAAGGTCTACCCATTTTTCCAGGGCCCGAAGATAGGCTACACTTGGACGTAATAAGTCCTGTGTGATTCTGGGGTTATGAAGGACAGCGGGGGTGAGGGGAAGGAGGAGAGATTGGCTAGGAGGAGGCATGCATAAGGACTGGCAGCACAGGAAGGTCTTTTGCTTGTCCACACTGAGAAAGGGCAGCAAAGCAGCTGGGAGTTCAGAAGGCTCGAAACAGAAGCCACCCCTGCCAAGGGCCCTGGATTATAAGCACAAGGACATGTCATCTAGCACTCCTCAGATGCCTAGGGGAACTCGCTCCAGACCTCTCCAGTCCTCATCCAAGACAAGTAACCTTCCCTTTCTCTGTCACTTCTCCTCTCTCCAAGGAAAACAGCCATCCTTTTCTTTCTTCAAAGACTGGCATCATAGGACAATTTTAAAGAATAATAGGTGGATTCATTCTGGGTCTAAGACAAAGAGGATGCTCCCACCAGGTTCTAAGGAGGCTCTCTGGTGGCAGGAGAGTTTCTGGGGACTCAGGGACACAGCTCTGCAGACACTGGGAGTCCCCTAACTAATAGGCCAGAGAGTATGTCCAGGGATCCTGGATTTGTGGCTGGACCCTTTACTTGTTCAGCTCAAGAAGAGTTGGTTCTCTGCAGAAACAAGTGAGCCTGTGGCATGGTACTCCCTGCACAGCTTAGATGTTAGAAGACACACTTGGCTCTTAGCATGCGTTGGGAAGGGAAGAGCTTAATGCACATGGAAAAGCAAATGAGAAGTTTAAACAGGCTTTGTCCTTTGCAAGGTCTTTTATACGAGATTTGAAAATCTCCTCCCCCACCACCACTAAAATGCAAAAGCGCACAAGACAGTTGCACATTTTGTTTTCTGGCAAAGACCCTCGTCTTTGGAAGCCAAGATTTTCCAGCAAACAGAGTACCAGACTTTCCGGGGAAATGTACAAACCAAAAAGTACCAAGCTGTTCCAGGATGGCCAAGGGGACTCACTCTCTGTGTCTAAAGAGAGAGGAGGGCCTGCTGCCACACTGAGCCCAGGAGGAATCATTGAAGTAACAGAACCCAAAACAGTAAGTGCTGGTCCCAGGGTGCACGAGCTCATCCCTGCCTTCCTCTCCCTACAAGCGGAGGAAGCATCTCAGGAACACCTTCTCTGACCGAAGCCAGAAGGCAGAAAGCACCACTTTTCAAATCCTCTGAAGGGAGAGTGCCCTTTCTGCGAGCAGAACGATAATATAGCCCCACACTGAGACAACTCCATCATCCTAGTCTGTTATTGATTTAAAATATTCTTAAATGAGAGTGAATAAGGAATTAGCCCGTGATTCTTTTTTTTTTTCCTACATAGAGCATGGCACCTTGTACCCAGTCAGTGCTCCGTTAGTGCTGAGCAAAGGCATTAAACACAGAGCACACCTGGTAACCATAACACTGTTATCCTTAAAGTGCGCTACCAAACCTTACACTGCTTTATCCTCACAACACCCCTGTGAGGTAGGTAAGCAATATTCTCATGGCACAGAAAGAGAAATTGGCCCCAGAGTGACTTGACTTGGGTACACTGGCAAAAGGGCAGAGTCCTGCAGGTCTCATCACCAAAGACACAATCTGTCCATGAGAAAGCACCATGCTTGTATTTAAACGCTTTCTCTGACCCTTTTGTTAAAACAAGGAAAATGCTTAAAGACGTCACTCTGTAACATCAGTTTCCTGTGTTTGGGAAGAATACACTTAATGCTGTTTCTGCCCTAGGGAACTGGAAGCACTGACCAGCTGGACACAGTTTCCTCCAGTTTGCTTCCAGAATCCTGCCTCTTCCTTATCTCTCGCCTACCATCCACTGAGGCTCTCCGAGGCGCCAAGCATCCATCTTTGAGTTGCTGTTCACAAACGCCGCAGGATCCTTTCATGAGTCAGAATGAGCATGGTGAGCACACAGGCACAGCAGGGGGGTCCTCTGTGTTCCTTCCTTTTGGTCGCCATCTGAAATACCTTGTGGGAATAAGGCCAGCAGGGTTGGCCTTGCTACACACCCAGACAAACTCGAAGGAGCTATTAACTGACTTTCAGAGTGGGGCTGGTTTATCCTCTGCATCGAATATAGCATTAACCTTGCAGACCAGACTCAGAGCAGGTGGGAATGGAGTCAGACCAGGGCTCCATGGTCAGGGGCAGAAGAATTTGGCAGCGGTACCCAAGACCTGCCCTTGAGAACACTCTGTTCCTCTGGGGCCGTCTCAGAAAGTGACTTTTCTTGCTTTTTTGTAATTTTTGGTGAGCATTTCTATAGCAGAGTAGACCCGGCCAGGACCAGGTGGACTGATCCATGGGAATTGGAACTTCTATAGCTTTGTTTTACAAGACAGTTTTGGGAACCAATTTAGAATTAGTTTCATGGCAGCACTCCTGAGTGCTAACATCCTCCATGGCTCCCACCTGCTCCCACTCTGGGTTAGGTCCTAAGAACAGTTAGGTTCTTAGGATGGGTCTGTTTGCTTGTTCCAAGTATATCTTGGTATTTGAAACTATAACAGTCAAACCATAGTAACACAAAACAAAAAAAACCATGGGTGGGGGGACGGGAAAAGAAATTGAACTTAACTTTTTCAATTCCAATTGTGATGGGGAAAAAAAATCCCAATTTAGAAAAAGATAAAGAAAGGCAAAACCAACTGCATGCTCCTCTCCAGCCCCACGTATCCCTCTGAATCTCGGCCTGCAGGCTCCAAGCACAGCGCACCAGGGAGTGGTGAAGACCCACCATGTGCCCAAGCATTTGTAGCTGGCAAGACAGGTGTTGGAAAAGCACAGCTGAGCTTTCCATCCTCTGCAGGGGAGCTGGAGGGGAATGAGTCCATTTGAGAAGGGAAACCCCAAGGCTTTGAGATACTTCCCAAAGAGCTTCCGGCCACCCCCCACACCATCTCCAGACTTGCTCTGCTCATCCCACCTCATGCCTGTCAGGTCCTCAGTGAACATCCATTCCCAGAAGCAGACTCCCCTGTGTCTTCCTTGGTCTTTCAGGAAAAACTAACATCGTGGGAGGTAAGGATTGACAGATGCCTAGCAGGAGTCAGGTGACCGGATGTCCCTGGCCAGCTGCTACTGTACCGAGTTAGCAATGCTGCGATGTAGCTGACTACTCCAGGGCTCTCTTCCTGCTCGCATGTCCATCTTGCTCACCTCCTGGGCTTCTGGGTACCAAGTGTACCTGAAAACCTCCTCTTTTTACATACTTCTAGTCCCCAAGAAGTGGGGTCACCCTTCTTCCTATGAGATGCCTTCATTACAGACAGCACTGACTGAATCTTCAGAGCATCCCTGAGCAGGCGGGAAAGCAGAGGTGGCCTGATCTGCTCTTCATCCACTTTATGATGGAGAAACCAAGGCACCAAGAGGCGAAGTGGCACCCATGACGGCAGTGGAGCCCTGTATCGGCCTGTGGCCCTTCATGGTCTTTCTGGCTTTAGGGAGAGCACCTAGGAAGTGTGAAGCTAAAGCAAGTGTCTAAGCCTGAGGGCCCCAGGGCTACATCGAGGATGGACTGCTCGACTGTATCCGCAGTGACAGATGGCCAAAGGTTACTTAGAGACAGGTGCTCTCACGGTTACCAGCCAGCACTGTACCAAGAGAGAAGTCATAAATATCCTTTCTCCTTTGGCGTGGAGGGTGATGTTCCAGAAGCTAGCCTCCCTGAAAGCTGGAACACTGATGGCTGACTGACTTCAGTGTGAGGAGGGGGTGAGGGATTCCTGCTGGGGACCAGCACAGGACAGCATCTCCTACTTGGGCAGTCACATTTTTCTTCACGCAATGGGCATCCCAGGGCAGGTGTCCCTAGGTCCCACCTGCTCCCGTCCCTGTGGTCTATTCTTAGCCCCTGGCACAGGTGCTGGCCTGGAGAAGGAGCATCCCCTGCGGAGGCAGTCTGTCTGCTGCACTGGAGCCATCATTAATAGCACTCATGACCTTTGGCTCCAGAACATTCCTGCTGTGTCCTGCCAGTCACTGCAAAGAAAGGTACCGAGAGAAAGAAGATGATGCCTGGGAGCTGAACAAGGCAGAAAGAGCTGGGTAAGCAGAGGAGAAAGCCAGGACTAGGTCAAGTCAGTGTCTTCTGGCATTCAGCCAGTAGCAACAGCTACAGCATTTGGAGTATGAACCAGAAACCTTTAGACCATCCAGAGATGGGAAAGGCGAGGCAGACTTTGTCACTACATCTTCCTTTCCCTCAAGGAAAGGCTTAGAGAAAACCCATAAGAAAACGGGCTTGCCTTTGACATTGTCATACATTTCAAAGTCGAGACAGGCACATGTTGACTTAGGATGCGCTGAAGAGCTAATAAGGCTGTAGCTGGATAATCATCACCAATGCCACATTCCAGAGGCTGGGCTGTAGATGAGAAAGGAAAGCTGCTCAAACCGGGACAGAGCTGTTTGAGGAGAGGAGATAGTGGAAGGACATACTTGAACCCGGAGGAGGCTCCCATAATGCCCCCTCATGTCCTTGATGAAAGGAACAAAGGATAAGCCTAGCTTCCTTCCTGCAGGAAGGGATTTTGGGTCTTGAGAAGACCGGAGCCCAGGAATCGGTGGGTGTTTGATATGCAGTGCTTAAAACTGCTCCCTGGGAGACTGGCTGGGCACTGGAAGAGCTTGACTCCTTAGAGTCCTCTCCTTCTCCTCTGTATTGTCTTTCCCAGGATTCCCTGGAGCATGCTTAGATTTCCCTGTCAGTTTTTCAATTGCCACTTGGGCCCTTGGATTTACACCGACCTCTCTTCCCTTTTCATGCCAAATTTGTATCCCATGCCTCAAACCAGACCTGGTGCGGTTATTTTAGTATTTGCCAATTGCTGTGCAAGTAGGTGCAAGATGACCATACACAACCACCTGGATCAAGACTTCTTAGCACCGCCGGGTATTGGTCACACCCTAACCTTATTCTCATCTAGACTCCTCTACATACACCAGGGGCCCAAACCTGCATACGGCAGCCATCTTGCTCTGCTTCAAGGTAGAGAATTTTTCACAGGTCCAGAAGCATCAAGACTTAGGGCTCATGAGAGACCCAGTTAGTGAGGCATGGAATAGACAAGGGGAAATGAAATCACTAATTCTTTTGGGAGAACATGGGGCACTCATGCAAGTGAACTCAGATGCAAGTGAAGAAGGGGCACCCGACCTTCCCAGAGCTGCTCAGAGGGAGACAAACATCTGGCGGTGACAACAGGTCAGGCTGCAGGAGGAATGGAGAAAGGAATATGATTTGGTGCTTTAAAAAAAAAAAACCCGTATGCTTTTCTGAGAATTGGGTTTGTACTGGGTCGGAAGCCAGTAGCATGAAAGGTCACATGACCAGGACAGTTGTCCTTGGGACCAGAGAGGATCCGCCCTCATTTAGTCACCATGGGACCCTAGGAGTCACTGCTGCTGAGAGGCCACAGGGGCGACAAAGAATTGGGTGATTCGGACAGTTGGGAAGACAGAGCCTGCTGTCTTCCAGCTCCCAATCTACTTGGGCCTTGTGGATTCGTCCTGACATCCCTGGTTCCAGTTATGGGACAAGTCTGACCTTAAAGAGCAGAGAAACACTTTATAGAGACCGACTGTGTTTGGGAAATCAGAAATTCTGGGGCGAATGGAGTCAATGGGAGCAGGTTTGATGGGCTTAGATCCTCTTAACTTTCCTCATTATGTCCTTAAGGGACCTGAAGAGTCCCAAGGCAGGGCCATCCAAGCTTGAGGGGTGGAGGGGAGGCTTGCGGAAACAAACCCAGCAAAACCAGTTCTTGTTCCACTGATTGGACCATATTTCTTAGAAATATAAAAAAGACAACTGTTCTGTATGTGCTTAGAGAAATGAAATACGGAGGTCTTTTGGCATAATCTATGTGTGTGGGGGGGTGGGGACAAAATGAAAAGAAAGAACGAGGTACCAACAGGCTTACCTACCAAAGCTAAATACTTGGAATTGGTTGTTTGCCATCAAGAGGTCCAGTGAAAAAAACAGGTGCAGAGATTTCGCTTGCAAGCACTATAGGTTACAGCTGGGGAAAACTTAGATGGATTTGTTAACTCGTGAAAGGGAAAGTTGTCGGGGGGGGGGGAGCAGATACTCTGCTAGGTGCAGTGGTCCTGCTGTGGGGTGCCAAGGTCATCTGGGAGGAAGACACTGAGGATGTGTGAAGTCCACTGGTGACACCTGGGAATCAGCCAGCCACCAATAGCCTCTGAAGGAGAAGGACACTAGAAGATTCCACGGGAAGCAATGCCTAAGAACAAAGGAGACAGGAAATGGGGCTCTGTATGATGATGGGGGCCATGCCGCCAGAGGAACCAGATCGTTCCGTCTTTGCTCCCTTCTGCTTTGCTCTCTGCTTCTTGGCTCACTTTTCACCCCTCTTCTTGTCTCTGTGGTCGTCCAGGCTACTGCCCAAAGATGTACATTTTCTACTGCATTACTGGGAAAGGTAAGGCATGACGGAGGAGTCTAGAGAGAGGGACAGGAATGCTACTAAAGAAGGAAAGGAGTCCAGACTCACCAAGGCTACACCATTGGGCTGGTGAGACATCATGACCTCCTCCTCCCTCACTTCCCCTGGCTAAGGCTTCCCTAGGCTGGAACCTGTTTTCCCGACGTTGGATGCTCCCAGTCAACACCCGCAGTTTCTTAGCTTTGTGTAAACATGGACACGTGTGCTTGTGCATGCGCGCTAGAGATGGAGCAGTCACGCCGAGGGGGCAGGCTAAAGCCAATGGTGGGATCAAAGAGCAAGAGATAGAATGGAAGCATGCCTAAGGCTGGACAAGTAAGGTGGCAGGGGTCCAGAGGGCTCATGCGGCATTGAAGCTATTCCAGTGCCACACAGAGCCCCAAACCTGGGAAGAACAAGAGTCGGGATCAGAGCTGGCCAGAGGATTGCCCAGCCACCCCACAGATGACCTCTTCAGTTCCCCAGTCTGAGCAGAGCATGGGCTGGAGCTTGGGGACAGAGCCCCAGCAGGTGCTGAAGACAGACTGAACAAGTCTTGTGGGAGCTCCCTCTGTTCACTGCTTTCATGCACAGATCCAAGCTGTCCCTCTCTCCCTGGCTTGCTCCCACCTGGCAGAGGCAGCCCAGTTTGTCTTCACCTCAGCCCAAGTGTGCTCGCTTGTATCCTGCTTCCCAGAGCAGGGACCAGGTAGGACCCTCTGAGACCCCATATTAGGGGTCCTGCAAAGTTGCAGTAATGCATGAGATACGGGGGTGGGTGGGACAAAGGAGGGAGCAGTTAGTTTCACAACTAATACATGTTTTAAGGTTTAAGGGAGAAAAAAAAAAAGATTTGAATAAACCATGAAGGAGTAACAAGGAGGGGCTTTTTTGAATAGTTATTTAAAATAAAATATAAAAAATTCATCAAACATAAAAAATTCCTCAGTTTTTGAACTTCTCTTAAGTATAGCTCAGTGTGAGGTCTTGCACCCTGAACAGTTACATCCAGAATTAAAAAAATAATCACAACCACAGACAATAAAGACTAACAGTATGTACTTAAAAATACTGTGCATGTATATATAGATATATATATATTTACACATATATATCTTTTGCAGAGATATTTTTCTTTTTATGATTAATTTTCTTTTTTTCTTTTCTTTCATTTTTCCTAATGTGTGCCCAAGTGAGATAGAATGGTATCAAAATAATACCCTAAAACAGAAATACTCTTTAAAGGAACAGTACCTTCCAAAAACAAATTAAAAATTTTACAAATGGTCAACCATACTTGTGACACCTCCAGAAATTCACCTTGGTATAGTGAGAAAAATAAACAGTTGTCTCAAATCCTCACCAAAGCCACAGGGCCTGGAGGAACAGTTTCTGCTGCTGGGTAGGGACTTGCTCTCCAGGTGGATGGCACACTCAGATGCCACTTTGCCCACCTTTCCATCCAGCCCCTTACATTTCCCTTTCCCAGCTACCACAGTATCTGCCTCATTTCAACTTTGTTATTTCTGGCAAGACCTTACAGCAGGTGTACACACACACACACACTCTCTCTCTCTCTCTCTCTCTCTCTCTCTCACACACACACACAGTCCACTCACCCCAAATGCACCAGGCTGAATGAGTCTCAGCCAACCACATTGACAGAAGCACCAGTCTGTGAAATGGGTTGGTTAATACGATTTGACTTTTTGATATAGAGATCGATAGTCTAGTGTTCCTCTTTATGTTATTTTTCAAAAGCACAAATGAAAAATGAAAAAAGAAAAACTCTTTACGGATCAGTTTAAGGCTCCCTACCAAAAATGGAAAGAGAAGAGGCCTTCCACACTGTCACACGTGACACACACGCGCCCTTCTCAGCCCTAAAACGACGGAAGAGATCATTGTCACCAGTCAGGGACTAAGTATTGTGCCTTTAAATTGAAGTCATCCTTTTTGCTACCATGCTGAGTTGTATCATTAATGATTCTCTTTGATGGTGTTTGTGGACATTTCCTTTGATCTGCTTTTAGAATTTACCAAATTGGGTGTCTGGGGGGTTTCATTCTTGTTTTTGTTTTGCCTTTTTTTTGTTTGTTTTTCTTGTTTTGCACAGGAAAAACAATGCAATTCTTGCTAGGCAAATGTTTAAATGGCACATAGTCAGCCTTCCAGTAGCTTTTCCGGCCAGTGGAGATCCAAGTAGCTTCTAGAAGGCTTTGCAAAATGGGAAAGGGGCAAGAGAAACTGAATAAAGAGAGGGGTTTCTATGCCTTTGCTTTTGGTCAGTTTGTTTGTTGTTTGTTTGTTTGTTTTTCAATACAAATCATCAGATAGGAAGGATCGTTTTTGGTGTGGTATCTGTTTGTTGTTTTAATTTGTTTGTTTTGTTGGTAGATTTTGTTTCGTTTGATTATTTAATTTTTTTTTCTCTCCTGGTGTGAAAGTCACCAGAGAGTTTTGTGTGAGAAAACAAGACAGTACCTAAAGAAACTCAGCACCTAAGGGCATAAGGCAGTTGAAGGTTTCTGTTTGTTTGTTTAGTTTAGTTTTGTTTTGTTCTCTCAATCAGCACCAATCCCATCAATGATCTACACTTGGTGTAAAGTAGAAAACTTTTTTGTTTCTTTTGGAGAGGAGAGAGCTCCTCCTTCTCCACCCTAGGAACTGTAGTGTGGGATTAATTTTTTTTTCAATACTGTTTCTTATGTGTAAAAAACAAAAGAAAGCTTTTCTTTGTTTTTACTTACAAAACATAGAGAATATCTTTGTATACATATAGTGACTGGAAAGAAAGCTTATCTGAAGGGGATGTGACTCATTGATCTGTTTGTAGTGTTGGTGGTGGCGGTGTGGTGGTGGTGGCGGTGGTGGTGGTGGTTCTGTGTATTGGGGGAAGGGAGGGTTATATTTCTTGCAGGCGGCATTGACCGCAACCAGACTTAAGGTCCCCTTCTCAATCTGGGTCAAGGTGTTCTAGAGTGAAGACTCATACTGCAGCAGCTCATAAAGCAGAGGCCCATCTCGGTAGCGAATGCCCACTGCGGTGGGGGTGACGTACTGCAGAATGTTAATAGTCCTCCGCAGCCTCCTGTCTACAAAGTGCGCATCCCAGGCCGGGTACCTCTTTCTTGGCATGTCAATCTTAATCAGGGGCCCTTCTGGGTGGTAAGGACGCCCTGACGGGGTGGAGGGCCCCATGGGTCTCACTTGGAATACAGGCAGGCAAGTATCAGCCGTGAGGTCCTCCTGCTGTTCCGTCACGGCTCTGGTGGGAGTGACCTGGGTCCCCCGGTACCCAGGGGTCTGAGGTGCCATGGGCTCAACATCGGGGGGCAAAGGGATGCCCCAGAGCAGCTCGGCACAACAGGAGCTGGCAAAGACCTTAGCCCGCGGCCCCATGGGATGCAACACGCCATAGTATAAGAGCATGAGCGCGATCCCAGCCACAAAGCTAACGAAGACACAGCACAGTGCTGGCACGGCGTAGGAGTCAGTGTTCTCCGGGTTTCTGTAGAAATACCAAAGGAACGTCAAGGCAGCGTTCTCGGTCAAGACTATCGTATAGTATGCGAACATTCGGTATCGAGTCCGCCCTTCCTTGACGTTAAACCAGCAGAAAATGTACACGATCCCTACCACCATGTTGAAGAGGATCTCCTCCCACTTGGACATGCAGAAGTCTGTCCCTCCATGGATGACCCAGAAGGCCATGGCGCACCAATGCACCACCACGAAGATCCCGAAATACAGCTGGAAGATGGAAGCGAACAGGGCGAAAGAGATAACCCGGGAGGAGATGGTGAAAAGGCGCCAGAAGAGGTGGATGAGGGCCCCTCGGTAACTCATGCTCTTCTTGTCGTCCCTCGAGTCCCGCAGCAGCTTGTGATAGGAGGCTAGCACCCAAGCCAGGGACATCAGGGACGTCACAGAGGAGACACCTGCCAAAAGGACACAAACCCACACAGTTAACACCTCGGATATCTACTGCCGACCCCGTGGAGGATGGAACTCCTGGCTGAGGAGCCGCCCCCACACACAATCTAGAGGAGGAAGGAGAGAGAGGAAAAACAAAATCGGGCACTGGACCAGAGTCCCGGCTGTTTCGCACACCGAGAACTGTGGGTGTCTGAAGTCGGTTTCAGAGACCCCGTTGCCGTTTGAGAGTCTGGAGGCTCAGGAGCAGAGTGAAGGGGCCCTGCCTGGCCTGGCGTTGGGAACTAGGGAGCATCTGCAACGAGTAGGGACCACTCTGCTGTCTACCTTAAGGGTCCTTGTTGCAGAAGTCATCTTGGGTTTGTGGAGGCCCACCCTAGCGAAAGCTCCTCCCTCAATCATTCTTTCCGTGAGAGTGCTGGGCGGCTCGCTCTCGGTCCCAAATACCCTTCTCTGGACCTTTTCCTACTCAGCCTTCCTCCTTAACCAGACATCCAAAGCCGCAGTGGGATGTCCGTCCCCTCGCTGGCATCTGCGGCACTGTCCTGACCTCTACACACACTCTTCCTGCTCACCCAGCAGCCCCCTTGAGGTCTTCCCTCGCCATTGTCCTCTCTCCTCTGGTCTCCCAGGTTAGAATTACTACCCCCTGATTCAGAAGTGCTCCTTTCCCTCGTGGGTTTGGTGATGTTTTCTGGGGGCCTCTGTGGTTCATTCCCCCAGGAAATCCTCCAACGCTCAAGGAGTCTAGGAGCTTGGATGTCTCTGAGCCCTGGAACCACGCCAATTTCTCTAAAGTATTTTTCGTTCTGACTTTGCTTAATTGATGTTTGTGAACAAATCAAGCGAAATGGCAATGATCGCTTCTGGTTATGATCCAATCCACCCATGAACAGGTAGTCATCCACCAAGCATGGCTGCCTAACGCCCTCTCTACCCAGGATTCCCCCATCATCCCTGAATCCTCACGCGTAGCCCAAGTGAGCGTCTAGCGCCCCCTTGTGTAATCCTTCCTAAAATTCAGAACTAAATGCAACTGGAGGCCCGGCTACCATCTCACTGACGGTCTCCTTAACAAACTGTCTATTCTCACAAGCACGGCTCTCTTGTTATGTCACGTCCTCCAGGCCCAAATCAGCTCTGTGCTACCCACTAGTGTTAAAGTCAGATTCAGGTACTCAAGGGACCAAGAAAGATGCCTCAGAGCCTCGCTTGGGTCCCTGCACACTACCTTATAAGGATTCAGATTTCAAGGAGGAAACAAAGTCCTTCTGCTTGCCGCTTCCAGAATTATGATCCTGCCCGGCTCGCGAATCTCCCTCCTCCCCTCCTCTCTGGGTCTCAGACTGTGAAATAGTGTGTCAGGAGCCACAGCACACCCAGCACGTGGGCAGCACACAGAGCATTGAACGTCTAGATGTTTGACTGCCACCAGGAGCATGTGCGCTGCTCATATCAACGAAGACGCAAAACAAACAGGGGCGATGAGGCACAAACCATTTGAAAAAATATCTTTAGAGCAGTGACGGTGGATTTTCATCCAACCTCTCTGGAAAGTTCTATAATGGATACTTGAATACCCTGCCTGCTTGTCCTACACGCAGGGCATCTATCTGGTCTGTTTCTCAGAGACCATACATGGTTTGTGGTACAAATATTAAGAGACAGGTTGTGTTCTAGCTGCTAGGTTGAAGTAGGGATGGCCGGTCCTCATAGGATTCATTTGACTTGGGTGTGGGTTTCCAGAGGGAAGAGAACAGGAAGTCACACCATGGAATCTTGTGTCAGACGTAATCCCTGGGACACTCTCAGGAAATTCCTTTCAAACATTCTTGTGACTCCATTGCCACCTGACTAACCAGTCTTCCTTCCTTCCTTCCTTCCTTCCTTCCTTCCTTCCTTCCTTCCTTCCCTTTTTCCCTTGAATTGGGGTGTTTCTAAGTAGCCTAGGTTGGTCTCAAACTCACTACTGTAGCACAGGTTAGCCTGGAACTCCCAATCATCCTGCCTCAATCTCCAGAATTCTAACAACTGAATTCACTTATTTTTGTTTGTGTGCATGCACAGGTGTGTGTGTGTGTGTATACATGTATTCATGTCTCTCTGTGTATAGGCATGCATAGACATATGCACAAGCATGTAAAGACCAGAAGTCAATGTCGGGTGACATTTCTTAAGAGCTATACACTTTATGTTTTGAGACAGGGCCTCTCATTGGGACCTGAGGTTACTTAGAAGGCTAGGCTGGCTAGCTAGTGACCTTCAGGGATGCCCTTGTCTCTACACCCCAATACCGAGATTACAAGGCTTTTTATGTGATGCTGAGGATCATTGATGTCCTCATGCTTGCATGATAAACACTTGATTGGCTTAACCATCTTCCCAGCTCCAACTCACCCCCCCTCTCTCTTTCTCTCCCTCTCCCTCCCTTCCTTTCTTTTTGTTTGTTTGTTTGTTTTTTCAAGACAAAGTTTCTTTGTGTAACAGTCCTGGCTGTCCTTGAATTTGTTTTTGTTTTGTAGACCAGCTTGGCCTCAGACTCACAGAGATCCACTGTCTCCTAAGTGCTGAGATTAAAGAAATGTGTCACCATGCCCAGCTTTGAACTCATTCATTCTCATTCTCTCTCTCTCTCTCTCTCTCTCTCTCTCTCTCTCTCTCTCTCTCTCTCTCGTTTCTCTGTGTTTCCTAGCTGTCTTGGAACTTGCTCTGTAGACCAGGCTGGCCTCAAACTCACAGAGATCCGCCTGACTCTGCCTCCTGAGTTCTGGGATTAAAGGGGTGTACCACCACCACCAAGCCAGAATTCATTTCTTGGTGCTAATCTTTAAGCACCTACTGGGATTGTCATGACTTGGCTGTCAGAAAGGAGTTTTATGCAAGTGAAATAGGAGGAAGGCTTGATCTGGGATTCCTCCTAACACAATGGGAACGATCACTGCCCTATTATTTTCCACTCGGGAGACCAAGAGTGCTGAGCTTGTACAGCAGGAAATAAACTTGTGGCCCACATGGAATTTGTCCTCACAGACATTCCAGAATAGCCAGTGGCCACTCCCCAGAGACCTACAGCCCACAGGCAGCAAGGAGAAACAAATCATAGGTCCTTGAAGCCATGGAATTGCTTAGGCTTCCAAACCACTACATGGTTAGCCTGCTCCCTCCAGTACAGCTATGGCCCTTAGATGCTGCTATGACTGATGGGCCACATCCCTCCAGTACAGCTGTGGTCCTTAGATGCTGCTGTGACTGATGGGCCACATCCTTCCAGTACAGCTGTGGTCCTTAGATGCTGCTGTGACTGATGGGCCACATCCTTCCAGTACAGCTGTGGTCCTTAGATGGACCTTCAAGGCTCCATTCAATCTAGGCTGTCTCAAGAGTTACACATGCACCTGCCAGCCCCCTGCCTGCACCTCTCAGTGGTCCATCTCCAGAAGGTTCAGATAGAGGTCCTGATGGTAGGGAATCCTCCGTAAGCCCCTCTGTCCTTTCAGGGGTCCACCCATGCCAACCCCTCCAGGATCACTTCACCCCTAGAAATTGTCTCCGCTTGAGGGTCTCCTCGCCAGTATTCACACGTGTGTAGCCAAATATCACGTCACTGAGACCTTTATCAGAGATCAGCTTCTTGGCCCACAATCACCGCATTCAGAACACAACCTTCACTGCCCCCCCCCATGCCTTCCTCTTTTCCCATTTATTCTCTATCCCTCCATACACAGATGCTGAATCTCCTTTGCTGCTTTGTTTTGGGGTAAAGGTTAGCTCCCAAGGGCAGGGCCGAACCTTGAGAGATTTCTCTAGGATTACGAACAAAACCTGTCTGGGTGCTTTTTTACATGCAAGGGTCCCCAGCTAGCTTCAGATTCTGTAGTATATGCCCTGGAAAAGGACTTTTATCCACTCAGCCTTCACAATCTCCTCCTTGTCTTAACTGTGGGAAGGGGTGCTCCCAGGAAGCCCCAACCTGTGTCTTCGTATTTCAGAAAGAACGGCTTGGAAACAGAAGAAAGAGTAAGGGTACCACCGATACTGAAGGCTTCCAGAGCGTCGGGTGCTATGCCAAACCCTGCGTTATTTCACCCATTCTGAACAATAAACCCTAACTGCCTGTTAGTGTCTCCATTTCACAGACTATCGCATGCTCAGAGAGGTAAAGGAACTGCTCATGGTTTCTGGGCTCGGCAGACCTTTGATCTGATGCTTTGACATTTGTGGCCTTGCTGCCCCTGGAGAAGTCAGGGTAATTCCTAGAGAGAGCAGACTTTGCCTATGAGCAATGCTTTCAAATCTCAGCATAAAAGCCCGCCTCTTCCAGGAGCTGCCACCCTCTGGTCCATCTGCCACCTGCTCTTATCACCCCAGGCCAGGGATAAACATCGCCCTCTGGCTAGGGGAACACACATGATTCCTATGGTTCACAGCAGCTATCCCTGAACTGTTCTGCCTGCCTACCTGCCTGCTGTTCCTGTGGAAGCCACAGTAACAACCTTGACAACCTTCTCCCTTCCTGCCTCCCTCAGTCTCTGCCTCCTGTTTGGCACAAGGCTGCCTGTACTACAAGCCCCTGGGTACAATGAGTTTCTCTTTCTGGATCTTGGAATTACAAACCCTTTTGTTGTGAGTATGTGTGTTCAGAAGTGTACATGTGTGTGGGTCCATATGTGTGTGGGTCCTTATGTGTGTGGGACCGTGTGTGGGTCCATGTGGTGGGGGTCCATATGTGTGTGGGTCCATGTGGGGGGTCCATATGTGTATGTGTGTTCATGTGTATGTGTGTTCATGAATGTACATGTGTGTGGGTCCTTATGTGTGGGGGACCATGTGTGTGGGAGTCCATATGCATGGGGGTCCATATGTGTGTGCACACCATAGGCTCCTTTCAGGTGTCTTCCTCAATCGCTTATTTATTGTTGTTGTTGTTTTTTGTTTGTTTGTTTGTTTTTTTTTAAATCTCTCACTCAACCCGGAGCATACCAATTGGTGAGGCTGGCTGACAAGCAAGCCCTGGGGGTCCTCCTATCTGTTTCCCCAGTTCTGGGAGCACAGGCATGAGCCACCATGTGAGACTTTGACCCATGAGTGCCAGGTAAACTCAAGTCCTCAAGCTTGCAGGACAGGCATTTTACCAGCCGAGCCAGCTCCCCAGCCCCAGTAACGGTTTTCAGTTGCCATTCTCTCCTGATGCCATATTTGGATCATAATAAAATAGATCCCTTAAGATCCCTATCAGTCGGTCAGACAGCTAGACTAGTAAGCTATTGGGTAGGAGGATGCAAGTCTGGGACACTTAACTCCCAAGTCCCAGTTGCCTTTGGGCTACAATCCAAAGAACATTCAGTAGTTTTCATCCCCAATGGGCCGGGCTCAGAACTTGGTGAGCCAAGCTGCTCTCTGAGGCAGGAAGGCAGCATGCTTCTGACATGAGCCCCAGAGTCAGCCAAGAGCTGCCTCTACTGTCCAAAGAGATGCTGGGCTCAAGCCCACCCCCTCAACTGTGAGAAGTCCATGGTGACTGACAGCTCTCCTTGAGGGCACTGCTTTAAGAGCGGAAGGAAAACGGCAGTAACAGGGCTGGGCTTAGCAGCCAGCACAGAGAAAAGCTGGATGCCCACGAGTGCATTCAAACAGACACATAAGCTGCATGAATGTGCCATTCTGTCTTGAGGTCTCGCTGCTGCCTCGGCCTAGATAGATTCTTCCCTGCTTTCTCTGCTGGCCCACCTCCTGCTTATTCTCAGAGCTCAGCCCGGGCATTGCTTCCTCCTTGAACACCCTACACATGCCCTGGGATGCACAGTGGGAAATACATCTGGCCTTGCCACAGCACTCCAAACATTTGCTCCTCCATTGCTTCTACTTCAAAACCACTTTCTGCAGACTGTCGGCCCCAGTCCATCCCTGAACTGTGATTTCCCTTCTGAAAGAACTGACTTATGATCTCCATGTGCCTCTGTGTGTGTGTGTGTGTGTGTGTATGGTCATGTGTGCATGTATACATATATGAATACACATGCATGGGTGTATATATGCATGTGGCAGTTTGGAGTTGAAACCTGAGCATCATTTTCAGTCACTTTCCACCTTAGTTTTTAACACAGGATCTGTCATTGAGCCTGAGCTCTTCATTCAGCCAGACCTGCTGGTCAGTGAGCTCCAGGGATCTTCCCATTTCTGCCTCCCCAGTACTGCGGTTTACAGGCAGGTACTACTGTGCCTGGAATTTTTTTTAAATATAGGTTCTAGAGCTCAGATATGACTTGCTGGGCCATCCCACCAACTCCTGACTTTTACATCATCATCATTATGTGCACTGGTGTTTTGCCATGGGTGTCAGGTCCCCTGGAACTGGGGTTACAGACAGTTGTGAGCTGCCATGTGGACGCTGGGAATTGAACCTGGGTCCTCTGGAAGAGTAATCAGTGTTCTTAACCACTGAGCCATCTCCCCAGCCCCTAAATTTTACTCTGGAGTGGAGAAAAGCTGTCTTCTCTACTCCTACAGACTCTGTGTCAGCAGAGTAGTTGCCCAACACGATTCTTGAGCAAATGCCTCACACATGCTGTTCCGTAAGCGATGCCAGAAATGCAAGTTCTGATAACAAAGCCACTGATTCCCTGGCTAAAGCAAGGCTGTGAACGGGCACCTGGAATTCTCCCAGGCCAGTGGGCACAGTTGTCTTAATTGCTCATCTAAATCCACCTTCCCCATGATTTCAGTTTCCTGTGACTGACCGAACAAAGGACCACATGTGCACTGGCGGAAAACAGGCACATTTCTCTCGGCGCAGTTCTGGAGGTCAGGCTCTGATTTCTGAAGCATTGGCAGGGCTGAGAGCCAGCTGGAGGCTCCAGGGAGAATCTGCTTCCTTGCCTCTCAACTTCTGGAGCTGCCCATATCCCTTGGCTGGTGGCTTCTTTTTCTGTCTTCGGTGTCGCCTTCGAGACTTTCATATTTCACAGACACATTACCCTCTGTCCAGTTGGTCTGCCTCCCTCCTATCAGGTACAACCGGGTGGTCAGCTTCATCTTTTCAGTTCAGAGCTCTTCATGGAATCAGCAAAGCCCATATTCTGCATGAAATGTGACAACTCTAGGTTCAAGATTAGGTGGCAGACCCCATGGTACATAATATGCAGCCAGCATTTAGCATCACCCTGTAATAGCCAGTGGGGTGGTTCTGTCCCATACTGTGTGTCAGGTAGTGTCTGGGAGGAGACTTTTGGGTCTTATAACTCAGGATACAGGTAGATGGAGGCTGGGGAGGCTGCCAAACACCTTGCAGTGAAGAAAGCAACCGCGATGAAGAATCGTGTGTTCCTCGATCTAATCACACTGAGGTTCCGCTCCTTTCATGGCTCCTGACACCAGAGATTGGTGTCATCCTGTAAAAGGCCCATGAGTATGGATATAGGAACACCAGGACACTAGACACCGTCTCTTGGTGCTGATAAAGAACGCAGACTCCTCTGAGGGTAATTTGGTTCTGTTTTGGTTTTTGAGACAGGGTTTCTCTATGTAGCTCTGGCTGTCCTGGAACTCATTATGTAGACCAGACTGACTTTGAAATGAGAGATCCACCTGCCTCTGACTCCCCAGTGCTGGGATTAAAGGCATGGACCACCATGCCTAGTGATGTTTCTTTTTCCTTTGATAGTAATATTGGTTACCAACTTGATGGGACTTATAACCAGCACTAAAGCAGGTCACTGTGTGTGTCTGTGAGAGAGTTTCTAGATGCAGCTAATTGAAATGGGAAGGCCTATCCTCAGTAAGCAGCAGCGTGTTATAGGCTGGGGTCCCAGACTGAATGAGAAGGAGAAAATGGGTTGAGCATCAGTATTCCTCTCTCTGAACCTGGCAGCAGATGCAACGACTCAACACCTCTGCCACCCCGCCTTCCCCACCATGATGGACTCTACCCTCACACTGAGAGACAGAGTCATCCCTTCCTTCCTCAAGCCGCCTTCGTCAGGTGTTTTGTCACAGCAAACAGGCCAACAACTAGGAAAGAGCCATTGCCCCGTCTCAGGCATGGACCCTCCATTGCATTTCTCCTATGGCTAAACTAGAGGAGGTGGGAACCCCTATGAAGCTCTTCTGGCCATTGGGGCTCATTGAGTTGCCCCAAAGGCCACTCTGGGAACATGGTGCAGCCCAGGGAGGAAGCAGTTCTCCTCTCAAGGAGCTTGAAGGTCAAATAACAGCATTTGAAGCATCCAGCGGAAGAGCTAGCTGCACCTTATGTTTCCCTGGGCTCTCCCTCCTAAGACATTGTCAGAAATATCAAAATACCGTCTCCACAGCCAGCGGATGAGGGCGAGCCTCCGGGACTCTAGAACAAATGTCAGCTACTCAGCTGCACGGTCAGGGCTTGTGGGAGCCTGGATCTGCTTGGCTGGAACTCAGGAAGTAGGCCCTCTTCTTCTGCCCTCCCTGAGGAGTCTAGCAAACCCCTTCTCACTGGGCAAAGAACAACTAGACCACACCCAGTCCCCTGTGGCTACCAAACATGATGGCTTTTGAATGGAGTCTGAGAGAAGTCCTGGAAGGAACTGGGGTTCTGCCACAAGATATCTAGCGTGGGTATAGCCCATTCCTTGAGTAAAGAAGCAACTAAGACTTAATTTATCTTCTGCGAGCCAGGGGTAAAAATACAGACTTTGAATATGCAATGAGTAATGACTCTTTCCTTTTATATAACTGTGCATATATATACACATACTATTTCTATATACATACACACGCACATGTATATATAGCATGCATAAATATATGAACCAAATATATGTAGAATGCTTATTAAGAGTACAAGCATATGTTGTCTTCATATGTGTATATATATATCTTCCATATGTTCTTGAAGTTATATTCATGTACCTATTTATTTTTGTCTGTATCCAACAAAATGTGAGCCCTTAGAGAGAAGAGACCTCTGCTTTGCCCATCGCAGTACCCTGAGCCCAGTACTGAGAAGTCTTAATTCCCTGGGTGTCCTCTGCAAGTGCCTGCAGAGAACATTACTCCTGATACAGAAAGGCAGGAGCATGACTTAGAAGGAGGCTGCATGCTGAGAACCGTTTTTTGCTCTGGGCCCTAAGTCCTTGACACCAGGGGCCCCGGAAGAACCAGTGTGCCTTTGATGGCGTAGTACCAACATCAGCCATTGCATTGGGTGCTTCTATGGTATCAAGAGTAGAAGTGGGGATAGAAGGGGTTAGCTGTGTTTGCAAAGGACCACTGAGAGGGAGTGACAGAAGGACCCCCTGAGGGACACAGATCCACAAGTACAGGCAAACCAAGGCCAATGCTTGGTGCTCACAGGGACAGCACATTTCCTCTAGGTGATGGTCTCCAGACCACCCAGGGAGCAAGCAGGGAAGCCCTTCCCCAGGGCATGGCAGTGCTTCTGTGGAATCTTCAAAGTGGGATGACTCTGCAGAGGCTCACTGTGCTGCAGTCTCCTGGACTGTGTCACGAGGCTCAGAATTCCTGCTTCTGGTGTGTGCATCTATCTGGCCTCACAGTGAGGAGCACCACAGCCCCCATCTTGAAGACCTTCCCCCCTTCCTCCTCCTCAGCATAAGAGATGGCCAGAGTACAGGGACACTCTGGGAATCCCCACTGCCCTCAATTTCATTTCACGTACTGGAAGCCCCCTTGACCTTGAGCCTCGACCCTGGATCCTTCTAAACTCCTCAACACGTTTTCCCCATGTTTACTGAAGCTCTGTCTCTTGCACTTCTTGGCTGCAAGGTGACCTGGTGACCTCATGGAGCTTCCCTCACCACCCCACTAAGAGCCGCATGAAGTTCTGCTGCCTTTCCTAGCTTTCTTCCTGGCTTTGTTGCTCTCTTTCAGGCTCCTATCACTCCCTAAGAGAAAATAAAGTATTTGCTTTATCACTCATTTACATGACCCTCTGGCTTCATGAAGGAACGGGGGGGGGGCGGCTGAGTTTGTTCTGATTCTTAATGCATCTGTCCCCAGCGCCCACACTATGCCAGGCATACAGTAGGTAGTTAATAACTGCACCCCCAGAGAAAGTCATGAAATTCCAGTTGCAGTTGCCACTCAGGTTTCTGAACTTGCTGCCCTCTACACTTTCTCCCAGAATCCACCTTGGCTCCTGACCTGGATCAGGGAGGTTAGGCCAGTGAGACTCCATCCCAGTATCCAACACAAAAACACACCGAAATGGCCAAAGACCATTTTATCTGTGTGGATCAACAAGATAAATTTAGTTTGCTTTTCTTGTGATCTTTTTCTTTGAGTCTCTCCCCTCTCCTCAGCTGTCAAGAGTAACCAGAGGTAAAAGAGCAACCCCAAGGTGGGGGGGGGCACAGGAGATCTCTGTCAAATGGCTACATGTTCCATCTAACAGCACAGAGACCTGCTTAATTGTGACTTTAGACAACAAGGTGTTTGGAGCTAGAAGGGTGGAGAACTGGAGCTTCAGGGCCAGCAGATCCTATGTGTAGACACCAAACAGAACCTTCATGTCAAGGCCTCAAAAAGAGACTGGGAAGGGAGTTGGAGAGAGGCTATCCAGGGGACACAACAGTGGCCATGTCTGGCTAGAGGCATCCCCTTGCCATGCCCCTCCATCCCAGTGATGCATTAAGAGGTGGCCAGAGGGGCCAACAGAACCTTACATCTCTTTCTTTAGCAGAAGCCAAGACAGGACTCAGTCAGGGCATTAAGATTCTCCATGGAAGACCTGTGTGACACTGTCTATGATCCCACTGTTCCCCAGGAATGGTGGACCAGGGCTAATGAGCTGAGAGGAGGGTTTCCTTCCACTGGAGGTCTGCCCGTCAGCACTAGCACAGGAACAACCATGACTCAGCATGGAGAGTGCCGGTTCACTTGTTGTGTGCAATGAGATGGTTGTTGCAGTAACAGATTTTACTTATTGTTCCCAAGGAGCCAAAGCAGGAAGCTCATAGAGCTGGTCCATAGCATACACCTGTGACCTTCAGCGCCCATGGCCAAGTTATGGTCACTTTCCAGCTTTACTCTATGTTAACCAAGGGGGATGGGCAAATGGTTGAATACAGAAAATTCATATTGGAAAGTTAATCTTCACTTGTATATATTAATAACATTGGGAAGCGGAGCCTTTGGGGTTGGATGAGGTCATGCTGCTGGGGCCCCCACGACAGTAATGAGTGGATTTATAAAGAGGACTATCCTGTGCTGTAATATGATGTCATAAGAAGACCTTCACTAAATAACAAAAGAGATGTCTTGATGGAAGGGGCATTTGGGGGTTACAGAGAAACCTGGTGCTAGGGAAATTCCCAGGAATCCACAAGGGTGACCCCAGCTAAGACTCCTAGCATTAGTAGATAGGGTGCCTGAACTGGCTGTCTCCTATAACCAGATTGGCGACTACCATAATTGTCTTCAGAGAGACTTCCTCCAATGGAACAGAGGTCCACAGCCCAGCACTGGGCCAAGCTCCGGTATCTTGTTGAAGACGAGGAGGAATGATTGCAAGAGCCAGTGGGGTCAAAGCAACCCACAGAAACAACTAACCTGGGTTCATAGGGGCTCACAGACTCTGGACCAACAGTCAGGGAGCCTGCAAGAGATCAGCCTAGGCCTTCGACATATGTGTGACAATTGTGTAGCTTGGCCTATCTGTGGGACTCCTAGCGGTGGGATCAGAATCTGTCCCTAAGGCTTGAGCTGGCTTTTGGGAACCTATTCCTCATCCTGGGTGGCCTTATCCAGCCTTAATACAAAGGGAGGCGCTTATTCCTACCCCAACTTGCTATGCCATGCTTTGTTGACACTCATGGGAGGCCTGGCCCTTTCTGAACAGAAACAGAAAAGGAGTGGATGGGGGTAGGGGAGGTGGTAGGAGGGAATGGGGGAGAGGAGAGAGAAGAAACTTCAGCTGAGATATAAAATAAATGAAAAATTTAATAGATAGATGATAGATACACAGATAGATAGACAGACACATAGATGATAGATAGATGATAGATAGATAGATAGATAGATAGATAGATAGATAGATAGATAGATAGATGTACATAGATAGATGATACATAGATAGATGATAGATAGACAGACAGACAGATAGATGGTAGATAGATAGATGATAGATACACAGATAGATAGACAGACACATAGATGATAGATAGATGATAGATAGATAGATAGATGTACATAGATAGATAGATGATACATAGATAGATAGATGATAGATAGACAGACAGATAGATGGTAGATAGATAGATGATAGATAGATGATAGATGATACATAGATAGATGATAGATAGACAGACAGATAGATGATAGATATAGATAGATAGATAAATGATAGAGATAGATAGATAGATAGATAGATAGATAGATAGATAGATAGATAGATAGATCATGTATTAGCACCATGTTCTGGACACCAAGCCTCCAGAAATAAATCTCTATTGTAAATTTCCAGCCTCGGGTGTTTTGTTATAGCAACACATGTTTTTTTGTCCTGAACCTAAAAAGGATTTGAGCTAGCACCTATATGAACCAGACGAGAAAGAGTCTAGAAGCATCTTCTTCCCGAGGAAGAAAGAACTAGAGGAGGAAGGAACTGAAGTGTTCCATGGGTGTTGCAGCCAAGAGCCAGGCCCCAGCCTTTCTCCCCCTATAGACCAGTACAGGAGCTTCAACCTCTAGGAGGAGAAGTTTGCCTGGGAAGACAGAGAAGGGGAAGCTGAGTTTTCTTGTGTGGCACTCTTTGTCCCCACCAGAGGAAGAAAGGCTCATCTCAGCGGGATGGTGGGAAGGGATGGGCTCTTGCCTTTCTGGGTGGTTCAGATGCTCGCTATATGTTAAGCCAAGGTGAAGCTAAGGTTCAAGTGTCTGCAGTGTGCATTCATATGTGATGTGTGCACACAGAGAGTGGAGGAGGACACTCTGCTGTGTGAACCACCAGAGGATGCTTGGCTTCATCACTGTGCCTCTCATTCACTTGAGACAGTCTCTCATTCCACCCGAAGCTAGGCTGGAGGCCACTAAGCTCAGTGATCCTCTTGTCCCCACCCTGCAGGGCACCGATGTCACCAGCGCATGTGGCATGCCCCAGCTTTTTCTTGAGTGCTAGAGATGGAGTTCAGGTCCTCGTGCCTGCACAGCAAGCCCTGTGACCCACTGTGCCATCTCCCCAGGGCTGGATGTGAGCAGAGCCCACAACTGAGGGAGACTGGAAGAAGAAGCTAGCAGGAAGCTGTGACAGTTGAGATAGAAAGGCATCCAACAACTGTATCTGAGACTAAATGTTTGTTTAAAGGAAAATCAATGCTTCAGCACGTCTCCTACTTCTTAGATTCCTTTATCTTTCTTAACTCATTCTGTCATACATTAGTCTGGAGTTATCCGTGTTTATTTATTTGTGTGGGTTGCAGGGGGCACATGCTTTCCACGGCACACTGATGTAGAACAAAGGACAATGTGTGGAGTCCCTTTAGGTGGGTCTGGAGGATTGAACTCGGGCCACCAGGCTTGCACATCAAGCACCTTCACCTGCTGAACCATCTTCCCTGGCACAAAATGTGGAATTGGGAGGGGAGGGTGGAAACTCCACGGACAAGGCATGGTGTGTGGAGGTCTCTGCGTGCCATGACAGTTATCTCAGGGCAGCAAGAAGAATAAAAGTCCTTTGTGTGCATGCTGGTTGCTGTGACCTTCGGCAGCTTCCTTTCCTGTGCTTCATCTTCCTGTGTGAAAAACAAGGGGACCGGACCCCATGGCTTCTGTGCCTGGCATCTCCCACCCATGTACAGAGTGTAGAGCCCCAGCACTCCTGCTAAGTGCTATAGCATGGCACTTAAGATAGCAAAGTAATGGTGTGGGCTGTCCTTCTGTATATGTGTTGCTTTTATTGGTTAACGAATAAAGCTGTTTCAGCCAGTGGCTCAGCAGAATAGAGCTGGGCGGGAAAACTGAACTGAATGCTGGAAGAAAGAAGGCAGAGTCAGTGAGATGCCATACTGTAGCCTCCAGAGGAGACAGGCACCGGACAGAACTTTAACCAGTAAGCCACAGCCCATGTGGCAAAACACAGATGAATAGAAACGGGTTAATTTGAGACGTAAGAGCTAGCTAAAAATACTCTTAAGTTATTGGCCAAGCAGTATTGCAATGGGTGGACGAGAAATGAACAAGCAGCCTCCTACTACAGTCTACTGGACATGCTGTCATACGCCTGGTGTCCCAGAACTGAGGCAGAGTAGAAACAAGAGAATGGCGACAAGCTCAAGGTCAGACTGAACTAGCTAGTGAGTTTCAGGTCAGCCAGTGCTACAGAGAGAGACCCTGTCTCAACAAAACACAAATAAACAAAATCTGTCTGCCCGAGTCACCTCAGAAGATTCCTGGGAAGACACATGCCTCTGAGGTGCTCCCTGAGCACAGCTGGTCCGTGGTGTTCCATCTAGTTCCATTCTGGGGTCATAGGTCACTCACCCTTCAGGTACCAACTCCATTTCAAGCACCCACTCCATCCAGGGACTTCTATTCTTGCCCACTAACTGACGGACAGAGTGGAGGGCACACAGCTCAGACCCAAGGGATTTGCACCACACTGGACATGGGCAGCAGCCCACTCACCCCTCACTAATTGGTGGGACTCCTAGGACAGGTCCGTCTTCTTCATCTCTGCCTGGAAATGCTCAGCTACGTAACTGCTGCGATTACGGCTTCTAGCCCACAACGTCTGTGAATTTCTGTGGGGCCTACTAGGCTCTTCCTCTGAACGCTGCCTTCCACCCCACCCCCTGCTCCACTGCCAAGTTCTAGCCGTGCTGAATGTTTTCACTTTCAGGTCAGCGCCACCGTGGTCTTCCACAGGGGGAGGCTTTTCCTACCTCAGGGCCTTTGGGCATGCCGTTCCCGAATGACGGAAGGTCATTCGGTGCCTCTCTCTTTGTTGTTGACACCCAGCCTAAAGGAGAGCCCCCCCCCTCACTAAAGGCTTTCTCTGACTCCTGCCTCTAAGAGGCTCCCGCCAGCCCCGCAGCTAGTTCAGGCCTCAGCAATGTGTTTACACGTGACAAATTTCTTCTAGAATCATGCCCAAGTCTCCGATGCTAGGCTGTGTGCTGTGTGTGTGTGTGTGTGTGTGCAACCCAATAGACTTTCACAACGCCCCAAAGCAACTCTTATTTCCATCTTACATATAAAGAAACCCGGCTGGAAAGGAACCTTCCCACATCCTAAGTCTCCATGGCTGAGCTCGAGTTGTATGTGGCTCCCTGCCTTCCCCAGTAGCCCAGGCTGCTTTCCAAGCCCGCCCTAAGCCAGCACCCCTGCCAAGATGGCAGGAACCTGAACCAGCGAGGAGATGGTAGCAGCCTTAGCGTATGCCTAAGTACCCTCAGCATGAATGGCACAGAGAGGGGCGGAGCTATCCCACAGCCAACCAGTCAGGGCTCAGGAGCTCCATCAGCAAAGGGATCTACAGTGGAAACAGCCAAATGCCAAGGCACAGCTTACGGACTGCAGGGTCGGAAGGTATCGCAGCCGTCCAGGAGACCAGAGACCCCCTGGCCAGAGAGAGAAAGAGAGAAGGCAAGTAGGGTGGGCCCTCTTCCCCAGCTGTCCTGCTATCCCAGACCACGGATACTCTTGCAAGCCTCAGCAGTCAGGGCCTCTGGGTCTGGTTCCTTCAGCGGTGTCTCTGCTTTAATACAACTAGCAACACGGCACTTACTACTCTAGAGAGAGTCTTCCCATGGCGGGATGGAAGGTTTCTCATTTCCTACCCACTGAAGGTAGAACAGTTCCCCCAGAGTGTACATTGGCATCTATGGTATTTCTTCTTCCCCATTTCTCCAAACGTTAGGATTCACACATCCCAAGTCCCCCTCTGCTAAACATCCCATTTCTCCCTCCGTGTGCCACCTCGGGTCCCTTCTCAATCTAGAGCCTGTTCTGGCGCATCCCTGACTCCCTGGTATGTGCTCTGCGACACTGTAGGCTAGGCTAGCCATCAGCTATAAATAAGGCCACTGCGGTCTAACCTTGGCATCCCTAACAGCCAAGAGCCTTTCTACCCCAGAGCTTGCATGTCTGGACAACGCTCTGTGGCTTCTGAGGGCCCTATGGAGACGACGTGATGCCACAGTGGGGAGCACAGGGCCCCTTTGTGTGCTCACTGGAGCACCCACCACTTCAGTCTGTTGCTACTAATGAGCTGCGACATCGACATGCGTCGGAAGCAAGATCCTGACGTTTGCAATGTCAAGACCTGCCATGCCTCAGAGTGATTGGCACATGCTGTCATTAGACCTGGTTACCCCATTCCACGGATGTGGAAATACCAGGGCCCAGGGCGAGGCAAAACCAAAGGGGCCCCACACCGGATTACATCACCAGGCCCCTGCTCTGCTCTTCTGAACAAAGTACCTTGGGAACAGGGGTGCTGAGGAAAAGGCCAAGGAGACAAATGAGGCCGTTGCAGCGGGGGTGGGGGGTGGGGGGAGGAGGTAGGGGAGGTGATGGCGGTGGTGCGGGGGAGAGGCCGACGGGCACTCACAGGGCAGCGTCTCTGCGCTATTCTTCTGGATCATAATGCAGAGCTGTAGCACCAGTTGGGGCGCGCTCTCCAGAAAGGTCTCCAGGAGGCGCAGCATGTTGACATCTGCGTATTCGTACATCATAGCCCAGTAGAAGCGTCGCTGGTGTTCCTTCTGCCGCTGGCTCTGAATCCCCAGGTACATGGTGCGGATATACCTGCGGGGAGACATGGGACAGAGCACACGTGTGGGTGGGGCTTGCAGAAGGACAGCGACCCGCCTGTGGTGGCATTTCCCGACTTCCTGCTGAGGTCCCCAGGAGCTCGAGTGGGATTCAGATTCAAAAGGATAAAGAGGTGAGGCGTGGGGTCCAGTCATGGGGGGAGCTGGCCCTACGAGGGACCCCAGGCCAGGCCTCTCCATCCTGCCCTCCACTTACACATACGGGAAATGGAAGCATTGACCAGATGATGCCCCAGGCCCATCAGCTGAGTATTTCAGATGAGCTCAGAGGTAGGTGGGTTTCTTGGGGTACAGGATCAGGGTGGAAGTGGGAAACATTCCACTAGGGTTGGCATTTTTGTTACTCCAGACAGGAAAAGAACTAACTTGTGATGCTCCTAAGAGCCACTCTCTGACTGGCCATACCCACATGTGGAGGAGGTGGGTATAACCCCATAGAGACCAGTTGGACCTCTGAAAGGTTACACCCCCCCCCCCCATACCCCGCATGGTCTCAGTCGGCTGAATGGAGGCTCAAGCAGAAATTGGCCCAAGGTTATTGGCCTCCAAGGCCTGTTGGGAGCCTCCGGGTCTGGACAGTCACAAATCTGTGAGGAGCCACAAAAGCGCTAGGAAGCGGGTCTAGCTGGAGAGCCAGACCCTCCTCTTCAGTGAGGAGGCTTCACAGGGTGGGTAGCGAGCACATGTATGGAGGTCCCCCTTCCTGTGTTAGCCTCACCATCACCAGAATTTTCTGGAGCTTTGTCTCTAAGGATTTGGTGGCTCTACTCAGCCCAGCCCTCAGCCTGGGAGGCCACTCAGCCTATGGGTGAGGGCCAGGGCGGAGGAAGAGCCCAGGATATGGTGGACCTGTCTGGGTGGGGTCCTGTCCAAACACAAGGGTCAAAAAAGTAGAGCTTCCGAATGGTTCAAGAATGGAACCATACACACAGAGACACATTCCTCAGCTGGAACCACACAGACGGCGCACAGGGTTGACAGCCCCCTCAGGCTCCCTGGCCCTCGGGCACGACCCACTTGAGCCTGCTGGATAGCCCTCTCTGTCCTCTCCATGCAGTGACACCGGCACGTGCTGTCCACTCCGGCTCCGTAAGAACCCCTCTTCACGAGGCGCCCAGAGTGCTCTCAGAAGATTCTGGAGTGCAGGCAGGGAGACCCCTCTACCATCTGGTTTCCCAGTGCTCAGAATAACCCCCAGCACTCCTGGGGGCTTAAGGCCTCACCTCACCTCCAACATCTCACCAGCTCTCCTCTCCTGCTCCCTCAGACCTCTCTCTCTCTCTCTTATCTGTCGTTCTTGCCCCCCCCCCCGCCACCCGGAGCGCAGAAGCCCTGCGTGAGTAGGGACTTGCTGATGGCACCCTGGTACATCTCACTGCCTAGAACGGCACCCACGGAAGAAGCAAGTGCATGCTGGGAATGCCTCTTCTCTGGGGCTGGGGACTCCGAGCAGGACCAGAATCTCACAACATCCTCATGGCAGACCCTAAGCCTGCTGGAGAAAGAGGCACGAGAGACAAGAGAAAGGCTGTCCTCACGGCCGCGTAGGGGTGTCACCCGAAGAGTGCGCAGGTGGGAAACCATGCTCAAAGTCCAGACTGGAAAGCACACATTCGCAACACACGTTTAAAACTGAAAGTGCTGCGACCTCTGGTTGCAAAATGGGGGGGGGGGGGGGGGCTTCACTCCAAAACAACAGTTGTGTGCTCAACCCGGAAGGATGGAAGCCCAGTCACCTGTGAGCAGGCCTGATGATCGCCATTTCAAAAGTGGGGAAACTGAGGCTGAGCACCAAACTCTGGCTCTATCGTGAGCTTGCGCTTCCTGCATATTGCTGCTCTGGATACAGAAGTTCTAGGTCCTTCTGTATGCCATCGAGGAACCAGGGAAGGGCTTGAGAAGGGAAGCGCACTGAAATAAGGGAATGAGCTGCGGGTGATGAGACACCACATCTCTTTTCTGAGCCCTTAGAGCTGGTCCAAGCCCTGTGAGGTCGCCCTGCAGCTCATTGGACGGCCTATCGTATATGTGGGCTGCTTCCTCATGTGGCCACACGGTGGCGCCGGATCCTAAGTTTCGCAAAAAGGAGGCGCCACACCGGTGATCTCATACCTTAGGGCTGGCGCCCTCCTATGCGACAGTGCTTGATGCAGGGGCCACCTGCGAGCGGCGGCGCATGTTGGTCAGTATGCACCAGGGTCACAACTAAAGGTATGGTTGGTGCCAAGGTCTCCCCTTCCTCTGAAGGTTCTAGAAAGCTGCCTCGAACAGGAAGGCAGTCTTGGGGAGAACTCACCCACCTTGCTGCTGCTGGATTGACTACCTCATCATCTCCTGTTACATCCTGTCACACTGTCTCTCCTTTAGGAGCACCGGATCTTGCAGTGATCAGTATAAGAGCCAGGAGGTCGCCTGTCGGCTGCACACTGCAGGACCGTGTGACCCCAGGTTGCAGCCTCACCCTAACCCCTCCCCTCATCCATCCCCCGACCCCAGGTTTACCCGCCAGAGAAGGGCAGTCTGAGGCACTCTGGACTCCTGCCAGCATTTTCCATCATCCCCTTTTAAGTGTGTGGCTTCACAGTGTACAAAAGCGCGGCACGCACTTTACACACAGTAATCTGCATTTGAGTGCAAGGCATGGTTCTGAGCAATTGTGTTGAGTTAATGAGCTGAGAGCATTAACTGGCGTAATCCTCACGACCGGTTACAAGGAACCCGCAGCATCACCTCGCTTCACAGATGGCCGACTGAAGCTCTGAGGCAAAGACCTGGTCCTCAGTTTACCTAGCTGCACACAGAGCTAGGCAGAGCATCACCCTTAGGCAGTCTGGCTTTGGTTTATCACAGCAGTACAGATGAGACTGGCGAGCACGTCAAATCCAATCATACGTAGGAAAAAAATGGTGCAACAAAGCCAGATGGGGTTTATCTTGAGCACGGAAGACTGGTTCAAGTTTCCAAATTCAATGACGGCAGACTCCTTCATTAGCAAAACCCACACAGCACATCAACCCAGGCAGGAAATGTCTCTGACAGAATTCAACAACTATCCTTAATGAAAACACTCAACAAGCAAAGCCTAGGACGAAACTCCCCAGAAGCTTATGAAGACGCAGGACACCAGTGAACCCGCACGGTTAACTTCACACGTCACACACACAGGCTGACCGCTTTTGTCTGAAGACCGGGCACAAAGCAACGAGTTCTCCTCTTGCCCTCCTTCAACCTTGTGCCGGAAGGAGCAGCCGGTTCATTGGCTCACAATAAAGAATTGTGTACAGGCGACACAAGCAGGCTGCAGAGGGAGGGAGCCCAGCTCTGTCTGTTAGAGGCTTAGACGGGAAGCGCTAACATGCTTGCGCAAACGCATTCCCGGGACCTACGAGGAACTATCCCACAGAACAAAGGGAGACACAAGCCAACTACTTCTGTAGATTACTTATAGACAGCTGAAATTGAAATTTTAAAACGTTCCATTTAAATATTCCAAAAAGAAATTCTTAGATATAAGTCAAGAAGGCATGAAAGGTGTGTATAATGAAGGTAAATCACGTTAGACGTCAAAGACAGACCATTTTCATGGATATAATTTAGATGGCAACTGCCCACTGAAAGCTTAAAGTAATTTTTAAAGATTTATTTTTTTTTAGTGTGTGTGTGTGTGTGTGTGTGTGTGTCATGGGTAAGTGTACATGGAGGGTAACTATGGAGACCAGAAGATGGTATCAGATCCCCTTGGTACAGGCTGTTGTGAGTGACCCAACTTGGGATTTAAAAGTAGACCTCCACAGGAGTGGCAAGTGCTCTCACCCCTTGCCACCTCTGGAAACTAGGTTGAATGTAATTCTAAGAAAGATCCTGGCAGCTTTCGTCTGTGCAGGTGAGTCTAGATCAGCGTGTTCTAAAGCGTATGTGGAAGACAAAGGAACCAAAATCGCGGAACCAACTTTGGAACCAACTTGAAGCACTCACAATATCTGATTTCTAGGACTGAAAGGTACAATAATTGAGACGGTGTTGGCAAAGAGAAAGACATTGGCCAGAGTCTCAAATCAGACCCACATGAATGAAGCCAGCTGGTTGCCTAGGAAGGCGCACAGAGAATTTAATAGCAAAATGGAATTCTTCCTCGATGATGTGGGGATGACGAGTTGATCACATGGGACAACTGACTTAACAATGTATCACAGGCTGCAATATAAAACCAGAAAACCTTTAGAGAAAAGACAGTCTGCATTAACTGAGGAGTTCAACATGCCCGCAGGAGTCAACCCAGTAAGCTTCAACACTTCAAACTTGTTCTGTGCGAGGCATTAAGGGAATGAAAGGCAAACTAAAGACGGGATAAAACATCCCTGAATCCCATAGCTGACAGAGAAATTGAGCCCATGTTTTCTTCAGTGCTGTAACCACTGGCAAGTTACCCTTGTTCTAGGAACGGACCGCACACCCACACTCACGCAAGCAACGCTATTTCACACACACACACATACACACACACACACACACACACACACACACACACACACACACACCAGCACCAGCACCAAAGCCATGAAAGTGAGATATTCATCAGGAAGAGGTTTAGCCAGTGGTGGTGAAAGAGGGTAACAGAGAGGGTGTCAAATGTCATTTTCTTAAAATGTAACGAAATTCACTTCAAAGTTAAAGAAAATTAAAAAAAAAAGACACACAAATATCTCTTTTAGTAAGATACGGAGCTCTCTGAGTATGTTCCCAGGAGAGGAATGTCTGGGCCATAGGGTAGCACTGCTTTGAACTTTTTGAGGAGTCTCCTAATGGATTTCCATAATGAGTGTGTTAATTTGCACACCCACAGTGTGAAGGGGTTATTTTTTCCCCCCGTAGCCTCTCCATTTGTGTCAGAGTTGGTGATAGCCCTTCTGATGGGGGTCTCAGAGTAATTTCCCAATGACCAGTGATATAGAACACTTTAAAAATAGTTATTGGCCATTTGTGTTTCTTCTTTTGAAAATGGTTCATCTTATTAGCCCATTCATAGCTTAGCAGTTTTTCCCTCGGGGTTTAATTTCTTCGTGAAATTTAGACATTCGACCCATTGGAGGTGTAGCAGGGATATCTTCTCTCACTCTGTGGACTGTCTGTGGACTGTCTGTCTGTGGACTCTGGCCCCCTGTCTGAGGTGTAGCAGTGAAATCTTCTCGCACTCTGTGGACTGTCTGTGGACTCTGCTAATGGCTTCTTTTGCACAAACATCCTTGTTTGTTGCTGCTCCGTATAAGGGAGCAATGAAACGGAACCAACCGAGATGGGCATCAGGAAGTGAATGGATAATGAAAATGTGGTCCACGCCCGAACTGGAATAAAATTCAGCTGTGGGAAAGGAAGCAGAAAACTGCAGGAAAATGAGTGTGCTTGGGAAGCGTAAGACTATGTGAGGTGACCTAAACTCAGGGGAACCCCACAAGTGCTCACTCTCCTTCCCACGCAGACCCTAGACTACAATACAGACACACGTAGATGTAAGCAGGCCTAACCGTGGGCATGGCAAAACGTTTAGAAAGAAGACCAAAAGAGGACAATAGTAGGTCATGGAGAAGGCCGGGATGGAGGCAGAGGGACACACGAGCCCTGGAAAAGGATATAAAACTCTTGTTTAGTTTCACCTCTGCCATAATTTGCCTTCCTTCATGGCGGGCAAGTAAATAAAAGATATGATTGCCGGGCGGTGGTGGCGCACGCCTTTAATCCCAGCACTCGGGAGGCAGAGGCAGGCGGATCTCTGTGAGTTCGAGACCAGCCTGGTCTACAGAGCTAGTTCTAGGACAGGCTCCAAAGCCACAGAGAAACCCTGTCTTGAAAAAAAAAAAAAAAAAGATATGATTGACGGAGAAAGTCTAAAACCCTAAGCAAAGCCCCATGGCCTCGGGGTGGCCATTCTAGCTTCATTGAGGTCAACTGGGATCCATAGGGCTGGAACTGGAGAGATGTTTGAGCGACTTCTGTACACTGCCTTAGGTTTTTATCTGTTGGTTAATCCTGGAAACAGAATGTTGACATGGGCTCCCAAGAAGACCTAGCTACTTGGGAAACTGAGGCAGGATTTCTTAAGCCCAGGAGTCCAGGGTGAACCCAGGCAACACCGAGAGACCATTTCTCAATAAAAATTCAAATTATCAATATAAAATAAACAAGGGTTGTCTGGGAGTGAGGACATAAAGCTCATGTTTTAGTGACAATGCATGGTCTGTCCCCAAGTGCCAGTTAGTTGGAGTCCCACTTTCCCCAGGAGCAAGTCCATAATCCCCTGCCTACCGCACAGACCTAGAGCCTGAGAACTCAGAAGGCCATGCCTATGGACATCAAAGGGCCCGACAGGCAAGGAGATACTAGGAGGGGTCGGGCAAGTGAGATTTACCGCCTCTATCCTGCCCTTGCTCCTCTCACTCTTGAACAAAATCTTTGGGCTTAATCCTGGACACCAGCCTGGAAGATGACTTCACATGGCTTAGAGCAAGATTTCTATGGGTATACTGACACCTCTGGGCCTCTGGGTAGGGACTATTGGGGCATCATGAATTAGCCCAATGACCTCATTCTAAAGTACATGTCCCTTTGGACCAAAGCAGCTCTGGAGAGCTATCTATGTGGACAGTGATGCAAGGTGAGTGGCCTTAGCAACCATTCACCCTCCCATTCACTTAGCAATGGCTTTTCTCAGGAGCCCACCCACCTCTTGGGTCCCATCTGGCTCAGAGGGAGCCTGAGACCCCAGCCTGGTCTTAGTCCTTTAGTCTCCTCTAAGTCCTCAGGGTCCCAATCCAGGTTCCTACTCCAATCCAGGGCTTGGCCAGCTTTCTCTTTCTGGCTCTGGAGACCAGGAAGGCCTTTGGATAACATCTCCTCTTTGCCTGGGGTTGGGGCTCTGCTCTGCCTGCAAGTCATACAGTTGGCCCTCACTGCTTGACGCTTGCTTTTTTTTTTCCTGGACTTTAGGGGCCAAGCAGGGGGGTCCCTGGCTAGGTGCAACCCTACATGTAGCTACACTAAGGAAGATCTGGAACATGTGTGTAATTCCTAGTGAGCTTAACTTACAGCTAGAAGCTCAGGGAAGTGTGCGCTTCCATGTGCATCTTGTTCAGGAGGGCCTGACCCTGGAGGGACCAGAGTCCTGGTGCCTGGCAGACCCTGGTGCCATAGCAGATACACATTACAAAGTAACAATGCTAGTCCATCTGTCTCTGAACACAAAAGTCAAAAAGACGTCGGATATACCTGACCTTGAACTTGCAGCCTAGCGACACAGTGCATTGTGGGAGGTGGGTTGTTTCCTCTGGTGTCTATGGTTGACTGAATGCTGCGGTTCCCTGCCCGCTGCCCAGCATGAAGAGAGTGGGTGGAACTACACTCGGCCAGGTCAGGGAAAAGACCAAACTCAAAGTTCCATCTCCGGTTCTGTGCGTGGAATGATTTTCCACAGCTCTGCTGCAGTGCTAAAGCATTGCGACCTGAGTTGTTGCAACATCACACTGTAGCGGAGAGGAAACGGAGGGGAGGAGAGGAGAAAGGAGAATGGGAGAAGATAGAGCAGGGGTGGGGAGGCTGAGACAGAGACAGGAAGGGAAGAGAAGATGGGAGCACAGGAGAGGGGAGGAGAGAGCTGGAGCCCCCCAGGTTTGCCTCTCTCCTCTGCCAACAAGGGCATGCGTGCCAGTCTCCTGACTGACTCCAACCCCACGGGGTTACCGTGACTTTTCTTCTAGAGACCGCAGGTCAATCAGGGGGCCATGGAGCCCCTGAAAGTCACTGGAAATCTGCTGAACGACTGAGCGGAGACTATGGAAGGCCCTGAATTCCACCTGTGACCCTAAGTGACAGAGTAGGCCACCTGGGTGCAGACTGAGACCCCTTTTCTCCTCAGAGCATCTGCAGACAGCTATTCTGGAAGCAGAGCGGGCACAAAGCCAAATGCTCGTCAAGGAGCTCTAAGGTTTTACCAGACCCTGGGACACCTCTTGCCAACTTGCAGAACCACCTGCCCAGGGCACAGGTGTCTTGCACACAGTGACTGCGACCTTAGATGCCAACCACTTTCCTTTTGCAATAGGCTACTGAGCACTTCGCCGGCAAGCCGCACCATCCCTTGCTGGCTGGTGTCACAGAAACAGGCCGTTGCCCCAACTTCAAGGCAAAAGGAGGGAATCAGAGAATCCACTCCGTGCCACCATTTCTGGCTGTCCTCTTGGGGTCTGGATCACCATGCAATCTACTCCTGAAGGGTGGTGTATCAGAACTGCAGTCAGGTGAGGTGACGATCATGATCCCCCATGCTATATTGGCTGGGCCACACAGACCAGGCCTCTCACACACCAAGAAAGACTTGATGGCTCCTGGAACAGTACTCAGCTTTAGAAGGCAGAGAGTGGACCTCTCCTCTTGCCTCAGGCTATTCTGGGGCTTTCTATGAGAACATCTGCTTTGACTGAAAGTCTGAGATCATCAGGCCAGTAGGCATAGCATGACCTATGACCCACCACCCCTTGCTTGAATCCCGGGAGGTGGTCTTCAAGGCCCAAGGCTACAGTAATGTCTCCACCAGCAACAGCACATATATGAACAACCTGTGGGACAGCGGGCTGACCTTTTCATGGCAAAGAGTTGTTTAGTCTTTTTCTGGAAAGACCTAGCAAGACAACCTCAAAGGCAGAACAGGGCTTTTTCTCTGAAGTTAATAATAAGCAGCCACCTGCAGGACTCCTTGCTGCTTTGAAAATACCTTTGTGCGGTGTTCCACCTGGACACATGCCGCCGTGCCTGTGGGGCTACCCGATGAGGCTCTGCCCTTGTCCCATGTGGGTGCTACAAACATATCATATTCCCTCGCACACATATGCACAGCTGAACCTGCCCACTCCTCACAAGACACACAGCACACGGTGTTCACAATACCGTACACTCCACATATATGCTGCCCTGTTCCAAACGCACATGTCCCCACCTCACACACTACATGGACTGTCCACAGAGTGTGCACATGTGTACACACACCCCAACACATGCCACACAACACACACTTGAGTCCGATTTGCACAGACACTGTAGACACCGTCGCGCCGACACGGCTGTATATCCACAGCCCATCTGGATTGCTGAGCGGGAGATCTGCCTGGCTCTGCTGCCCTGCAAAGAATCTTCTCCTGGTTATTCATTGCCATCATGGCCTTCAGAAGGAAAGGGACAGACTCAGAGAAAAGCCAACCCATGCTGAGCTATGGGGCCCCTCTAAGAAACCAGACCATCTCACAGAGATAAGCACCCCCCCCCTTATTTAGGAGTCAAGTGAGAAAGGAGGAGAAAGGGTCCCCAGATTACATGATACCCTGTCCTCGTTCTTTTTTAGATCAGGCTGGCCTTGAACTCACAGAGCCACCTGCTTCTGCCTCTCAAATGCTGGGATTAAAGACGTGCGCTACCATGCCTGGCCAACATCCACATTCTTGAAGACAGCTGAGCTAATGGTCACCAAACCATTTGAGCTCACTGGGGGCTCAGTTTGCCAGGTCTTGCCTCCAGCCGGCCTCGTCCATGCCACTGTACTTCCTCCCTCCCCCGGACAGGCTGATTTGGGAAGCCTGACCCATCACAGTGACATGGAAGTGTGATGTTCTCAGATCTGCCTCTTCAAAGTGGAAGGGGTGCGGAATCTCCTTCCTGTGTATTCTGTCTGTTTCCGGACACATCTCAAGATCAAAGGACCAGAGTCAGTGGCTTATGTGACAGCTGTGGAATAAAGTACCCAGAGGAGGGGACAGCAGTGCGGAGACAGCGGCTGCCTGGCTTGTGTAGGCCTTTTGTTTATCTAGGGCTCTTCATCACTTCCATTTTACAGAGAAAACAGGCCAGTCTGGATGTCATCACCCAAGTGCCTGTCCCTATGTCTTTAGTAGCTACATCCCATGATTGACACATACCTGCATGCGCCTCTCACCTGATGGCTCTCCACCCATAGGCTCATAATGGTGGTTAGGTTCAGTCATTACCTGGTGTGGGAGGTCTTTCTGTAAATGTGTTGCTTTTACTGGTTAATGAATAAAGAAGCTGCTCTAGGCCAATGGCTTAACAGAACATAGCCAGGCTGGAAGAGATCTATAGAGAGAGAGAGGAGGTGGAGTCAAAGAGATGCCATGTAGCCCCCAGAGGGGAAAGATGTGAACTATCAGCTAAAACCTTGCCGGTTGGCCATAAGCCTTGTGGTAAAATATAAAATAATGGAAATGGGTTAATTCTAGATGTAAGAGCTAGCTAACAATATGCTTAAGCTACTGGCCAAACAGTATTGCAAATAATATAGTTTCTGTGTGATTATTTGGGGAGTCTGGGCAGCCAGGAAACAAACAAGAGGCCTCACACAACAATTACCCTCTGCCCACGATCCTCCCAGGGCAGACTGGGCTCCCTCTAGATGACTAATCCCATGCCAGGGTTATTTCTTGTCCCTTGTCCTCGTGTCTTAATAAGACAGGGGCCTCGAGCGTGGGAGCCTCAATGTGGTAACAGCTTCCTTTCACTGGAGGAAATGAGTCTCCTCCATCTTGAGTGCATGTCCTAATATGCATGCTCTTCTGGATGCTTTAGGATGAAGAAGCCAAGGCAAGAGGACGCAGCAGGATGTACACTGCGGACTGACCTGGATGTCTCTGCCTCTCTGTCCCTCCCTTCCTCATTTACTCCTTTGAACAATGCTATGACTTAGATGACCTATTAGCTCCAAAGTGAAGAGATGTAAGTTCAGAGAGTAGAATGGCCGTGCCATACAGTCAGATCCAAGCCTCTCTCTGCACGATTGTGTGGCATGTCCATGCCCACCACGCAAGTCTCTCTCCACGTGGTCACAGTTCTCCTTCCTTTCATTGCACACTCACCCCGTGCTGGAGTCACCTGTACACACAGATGCTTCTCTTGACACATTTTAACCCTCAAGATGGCATCTAGAAGCTCAGGGCACATGTGCAGTCGGTGTGCCAGGGCGAGCCTTGCGTCTGTTCTGGTGGAAAGCTGCTTCGGCCATCAGATGCCAGCAATCTTGGATTTGAGCACGGGCGGCCCAACGTTTCCAGAGATGGACATCTGGAGTGGGCCCAGAGCTGAGTCAGAGCCAGCAGAGATGGGGGTGAGCACTAGGAAGCACTTAGCAACTGGAGCCAGGAGGGCAGTGTAAGGGAGCGGGAGCGGGAGCGGGTCCAGATCCTTCAGCTCCAAGGGCAGGGCTGCAGCTGCTGACCTCCAGAGCTCTCCCAGCTTTAGTGCTTATCATGTGCTCAGAAGAACCACGCACAAGTCTCATCTCTCAGCCCCCTCAAAACCATGCCAAAGACTGGATGGGTCCAGGTGCTGCCAGGAGGAGTCACCAACACAGACCCATAAAGGCCACAGGACTCAGAGGCCACGGGCTCTCTCCTGAGTATGAGGGTGGATTCTAGAACCTTTAATAGGCAGGCTGGAGTACACCTCTCTCTCTCTCTCTCTCTCTCTCTCTCTCTCTCTCTCTCTCTCTCTCTCTCTCTCTCTCACACACACACACCAGCTGAGAAGCTATTGACATGGAGAGAGGTGGAGGGACCAGCTGCCAGCTCAGCCCCTGTGTGCAATGCATCAAATCAGAGCTATTTTTAGCCCTTTTCTCCCAGTGTCGATATCAGCCGAGCTCTAGTAGGGGGGCTTAGAGAGAACAAACCAGAGAGCAGGCATGAGATGGCGCGGGTGAGGAAGAGCCCCGTGCAACCTCTGGAAACAGGCAACTGCAGTAAACATGCCCATGGTCTCCCGGACTCCAGGAAAGGCCGCATTCCCTGAGTCCTCCGTTTCTCCGTCCCTCATCCGCCAAGAGCACCCACTGCTCAGCAGCCGGGGCAACCTCATCAACACTGTAGAGCCACAAGGGTTGGAGTGGGATCAGCCAACATAGGAGGCTGAGCAAGGGGGTCTAGCTCAACTCAACTGCTCACCTTCCTATGGTGGGAGTCCACTCAATCTGGGTTTGGGAAAAGTCAATTTTGGCATGGAAATCAGAAGTTCAAGGTTATCCTCAACTATAAGAGACCCCGTCTCAAAATAAAGTGAGAAACGAAACGAGAAAATGTGCCCGCTCAGCGATTTCCATTTTCCCCAGTGTTCTCTCCTCTGGTTTCCTGGAACACCTCCACATAGCTGTGTCCTCCCCACCATCCATAGTATTTGACTCTCTCCTACAAAAGGGAAGGAGCGCCCCAGCAGCAGACTGTGGGCTGTAGTCTAGGCTCTTCTCCATGGATCCAGCCACCTGTCTCTACATCCAGGGGGACATAATTGCTCATGGACACTCCCTAAATGGAAAGCAGCCAGGGCCCCCCTATGCCGTGTGTGGAGCCAGGGCTTGCCCAGTCATGAAGGAGTTAAAGTCAGCAGGAGACGCTGGTGATCTTCCAAGAGGATGCCTGTCCTCCATGTAGCACATCCACAGCGGTCCCCGTTTTACAGATGTGAGAAATAGAAGCAAATGGTCTCAGCTCATCCAAGTGCACAGGCCAGAACGCATAGACTGTGCTGTCTGCAAGCAGCAGCTTCCGGGAGTAAGGATGCCAGGAGGAGGTAGAGCCCAGCAGGGGTTCAGACCTCAGCCTTGTCCCTGCCTGAGGCTCCACTGCATCCTCTTCCTGCCTCTTTCCTTAGTACAAAGCAGGACTGGACAGATGGGCGGGGACCAGAGGTGGAATCTCCCCACTGCCCGCCCGCAGACCTCACTTCTAGATTGTCTTAGCCTGGCCAATGGGTCACACAGGGGTTCCCCAGAGCTCTGGATCCACAGGCTGCCCAAAAGTCCCCCTGAAGGTATTGTGGTAGGGCTCCTTTCTTCCAGACCAGGTGCAGGGATCCCCCCTCTCTCCAGGGACCCCGTGCAGATGGCAGCACCCATTCCTTCTGGGAACCAGCAGGAGCTGAGAGCCCCTCCTGAGCCTGCAGCCCCAGGTAGAGGAGTGGGCTATGTGAGGACCATGCACCTGCCTTCTCTGTCATCCCCACCTTGGGCCTCAGTCACCGCTGATGTGAATGGGGACTGTGAGGCTCCAGGATTCACTAGCAGAACTGACTGACACAGTCCTGCCATGGTCAGAGTCTAAACTTTGTGGCAGGCTCAGGACAGAAGGGCCAGGCTCTTCCTCAGACAGAGATATGAATTATTCACCAATTTGCCCTTCAGCACATCGGGAAATAACCCAAGCCAGCAACCACATATGATACTGCTGGCAAGCAGGGAACTCTCTGCTCTCTGGCAAAGCTCCTCCCTCCCAAGGTCACCCAGGAGCACTTCCTGAGGCAGCTGGCTTGCTAGACATTTTACACAATCCATCCTGTCCGACCCCCACATCTGCCCCACCAGGCCGTTTCTCTTGTCTACCCATTCCGCACAGGAGAAAGCAGATGCACAGAGATGGTGAGTCACTTGTCCAGTCACACAGCTGGGTGGGTGTCGGGTGTGTGTGTGTGTGTGTGTGTGTGTGTGTGTGTGTGCTAGGGTTCACTGAATTACACAGAGTCACATCCGCCTTCCTGAGCTAGTCCTGACCCAGCTACCTGAAGTCAAGAGCACACAGCATCCCAGGTCCCCATCCGTGGAAGTCAGCTTCCACCTGGAGCACACAGCAAGCAAAGGAGTAAATAGTGATATGATGTCATGCCAGGATGGGAAAGGGAGGGGAATTGGGGACAGAAGTGACATGGGACACAGAGCCCCTGGAGCGAGTTGCTGCGCTCAGCCCAGGGAACAGCCAGCTCACAGTTCAGAGAAGCAGACGGTTGGAGGGACAGCTAAAGCAACTCTGGGCAGACAGCAGCACGGAAGATTTCTTCTCCAGTAACAGTCACGGCCCCTGGCACGCAGCACCCAGATGCCTTAGCTTTTACTCCCAAGTGTCCCTACTCTCATGTAGGAGTCCCCAACTTCCGAGCCTCAGTGTTCTCCCAGTCAAACAGAAACACTGCTTTACACGGCCTTATGGCCTCGCCCCACATCCCACCTTAATGCTGATGATGGACACGTGGGACCATAACTAATCTGCCCCTTAAGCAGGAGGGGTAATGTTTCCTAGGGTCCCCTGCTCCTCTGCTCACTTGGCCCCACCTCTACGACCCCTTCCTTGCCAGTCGCTAACCAGCACCGGGACCACACAGGGTCCATCCAGAGAACCCCTCACATGGCGTCCCTGGTGGGTTGGAGGAGTAATGTTTTCTTCTTGCCTGGTCTGAGTTGGGCATGGGGATTCTGAGCCTGGTCGGGCTGTTGACATCAGGAAGGAAAGGTATGGCGGGGCAGGGGGCAGGAGATTTATTTCCCTACCCTTCCTTCAAGGAACTAGGGGAAGCTGGCAGCTAAAGGTATTTCTGGGCCAGGTGAGGAGGGCAAGAAGGAAAAGGAGCCTCAGCACAGGTGTCTAGTGCCCTAGGTGCAGTCCAAGTTCTGCCAAATGGCCTCCCCTACACCCCTCTCTTCCCAGAGTCCTCCATGTGTTTCAGCCCACCCCACACAGAAGGGACCTGGACTCATCTGGAGGGCCCATTAAGGACATTCCTCCTTGTAGGGTGGCCGGGGCCTGTATATTTTATAGTCTAGCACACATGGTCATGCACACTATACCCAGCAACGGGAAAGAAATGTCAGAACCTCTTGTTTGGGGCATGCGCCTGCCAGTCTAAGATCACTCCATCATGATGGCTGCGAGGCTCCCATAACCTTGTGCACTTTTGTGTATCTTGTAAAGGGGTGGGGGAAATGCTGGATGGCCTGCCTCGTTCCTCCATCTCTCACACAGCTTCATTCACAGGAGCTCCGGGTGTGCCATGCAGCAGCTTCAGCACGTCCTCAGAGTCCTGCACCGTCACCATAGCCTCCTTCCAAAACCTCAGCACACACCCAAGATCCTGCACCCGTTAGCTCCCTGTTCACCAATGTGTTTTGGTCAGCATATCCGAGACGCATCAACCAAAGGACTCGTGGGAAGCACGGCACAGCCTGGTGTCTGCACGGTCCACTGCTGGGCAGCGGGTATCAGCGCCACACTCCTTTGCATCCCTGAGTCACTTCACACTGTGAGTTTGTGACAGTTAGTACACCAATCCGATGGATGCTGTGAGGAAACACAAACCTACGCATACCATGTGCCATGTACAGACTTCTTTACGGGTGTATGTTTTTGCCTCTCTTGGGTATTTCTCTAACTGGGATTTTTGGGTCATAGGTTAACTCTACGTTTAACTGTCGGAAAAGCTTCTAGGCATCTATAGAGTCGTCCCGTCATTTTACACACCATCAACAATGTGTGCAGATTCCAATTCTCCACATCTTCACCCAAGTTGCTAAGATCGTGTTTTGAGCTCATTTCGGCTCTACTGGCGCTGTTAGGTGATATCTCACCATGGTCTCCACGCATCCTTTTCTAATTCCCAGTGATGCTCAGCTTCTTTTTACTTGCTCACTGTTAGTATGTCTCAGAGGAATATGTATCTGAAGAAAGGTTTATTGGGGTCATTTGTTTACTTGTAAAGTAGACATTTTCTCTGTTATTAAGAGTTTTTGAGGGCTGGAGAAATGGCTCAGCAGTTAAGAGCACTGACTGCTCTGCAGAGGACCTGGGTTCAGTTTCCAGTGTGGCACATACCAATTCCCAGGGAAATCTGATACTCTCTTGTGGTACACACACACACATAGGCAAAACACTCATACATAAAATAAAATAATAAATATATCCTGAAGAGAAGTATTGAGTCCATTCATTTAAAAAACATTCTCTATTCTGTACAGTCATCAAAAGTCCCCCCCCCCAAAAAATCCCAGGGCCAGATGGTTTCAGTGCAGAATTCTATAAGATTCTTACAGAAGAATGAATACCAATACTCCTCAAATTGTTCCACACATTAGAAACAGAAGGAACATTGCCAAACTCTTTTTATGAGGCTACAATTACCCTGATAGCCAAACCACACAAAGACATTACTAAGAAAGAGAATTACAGGCCAGTCTCACTCATGAACATTGATGCAAAAATACTCAATAAAATACTGGCAAACCAAATCCAAGAACACATCAGAAAAAAACATCCCAGAGATGAATAGATGGTTCAACATATAAAAATCTGTCAATGTAATCCACCATATAAACAAACTGAAAAAAAAAAAAACCCACATGATCATCTCATTAGATACTGAAAAAGCCTTCAACAAAATACAACATCCCCATATGATAAAGGTCTTGGAGAGAGCAGGGATACAAGAAACATACCTAAACATAATAAAGGCGATACACAGCAAGCCAACAGCCAACATCAACCTAAATGGAGAGAAACTCAGAGCGATCCCACCGAAATCTGTGTTTGTTGTCATGCCTAAGATTTGCCTGACTTAAGGTCATGAAGATTTTCTCCTACAAGTCTTATACTTTTCACTTTTGCATCTGTGTCTATATCCACTATGAGACAGTGTGTGTGTGTGTGTGTGTGTGTGTGTGTGTGTTGTTGCATTTGGATATCCAGTGGTCTTAGCAACATTCGTTCAAAAAGTGGTTTTGCCCAGTTTAATAGTCTTGGCACCTTTGTCAGACATCTATTACCCAGGCATGCTGCAGAATTTAGCTCTGGGGTGCGAAGAGGGCTCAGCAGATGGGAGTGCTGGCTGTGCAAGGACAAGGGCCTGAGTTTGGGTGGGCCCTGGCACCCATGTAATTAGCTAGGCCTGTAGCCCCAGGCAGTAAAAGGTGGAGACATAAGGATCACTGGGGCTGGTTCAGTGAGCGACTCTGTGTCTGAGTCACTGTTCTGTTGTGCAGGGACACCATGACCAAAGCGACTCTTATAAAAGAAAACATGTAATTGGGGTCTTGCTTACAGTTTCACAGGTTTAGTCCATTATTATCAAGGAGGGGAAACGTGCTGGCACACATGGTTCTGGAGAAGTAGTTGAGAGCTATAGCCCGATGCACAGATAGATGTATGGAAAGACAGACAGATGACAGATAGACAGATAGATGATAAATAGATAGACAGATAGATGATAGATAGATAGATAGATAGATAGATAGATGATAGATAGATAGATAGATAGATAGATAGATAGATAGACAGACAGACAGACAGACAGATTGGGCCTGCATGAGCTTTTGAAACCTCAAAGCCCACCCCCAATGAGCACCTCCTCCAACAAGGCCACCCCCTAATCCTCAAATGGTACTTACTCCCTTGGGGGCCATGATTATTCAACCCAATACTCTGCCTCAGAGTAGTAAGGCAGACAGTACTATACCAAGGAACCTATGTCCTCCTCTAGTTCATGTGCATGCACACAGCACATGAATCACACATAGAACACACTCATACACACACAACACACACGTAAAACATACACTACCACACACAATACAACACACCATTCCATACACACATGCAATACATACCACAACACACACATTCGCACACAACATACTTAGACAACACACAAACATACACATATAAGACATAGACAAAGTTTACCTCTGACTTCTGTTCTGTTGGTGTATGGAAAAGGGACACATAATTTCTTTAGCTTTGGTATTCTTTCCCAAGATTATCTCCTGCTTTTATATTTTTTGGGGGAGACAGTCCACAAATGACCCCAAGGCTGAGTAGGATCAAGCGCATGCTGAGATCCTATGCAGCAACCAGATGGCTTTCCTGGAATGTCCAAGGCCACCCTCTGCCAGGTGGCCTTGTCCCCTGATCCTACCTGCTCCCTGCTCTGCTTCACTCCTTGTTATTGGGGTCATCCAGCTCACAGGGAAGTCACCCCTTAAAATATCTGTCCCGGACTCCATCAGCCTGTCTAATCCTTCATCCTCCATATCAGTACAACAAAGCCCTAAGCAAGAGTCTCAAAAAGTAGCTACATCTTGATACAGAAGGATCTGAATCCTCCCTACCCTTGGGCTTTCAGAGTTTGTGGGAGCCTTGAGGAGTCACTCAGTACATGGTGTCCCTTCCCCACTATGGGAGGCTCCAGGTGGCTGAGGAGGTCCACCTCCCAACCTCTTGCAGCCTTTGTGGACAGACACGCAACTCTAGAATGCGGATGGCTTTGCTCCCACCAGGAAGGAATGTATATGGTTGGCGGGACAGATGGAGAGGACACCTGCTGTGAGGTATGCCACCCTACCTGTCCCCCAGCGGCACAGTTGGCTCCAGTGCTCTTGGCCATCCATTATCACAGTGGGGGAAGCATTTAGTAGGGCTCTGGTGTCCCTCTACTCATAGGTCACACCAGACTAGTGGCCAGGAATGTTCACACGGATTAGAAACACTTATTTATGTCCCAAGAACTTGAGCCAACAAATACATCAAAGCTAAAATGGCCACTTGTGTTATTAAAGTTTTAAAAACCTGAACCAAAGCATTATGAAAAAGAGAACAGTGATTAAACTCTGATATTTACTAAATTAAAGCAAGGAGAAGAAGCGTGTGGAGATTTGGAGTGTGTAGGGGCCTCGCTGTGTGCTGTGTGCTCTGGAGAAGTCGCTTGCTCTCCCTGAGCCTTCGCCTGAGTCAGGCTGAGGCATCCAAAGAGCCTGTGGTGCTGTTTACCTCACCTTCTAGTCTCAAAATAGCCCGAGTCAGGCTCTGCAGGCCATTTCATGAGATGGCAGTCCCATTTGGATGATGCCCAAGCCAAGTCATCTGGAAAAGGAATGTTCTGTCTGAGCCATCTGTGAGCAGCCTTGGGGGGACAGAGGTCTGAAGCCTGGGATTCAGATTTGAATCTGGCCCTCTGGCATAGGCATTAAACTAATAAAATTAGGAGATTAGAAGCGTCCTACTGGTTGCTTGGTGCTGAGTTATCTTTGGTTAAATCAAACAGGAAGATGAACCTCCTGGGGCAGCATTGCCCCCAGGAGACCAGGGCTAGGTTTCTCTGGGCAGGGTCATCTTGAAGCCTGGACATCTACAGCTGAGTACAAATAAATGGCTGGAGGAAGCAGTAACCTGGCAACCATCAAGGTTGTGGTTCAGGCAGTGGGGACTGAATGCTAGTGATGTTCCTTGAACCAGCATCTCCTTTGCTTGGGACAGACTCAGGCTGTTGGCTGGGCCTCAGGGTGGCCACCAGAGTCTACTACAAGTAGTGTTCCAGTGTGCCTATATTTCTCATCTTGGTTCTTCCTGCTTTCCAGCCCAAAGTGGGGATAAACCAGTTCCTTGACAAGAAATGGTATGCAGCCGAGGGCTCTGGAGAATGCAGTTAGGGGGTGCCCTCCCTGGGACGGGGACAAAGATGTAGTAAGGCCAGTAGACAAAGGTCTTCACTTTTGTGCAAAGTCACCCCTACATTTCTGCCTTAAGCTGAGTGCAGAGCCTCGTCCCTCTTATGAACGGAGACCACACTTCAGGCTGCCAGTAACAAGACAGGGTTCTCTACACCCTGCATAGTGTCTCTGCTCATGGATCTCCATGAGCTCCAACTGTTCTGTGGTCCCCAGATAGGAGACTTCACAGAGACGATGACAGTTCATGCAGTTTCCCTGGCTGCGAGGTCCCTCGCTGCCTCTCCTCATTCCACTCAGCAAAGGGAGGAGTCCAGGATTAACAGGCTGGTGCACAGAGGACCTTTGTCCTCTGCGGCCCAAGTGGAGGAGGTAAGAACATTCTAGGGGACCCCTAGATCAGTATGGGTTGCCACCACTAAGTACCATTGTGGCAACAGCTTGAACAAGATATTTGGTTCTCACACTAGGGTAGGAATATCCAAGATTAAAGGTTAGCTCCTGGTGAACACCACTTTCTGCCAGCTGGCAGTCCTATAGGTGGCCATTTCCTGCCTGTAGATGAACACCTTCTTGCTCTGCCCTTATATACAGAGACAGAGAAAAAAATCTCTACATCTTCCACTCTTCTGTAAGGATGCTGATGCCATCAAGGGCTCCATCCTTATGACCTCATCTGAGCCTCACCACCTCCAGCGCAGAGTATCCCATGACTGGGCATCAGCAGGAAGGCAGGAAGACCCATGTGCAGGACAGCCTTGCCTTGGGGCCTTTTCCTCTGCATTTCTGTGTGAAAAAAGAATGGCTCCCATAGGCTAAAATATCTGAATGCTTAGTCATCAGTACTCCTGAGACAGATTAGGGGGTGTGGCCTTGTTGGAGGAAGTGTGTCACTGAGGGTAGGCTTTGTTTTTTTTTCTTTTTTTTTTAATTTTTTAAATTTATTTATTTATTAAAGATTTCTGTCTCTTCCCCACTGCCGCCTCCCATTTCCCTCCCCCTCCCCCAACCAAGTCCCCCTCCCTCGTCAGCCCAAAGAGCAAACAGGGTTCCCTGGCCTGAAGTTTCAAAGGGCCAACCCAGGCCTGTTTCTCTTTCTTCCGGCTGCCTATGGACTTGGATATGGAACTTGCAGCTGTTTCTCCAGCACCCTGCCCGCCTGCACATCACTATGCTCCCTACCCTGATGATAATGGACTAAACCTCTGAAGCTATAAGCCAGCCTCAGTTAAACACTTTCCTCTGTAAGAGTCACCGTGGCCATGGTGTCTCTTCACAGCAACAGAACAGTGACTAAGACAGTTCCCATAGCAGGGATATTCTGAAAGGAATCCAAGAATAAGCAGATGGGGCCATCAATGACTTTCCAAACACAAGTTTCTGTGGTCAGGACTGATAAAGGGATCCAGGGTGCAATATTTAAGGCGGCACTCACTGTCATAGATGGCTGTGTATATACATGTCTAAAAATGAGCATCTTAAAATAGACACGTGGGACCCTTCTTACCTCATCCTATGCCTGACTTGTCCTGACTCTCTTCAGATTGCCCCAATCCCCCACAGGGCCCCCATGGGTCACTCCAGGGGCCACAGGCAGAAGCAGATTTATCTTCAAGGAAACCCTCAAGTCTGCCAACCAACATCTAGTGGGCATCCTGTTGGCTTTCCCCTTGGCAGAGGACTTGCTTAGTGTCTGAGGGCAGCAGGCAGAGGTTCCCACAGATAGGAGAGGGCAGAGAGCAGGGAACTGAGGTAGTGAGCACCAGGCCTTCCCTCTGGTCAAGGAGCCAGCTCGTCTCCACAGAGGATAAAAAGGGAAACCTTTGGAATTCCCACTAGGTGTTGGGCTGGCTGTCACTTTTGTACAACCAACTCGTTTGATCCTGTGCACACTCCACTGAAGGTGGAGGTGTGATCCTCAAGTTACAGATAAGGAGCAAAGATCCCAGGGTGTTAAATGATATGTTCAAGGTCACAGAGAACCTGTTCCTTGTCTAACACCCAAGACCAGTCGTCTCAAATCCAGACATTTCTCTCCTTCCCTTGTCTCCTCAAATGCTCCTTCCTTCAAGGCGAGGGATGCTGGGTCTGGGATAGAATGAGAACTCCAGGCAGAAGCTATGGGTGAGCAGGGACAGCGTATGTCACTGTCTAAAGTCTCAGGGAACGCAGAGTGAGTAGACAGAACACAGCCTAAGAAGTCAGGCTTTTTCTAAGCACAAAGGGAAAGCCACTGATAAGATTTCAACAGTGAAGCAGCAAGAGCCAATTGACCAATTAAGAAGATCACTGTGGCATTGGTGTGCCGACCAGCTGGGAATCTGGTGGCCATGTGGTAGGCAATTGGCCACTGGCAACATTCCAAGCATGGGGTACTGGGAACTTGAATGAGGCAGTATGAGAACCTCGAGCTGGTTTAAAGACTTTAGAACACAAGCTGCCTTCTTCACAGAGCTGGGGTGTGACCAGCAGACCCACTAGCTGTGCTAGTGGAGGAAGCAGGAGTAGCCATGGGCTTGGAAGCCAGAGCTGGATGCAGCCTTAGGATGGGGAGGCAATGCCCAGCAAATACTCAGCGATGGTAAAGACCCCCAAATACAAGGTAATGGTGACCAGGGAGGTGACTCAGTTAAAGTGGACACCACACAAGAATGAAGAGCTGAGTTCAGAACCCCAGAGCCCATACAAAAGCCAGGGGCTGTGCCTTACATCTATCTATAAGCACTAGGAAGAGGCAGAGACAAGAGGATCCCTCAAGCCCATTGGCCAGCCAGCCTAGCAGAATGGCTGCTGAATTCCAGGTTGAGCCAGAGGCCCTGTTCCTAAGGGGAAGGTGATGGATGAATGAGAAACAGACAACTGACAGCAACCTCTGGTGCACATGCACACACATGCACGAATGTCTGCCACCATGCATGCTCGTACAAACCTACACGAACACATTTATGTACCATACGCACAAATACAAAACAATACTAAATGTTTTCAAGACTACCCTCTCAGACCCGTATACACGGAACCTACCCGACAGGCTCAGCAAACCACCAGCCTCCTCTTCGTCAAATTTTGCCTGGGTCTCAAGGGAGTCAGCCACAGCCCAGGGCGTGGAGAAGACAGCACAGGCCCTCTGTTGTGGTCCTTTATAGTTTTTCTCCTAGAGTGCTGGCCTGCATTTACCTGCAACCTCTTTGCTTTTCTCCTGGGCAGCAGCAACCCTTGCTTCCTTGGTTGCTGTCGCCAGCTCAAAGAGAAGCCAGGCAGTGAGGCCGGGGCCTTTAATCACACTGAAGACCCCTGAGAAACATCATTCCCTGACAGCAAAATGGAGCATTCTGTATGCGCTGGGCACAAGGAGTGCCTAATTGCACCTTGTATTTTTCAGCATCAGTGCCGTCCCTGGTTTGAGGGAGGGTGTTTGCATCTTGAGCACTCGGAACGCCCATCCTATCCCATGCAGTTTTCTGGAGCATAATGCAAGACCCTTGGCCTAATCATGGCTTTGGGAGGTGCAGGAGTTAGGAGGAGGCGGCTCCCCTGGAGCACACGGAGGGGCCTGATTTCCCCCTTTTTAGAGAAGCAAATGTAGGCACTAAGCAGGCTTAAAGGCTTTTTTCGGAAGCATAATATTATACAATAGAGAGGTTATTAAGTCACATACTACAAGTTGTTCCATAATCAGCTTTACGCTGCCTTCCCTCCCCCCCCCCCATCTGGGAGGCAGAGTCACTATGTAGGAATAGTAGCTACCATGAATCCCCCAGGAGAGCCCCCCCCACTGGAGATGCCAGTACACTTCCGTACAGCTTGTAGTGCTGGCAATGGGGTTTCACAGGGAAGGAGGCCTCAGGTTCCCTTTGATTTCTCATTCCTTCTTGGCTCTGTTTTCACACAGAGCTTCCAATTCTTCTATTTTGGGAGCTACACAGAATCACAACTTTGGATCTTGCCTGCATTCCCAGGATATGACTGTCCTTTGAACCTGGGCCTTTTACTGGGTCCCCTAAGTCACCCTAGCTTCTTACAATAGGCTGAACACGCTCCTTCCTCCCTTTTCCTCGTGACACCCGCACTTTTACCTGACTCCCACCATTTGAGCAGCCCTGGGACCGTTTCGCTAGCTTTCCCGTCAGCAGACAGTACTGTCCCCAGAGACGCGTGCATGGCTTTCCCCTTCAGGATCCTGTTGAAATGCCACCTTGCCTGGGCACCCTGCTGAGGGCTCCTTGTCCCTGGTCCACCTTCTTTGTGTCTATAGACAGGTTTCCAGCTGTACCTGCAGACTCAGTTAGCTGGGGATTTCAAGGTGTGGTTTGTCAGCCCTTGCTGGTATGGCCACACCATGTGGGATGGGATTTCTTATCTGAATCCAGTGGCTACAATGGAGTGCAGCATTGAGTCCCCCAAGGAATTACTTCCCAAGTGTGTGAAGCACACACGGCATGAACGTTGGGATCCTGGATCTGAAATGAAACTCATGGTCATGCCCCTTGATCTCCATTTCTGTAACATGGGTGTCAAGTCTCCATCAGAGAGTAGAGGCTGAATGTAGGTTGTCAGCACAGAGTCAACAGCCAGCAGACACCAGCATCCTATGTCCTCTCGCTCCAGTCCTGCCCTCTTGTTGCAGCCACACCCTCCAACATTTCTGTAGTTGTGAGGGCTAAGACACCAGAAGGTACCGGAAGTTGATGGGAGTTCTGTCAGTCATGCAGACACAGGAAACTGTGTCTAACCCAGAATCCACAACAAGTGCACCGACTTGGCCTGCTCTTCGCCTCTTCTTCCCTTTCCTGTTTCTTGGAGGGATTACCAAGAGCTACTGACAGGCTGGGGAGCCCAACGAGGATACCCACAGAGCTCTTGGCTGTCCACTCAGGAAGACACATGGTCAAGGCTCTGAGGACCCATTCATTAGCCAGGAAGCTCTACGCCAAGCAGGTGGCAGATCTCTGGATCCTGTGGACAGATGTCCATTGTGATGGCTCTCCGTCAACTTGACACAACCTAGAATTACTCAAGTAGACAATCAGGGATTGTCTACATTGAGTCGATCCATGGGTGTGTCTCTCTGTACGTGTAGGGGCTGTCTTAGGTGACCTGACGCATTAAGACTTAGTGGGTGGCACCATTCCCTGGGCAGTTCTAACCGTGTGACAGTGGAGAGGTCAAGCTGAGGAAAGGAAGTGAACACGCACACATTCATTTCTCTCTGCTCAACTTGGATTGGTGTGACTAGAGGTCTCAAGCCCCTGCTGCCGTGATTCCCCCCCCCTCCCCAGTGATGGAGACAATACCCAGAATTCTGAGCTATAATGGGTCCTTTCTTCCATAAGTTGGTTGTCATCAGAGCATTTTATCACAGCAACAGAGATGAAATCAGAACATCCATTTTAAGCCTCCTTTCTCAGTTCTGGGGAGCCCAGGGGGTTCCCTGTGTTCTGACAAGGGTGCCAGCCTATTGAGTGTGGCTCTAGGTTTTGCATATTGTCAATCCTCCACCTGTGGAGAGGATGGAGCTGTAGAGGTCACAGATTACCCAGCCTGGGGTACAGCCTCGGGGCAGCCATTTCGCTGTGGTCACGGATGCCTATCACAGTGCTGGGCACACACATAGCCATGTTGAACCTCAGACAGGGACCAGGCTGGTTTTGGTCATCCTACACCATAAGTTTGGGCAAGCGAGGCCTATGGAATCAGCTCTCCATCCCTCTTTCCAGGAGGAAAAGGTAGATGACAAACACCTCACTTGAGACTTAGGGAATGGGGCCTGGTGCCTGGAAGCTCAGGTTTCCTTCTTTTGGCAGCTGCAGGGTGTTACCGGGGCAACAGCCGGCTGTCTGACAGCTTTACTCTTAACTCTTCCTCTGCACTGAATGCAAAGGTGAGAACTCCTGAGCAGATGTTCCTGCTTCCATCACCACCAAAAGATGCCGGGGATGCAACTGATCTGTGCTCAGGCAAAGTACTTCCAGCTTCCTCACCGTTTCTGCCTCACACAAGCTTGGGACACCAGGTTCCCCAGGAAACAGACAAAGGTCTCAGCATCCCCAGGTACCAAGCTCCTGTTGGTTCCCAACTCACTCCCAGCCCTCGTTGCGGGGAGTTCTGGGATCTTGTCAAACTTGGGGTACATCTAAGTCACTAAGGTGCAAGAAGGGTTGCAAAAGAGATGGCTAGGCTCCACTCCCAGAGTGTCTGATTCAGTGTGTCTGTGGTGAAGCCCACGGTTTTTGCATTTAAAATGAGCTCCCAAATGATACTCATGGAACCCCTGCTATAGCCTCACCACTCTGTGCACTGTGTTGGTACCAGCTGCATCAGTACCACCTAGAAGATGAATTAGAGATAGCAGTTCTGAGGTTCTATTCTCAGCCCTTCAGGGCCAACTCTGTGGGGTGGGATCAAAGGACGCTGGTTTCTGTGAGCACTCTGGGATATTCTGGTACACACCTCACTAGAGAAAGCCTTAACAGCTCTTGGAGTCCCCTGGGGGAGCGCTCAGGATGCTGAGATAGTCTTCAACCATGGAGACTGAGAACAAAGCTTGGCTCCCCAGGTGCTAAGTATGTGTATGCACACCAGTGGACTCCCGTCCCGACGTCTGGCCTAGCTGCAATGCTTGAGGAAGGCAGGCTCAAGTGAACCAAGCTGAGAAATGTATGCCCACCTTGATCTTCCAGTGACCAGATGAGGCTCCCCCAACCCTGGCCTATGCTGTGGGTTGTGAGGAGGGAAATGTCAGCTTCACTCAGCCCACACATGGACCCGAACTGCTTGTGGGGTGGAACAAGAGGGAAAAACATTTGTCCCAGCAAAACCTGAGGTGAAGGAGGAAGTGAAGCCATTAGCTCTCCTGTGGGAGAATAGGCCACAGGGTGCCGGAATGCCAGAGTTCAATTTCACCGAAGTGCCTTGGTGGCTTCCTTATTTTGAAGCCAGCTCTTGGCCCATTTTCCTACTCTTTGTCTCTCTGTGTGTTCAGACTACGAAGAGGTTTGATTTTGTGTCTCTAAGCTGAAGTAGGACTGGGGTAACAGCTCTGTTGGCAAAGTACAAGCATGAAGATCTAAGCTGGGGGCTCTGCACCCACATCAAAGCTGGGCATTGAGGCGTTCTCTTGTACTCCCGATGCTGGGAAGGTGGAGACAGGCAAATTCAGGGCATGCTTGCCAGCCAGCCTAGCCAAATGGGTGAGTCCCAAGCAGTGAGAGACATAGTCTCAAAAAATAAGGCAGACAACAAATGAAGACACTGAGGTTGTTTCACATATATCCTCACTCAGATGAACATAATACCTGCACATGCCACATACACACATAACAACGATAGCGTTAACTTAAATATTTACTATTATTAAACAATAAACACGTATTTAATAACAATTGATTATTATTTAATAATTAATTTGTTGTTATTAAATAATAAGTACTCAGTATTTAAGAATGGTTTCTTTTAAATGCAACACTCTGACCAAATACCTGAGCAGAACAACTCACAGGCACAGATGCTTCATGTCTGGTGTGAGGACTGCCATTGTTAAGGGTTTGTTGACTTAAATATAATTATAATAAACATACATTATAAGTATGATATATATAACTTTTTACACTTTTTATTATTTAATAATATATTTACTATTATTTAATAATAAATGCTTAAAATTGTTATTATTTCTCCAGAACTGATGTGGTCTGCTTGAGAACGGAAGGCATAGGCCCCCCCATACAGCAGAGGGTTGAGGTGGCCCAAGCGATATGGGTGCAACAGGGGCTCGCTCCACAGAAGTGGCCATTCTGAACCCAATGATTTTATTCAATCACTCTAATGCCCCATAAAAGGTGGCATGGCCACTAATCTTTGTTCCCCAAACGATCAATCATACTCCAGATCAGAGAACTAATGAGGTGTTTCTGACGTCAAAGATGGGCTTTTTCATCCTCAGGAGCTTCCGCCCGGCTCTGACTCTCTACGGAGCAGGCCACAGTTATGCTGCCTAAGCAGGCCACAGTTACTCAGGCGAGCACACCCTTTCACAATCAGAGAACCCAGAAAAGAACTCAGTAGCAACGTCTAGAAGCCATGGCAGCCTTGGGAACCCCAGGACCACTCTGCAATATCGTGGGCAGCTGGAGAACACCTGTGGAGGACAGCCTGGGATTCTCTTAACTCCAAGACAGCCATCCATCCAGGAATGTAACCAGCCTGACAGCAGGCCATGGAGGGGCTGTGTTCTCCATTACTGGACAATCTGGGATGAGATGAAATTACATCCTTGGTGTGATTCAGAATGGGTGACAGCTGACATTGCCCCTGCACCAGCAGATCGGCCGGAAGTCTCCAACAACCTACAGCTGAGCCCTGCGCGGTTGGCTGAGTGGGGTTTTGCCGCCACACTCACTGGGTGTGGGAGTGCCAAAGTTCCTCATTCTCAGGGGCAGTAACTGAGCCAATTCTAATCTGAAGACAGTGTTGGCCATACAGAAGCAAAGCCCATCACATGAGAGAATTACTGAGCTGCAGTGACTGTGGCTAAGAGCTCCTGCCTCCCATAATCAGATGGTTAATTTTGGGTGAATGGCAGGTGTTTTTTTTTTTTTTTTTTTGGCAGCCAGTTGTGGCAATATAGGCAGAGATTGCAGAAAATAGTGTATTGCTCCATCACATGGCTCGCCAACCTTTGAATTTTCACCCTTTGATAGCTATCACAAATCAAAATGGTCTACCTGGTTATCCCCTTTCATCCCATAGCAGGGATGATGACCGGAAAAGGTCTGGCTCTAGCACCTGTGTATCCCTTGAGGTCCTAGTGACACCCAGCAGCAAGCTAGTTCGCCCCCATGACCATTACCTAAACCCTCAATTGCCACCATTCAGAAGAGACTTACAGGAGAGAATGGATTTATTGCCTGATATGCATATTTAATGACTTTCAAAGATAGTTCATAAATATACCATGCAATTTATTGGTGTTTAATGTTATGCCTTAATGAATAATTTTTAAGCCATCCAACACTGGCCAATTTGGAAAACTTAATAGAACATTCAATAACTCTTGTCAAGACTTAATAAATTCCCGTGGATTTCTACATCTTGGAACAAGCACTCCATTTAAAACAAATTGAATAATACATGTGCTATGGGGGAGGGGAATAATTTGTTGAAGCCTGAGTTAATGGGAATAGGTGTATTCTAGGTATAATCTCTTTTTTCAAAGTGTATGGTGTAGTCACATGTGGTATGTAGGCAAGTACATCCATGTTCTAGCATTGGAGCACAGAGAAGAACGTTAGGTCTCCTCCTCCTGTATCCTCCTCATTCCCTCGAGACAGTGTCTCTCACTGAATCTGAAGCTGCCATTTCAGTTGGGTTTCTCCCAAGATCCACCTGTCTGCCTACTCCACAATGTTGGGATTGCGGGCACATGTGGCTGGGCTCATCTTTTATGTGGCTTCAGGGATTCAAACTTGGGTCATCATGCTTGCAAAAAAAAAGCACTCTTACCCAGAGTCACCTCTCCAGCCCCTCACTTGGGCTTCTCAGAGTCTCTGAAGTACTCTCCTCCAAAGGGGGTGGGGGGTGAGGGAGAGAGAGAGAGACAGAGACAGAGACAGAGACACAGAGAGAGCACTCACTCCCATGCTGGCTAAAGACAGCCTTGCTAGGTTTCTTTCTCAATCACCCATCACCTTCTCCCTTCTCAGCCACAGCCAGGCACAATCACATGGGCTTCACAAGTGGCTCACTCCAATGTCACATCCCTAGCTGGCTTCCCATCCCCACTTCCCCGACAGTCCAACTTTTCCTATAAATGTCCTGCTTGACTTAGGGCCCAGCCCCACCTCATCGCCACCTCTTCTGTGCCCTCCTCTGCTCTCCCACTGGAAAAAAAACTCACCTTGCCTATGGGGCTCCTGGGGTCTCCTGCTCCACCCCACTCTCTGCTCCTTGGGCTTGCATTCTTGCAGTGTCTCCTGAAGCTCTATGCATATATGCTAAAAGAATTTGGGCTTCTTTGTCTTGGCTGGCCATCACTGGTGTCTTGCAACACAGATGCAAGTCTCCCCCCCCCCCTCCTGCCAGCCCTGGCCAATCCCAAGAGGCTAAAAGGCATCCCTCCCTCAGCTCAGAGCAATCCCTTTAGCCAGGGACCCTTTGAAACACCACTTCTTGTCATACTGGCAACCAAGAGAGGCAGGGAAGGCATCACCTGTCTGAGACACTTCCTTCTGGGAAAGGGGAACTGAGCACCCCGCCTCCCTCTTTCTCTGTTGCATATATGAAATGCTGCTTGCAGAAGAACTCAGGGGGTTGCCCGGGACTGAGGACTGGGACTTTGAGCCTTTCAGCTAGCTGCTTCAGTCCCTTGCAGGTTGACTTTGAACACGTACCCTGTACCCCTTGAAGGGAGGTGTAGAGCTGGTAGCTCCAGCTGTGGCTCAGACCAAGGACTTTCCAAGGCCTGGAGACCTTATTCCTCTCAGTGTTTCCTTGGAGTTTAGTATGATCACTGCAGTGATATCAGGGGAGCTCTGCTAGGCTCATCCACCCACCTAAGCCTGCTGCTGAGGTCTGCCATCACCCGTCCTGGATCTTCCCGGGTATCAGACAGATGTCTCTGACCCAGGAGACTCCGCACCTGAGACCACTTGCAAGGGGCTTGCAAGGAGAGAAACACAGAGGGAACAGCCTCTGCAGAACTTCTAGAGATGTTTGAGGCGGGTGCTGAGCGCAAGGCCACAGCCCCATTCAGAAGGCTTCTAGGCACAGGAGCGGCCACAGCAATGAGAGTGCAGAGGAGCCTGGGGGAGGGGGAAGGGGCAGAGATGAGGCAGCATAGCATCTGATGGCAGAGGGGACCAGATTCAAGATAAAGATGTCTTCACGGGTGTCAGGGATGACCGAGTGAGCTGTGAGCAGATGTTAACCAGACGGCTTAGCTCTGCTTGACATGTGGGAAAGGTTCCTCGGGCTTGTCAGTTCATGAGGACAGGCAGTCCCACCCTCTGTGTCCATTTCTGTCAACTCAGCACCAGGACAGTGCCTAGCATGTAACAAGTGCTCGGTATGGCGTTAAACAGATGACTGGTGGATTACGTCATCCACTGGTGTATGGCTTGGGATAATGGATTACATGCATCACCTGTCTATCTGTGTCCCAGCAATCAGGCATGACAGATTAACATACCTACCCATGTCATCCGAATTGTGACTTTGGGTGAGGGTACACATCTACGATCCTACGTAGGTTGTAGAGGTCATGAGTAATGACCCAGAGGTTGGAGTGACGAGGGACAACGACTCTATGGCATGTCCGCTGGCTATACGAGAGAGGCTGCGGGTGCAATAGGAAAGAGGGGAACACGGCCACTGTTGTTCCTTCCTAAATGAATAGGGGTAGACTGTTAGGCAAATACAGATGGCCTTCATTTTCAAATTCCTATGCTATTCCGAGTCTTTGTCATCTGCTTTCTCTCACCCACTGTCAGCTGGGTCCGGACGATTTGACAAGGGAAGAAGAGCAAGGGTCAGCCACCCACTTGGAAACTCAGAGGTTGAGAAGTGTGCCGACCCCCACGGGCGTGTGCACACACGGTTGTGGCTGTGAGCATGGCCAGGGAACTGCTAGGTTTTCTGAGAATCAAGCTAGCAAGCAGCAGCACCTACAGCATGGCTAGTATACCTATAGGTCAGGTGGGTTAGGCCTTCCATGTTCCGGGTAAGGCCCATGGCGACCTGAACCAGAAGAACAGAACACAGCAGAGGAAACATTTCCAACATGATGTTGACAGGTGTGGTAGTGACAGACTCGGAGGGCAAAGACGATGAGATGTGGGGGAGGGTTGGGGGGCCTCATTGACAGTGGGATTGGAGGGAAGCAGTTTAAAAAAGCTATCCCCTATCTGTGAATCTCCAAACCACCCAAATCCAAATAATAATAGGAAGAAGAAAAAAGGTCCACAGGACTAGAGTGAACCCTGGAATTTAGCCACTGCGCTTGCCCCGCCATAAAACTAAACAGAATTCCCTCCACGGGTAAGCAAGCAGTGGCGTTCATTTTCCCTGCATAGCTTGTTCTAGTGGCTGACCACACCGTCGCTGCAACTTCTTCCTTGTAACTAAGGTAACTGCACTCTCTGATTTGTAACTTTCTTTGATTTTTATTCTTTCTCCAGTGGAAGTAAGTGTCACTTTGTGTCACTAATGTGTCAACATTAGAGATGTGGTACCACAAATCCACACCATAGATAGAAACACAGCGAACATTTTAAGGCTGCCAGGCATTCCGCAGACTACGGATTCCTAGAGCGAGGCACGTGACATCTTAACAGGGGGCTGAAGCCACTGCTAAACCCCAAGTGGCTTATCCAAAGGGAGGCTACCCTTAGGGCAAGGGCTTCAATCGGAGCATCTCCCCAAGCCACCTCAACCCCTGGATGGGGCTCCTCCCGTGGGTTCTGCTGCGAAGGCCAGTGGCTGGACAGCAAAGAAACACTAAATGGAAGCTCCAGCCAGGCTGCGCCCTGATCCCCCAAGCCGAAAACCATTTCCGAGAAAGCAAAGGAACTGCTTAGTTTCCTAAGAAAGAAGGAAATCTGGGGCAATTTCCCGTGCCCTAATTTTCTCATCTAAGATATAATAATATAAAGCAGCCCACAGTGACAGGCACATTAATTTTGGGGGGCTTTAGGTGTCACCTTTGCAAAAAGGAGAAAGAGCAGCCCTCTTGAAAGCCACTGCCCCCACTCTGTCACACCCCTGCGCTTCTCCCCAAATCCACACGTGGTCCTTAGGTTTAGGATCAGTCTTCCCAAGGCTGAACCGGCACCTTAGTGGCCCTGTTGTGGCTGAGGGAAAATGAACAGACGTCCTGATTATGAAAACTGGTGCAAAAGCCATGGTGTAGGGGACATTTTGCTGGAGCCAGTTTGTTTCATGAGGAAATTATTTGAACTCAAGTCCAGAAGAGGATCAAATACCTAGAATTCGGCCCGGGCACATCTCAGACTTCGCATGTGGTGGTCCAAGTCTGTGGCATCCTTGCTGACACGGCAGCCAAAGGTAGACAGAGGCTAGCATGATGGATCAGACTCAGGGGAGGCCTGGCTGCCAGTCTAGCAGGTTGCACTGGAGTGGGGGTGCTGTTGGTCCCAGGGGAACCCTGTTTCTGCTCTTTCCTGGCTGTGTGGAGTTTATCTATTTCATAGAAGCCTGTCTTAGTTACTTTTCTATTGCTGTGATAAGAGACTATGACCAAAGCAACTTATCAAAGAAAGGATCTAATTTGCCTTACAGTTCAGAGGGTCCATGGCGCAGGGTGAAGTCATGGTGACAGGCAGCTGGAGCAGCTATTGAGAGCTCACATCTCACAGCCAGGAGGACATTGAGAATGACAAAAAATCCTTAGAAACCTCAAGTCTGTCCCCAGTGACATACCTTCCTCAGCAAGGACATGCCTCCTCATCCTTCCCAAACAGTTCTACCAACTGGGGAGCAAGTATTCAAGCATATGGTGGATATTCTTATTCAAAGCCCCACAAGGTCCCTACCACCCAGCCTACACGGTTGCATTTCATGAAAGCTATATGGGAAAATGCCCCCCCCCCCACTGATGGTGGTCCACATGAGCAGGCAGTGTTGGTCAGGGGTAGAAAACCCGTCTAGCATGCATGGGATCAAGCTTGTGAGTCCCCAGAAAAGTGTTCTACCATTGTAAACGCTAGGGTGATTCCAGGAATAAAAATAAAATAGTAAAATAAATGTAGAGAAATCAAAAGGGCAGAAATGATATTAATAAAATTTAACGAGTCAAAAACCTTAAAACAAAGATTTGATCAATAAATTCAAGATTTCTGTTCTTGGGGGAAATAAAATGAATTGTTAGATAAATCCACAAAAAGAAGAAAAAGGCATAATGTGTGCATGCGCGCACACTCACACACACACACACACACAAAAGAAATAGCAGGCCAAGTACAGGGTCACATGCCTGCCTATTATCTCAATATCAGAAAGCAGGCAAGGAGCTCAAGGCCAGCTGGATTGTGCAACAAGACCCTGTGAAAGAGAGGAGGGAAGAAGCAGAGGGAGAGAAACAGAGGAAGAGGAAGAGGGAGAGGGAAGGGAGGGGAAGAAATGCAATGACAGACACAGAAGGCATCACTAAAAGAATCCTGTGAGAGTTATTTGCTTCATTCTATGTGGCTAATTCAGTGACCCTAATTGAACTGAAACATAGAAAATTACGGATTCCCAGAGCCAATCTCTGGAAAGACAGAAGAAGTAAAGAGAACAATTATAGATCGTCTCAGAGCTAACCTTGCTGCAAAAACTGGGTCAGGTTTTAAAAATGATTATTTCTCTGTGTATACATGGTTGCATGTGTACACACATGCATGTGTGAATTTAGAGAATAGTGCAAGGGCCACTTCGCAGGAGTCAGCCACCTAGTTTGTTGAGAGAGGGTGTCTTACGGGCCTTAAGTGCTATGGGACAATGGTCTTCTACCCTGATACTTATATTGTATTATTTTAATAAAATGCTGATTGGCCAGTAGCCAGGAAGGAAGTATAGGTGGGGCGACCCGGCAGGAAGTAGAGGTGGGGCGATGAGAAGAGGAGAATTCTGGGAAGAAGAAAGATTCAGTCTGCAGTCGTGACCCAGCTACAGAGGAAGCAAGATGAGAAGGTATCAAGCCACGTGGCTAATGTAGACCAGAATAATGGGCTAATTTATGATGTAAGAATGAGTTAATAAGAAGCCTGAGCTAATAGACCAACAAGTTTATGATTAATCTAGACCCCTGTGTGTTTCTTTGGGACCGAACAGCTGCAGGACTGGGCGGGACAGAAACCTTGGTCAATACTTAAGTTCACTGATTTGCTAGTCTGACTGGTCAGGGAGCCTGAGGGTCCTTGTCTCTGCCTCCCCAGGGCTGGCATTTTAAGCCTGAGCCATCACACCAGACCTTTCCCCCGTGGTTCTAGAGACCAAACTCAGATCCTCACACTCGTGTGGCAAACACTTGACTAAGTCCTCGCCTCAGCCTGGGCAACTGGTTTAACAGAAAACTTGTAGCTCATCATTAAGCAACAGATGACACAAAATCCACTTGGAATGTTCCAGAGCATGGGGAAGCAAGGAACACTCACAGAGCCCTTCTGTAAAATTAGCATAGCACTGACAGCAAAACCCACAGCCAGGAAACATAAATGAAAGTCAAGGCCAATCTCAGGAATATTATCGCGAAATGCTTAAATGAAACATTAGCCATCAGAACCCAGCAGCACGGTGAGAGAATGACGCAGCTCAGACAATGAGTCATGAGTCCCACAAACACACGGATGCACGAGGAATCATCACCGTAACTTTCCATACTAATGGACCCTCGGAGAGAGAGAGAGATCACAGCATCACTGCCAGACACCGGAAAGGCATCGTGTAAGATGTGACACCCGTTCCCCATCAAGAGAAAACTATTGTTTTCATTTGAAAACCACAGTAAGATTCTCTTTTTCTTCCCCCAAGCCAAGGTTTCTCTATGTAACAGTTTTGGCTATCCTTGAACTCACTCTGTAGACCAGGCTGGCCTGGAGCTCACAGAGATTTGCCTGCCTCTGCCTCCAGAGTGCTGGGATTACAGGCGTGTGCACCACCACTACCTGGGTCATAGTAAGATTCTTAGAGGCAGAATCTCATACACCCACACAAACACCTGCTAACTTGGAAGGCCACAACAACATGTCTATTTGGGAAACACTAGATATATCCCAATATATGTTTTACCAAGACAGACTTTCAGTACAGATCTGATGGTACTAACCAATTCACCAAGGGAAGGTATACAAATTGGAGAGGCAGAGAAACCAGGCAAATTTTCAGTTGGAAACTCCAGAGAATTGGCTAATAGATGTTTACGGCAGAAAAGCCGTGGCTCTCAAGCTTCCTAATGCTGTGACCCTTTAATACAGTTCCTCACGCTGTGCTGACCCCCAACCATAAAACCACGCCATTGCTACTTCATAGCTGTAATTTGCTACTGTTGTGAATTGTAAATACCTGATGCGCAGGATACCTGACATTTCAAATAAAAACAGCCACTAAAACGCAACACAAAGTAAGAGGGGAGAGAGCTCCGTCAGCCAAAAGAGATTTCCCACAAGCCTCAGAGCCTGAATTCAGTCCCCCGTGTTTAAAAAGTGGATGCAGTGACACATGCCTATTATCCTAGCACACAGGAAGTCAGAGACGAGAGCATGCCTGGGGCCTGCTAGCCAGACAGTCTAGATGAATCGGGGTGCTCCAGGTTAGTAAGAGATCATTTCTCAGAAAATTAGGTGGATAACGACTGAGGGAGGTACTCAGTGTCCATCTCTGACCCCCACGTAAACATACACAAACATATGTGTGCACACACATACATATGTGCCCTCACAAAGACACACACAAACACAGACATATAAAGTAACATAAAAAAATCAAATACACAGAAATATACTCAGTCAGCAATGTGTAAGAGAGAAGCATTATAGCTGTAGTCTGAGAGTAACAGATTTAGACAACAGAAACATACCTCATGTTCTTAGCTAAGAAATCCCAGGACTGTAAAGAGATAAACTCTTTCTGATTTAATTCACAAATTTATCATGAACCTCACCAAATAAAAGCTAATGGCGTTTTGTTTAAATACATAGGATGATCCTCAAATCCATGGAGAAAAATAAGAATATTTAGGACGTTTCTAGAATAAATAGGAGTCATAAAGGGAGATTACTATCAGGTGATAAACAGTTACAAGCCTACAGGACGATGAAACAGTGTAGATTTAATGCATAAGGCTTAGGTAGATGTCCTGGCTAGACTGGAAAGGGCAGAATTAGACTGCAAAGCATACCGGAACCTGGTACATGACAAAGGTGGACAGAGCGATGGACGATTTGATTGTGATAATAGCAGAGATCACCTGGCATTAGGAGAAATGAAGAGTAGACGCCTCCTTTGTAATACATGCAAAGTAAATCTCAGATGCATAAAATATTTAAACATGAAATGAAATTAGCCCACCATGAGAAAACCCATGGGGGAATGTTCTCACACTCGTATTATGCCTTTCCTAACACAATGCTATATCTAGAAAGAATGGACCTACAAAGGTGATTTTTATTATGTTTCATTTGTGTGTGTGTGTGTGTGTGTGTAAATGCATGTATGCCAATGGAGGCCAGAAAGGAGCATCAGATCCTTTGGATCTTTAATTGCAGGCATTTATGACTCATCCCATGTGGGTTCCAGGATTCACACCCCTGTCCCCTGCTAAATATATTTAACCACATATTCTCTACAGGCCCTCATATTTTTTGAGGCAGGGTCTCTTGATGGCCTGGGACTTGCCAAGGAGGTTAGGCTAGCCAGCAGTGAAGCACCAAGGTCCCCTGTCTCTGCCTCCTCATTGCTGAAACCCAAGTGCACACAACACTTGGCTTTTGACTTGGATTCTGGAGCTGAATTCAGGTCCTAGTACTTTATTTACTGAGCTGTCTCTTGAGTCCTGTGCTGGGACTGAAGTGGGGTTTGTTTGTTTGTTTGTTTGTTTGTTTGGTTGGTTACTTTGCTTGTTTTTTGCTTTTAAGACAGGGTGGTCCTGACTGGTATAAAACTCATGCTTAGCTGAGTCCAGCAACCTCTAAAGCAATGATATTGTTAATAGATCAATCTACTCAGTCTGTCTGCTTCCTGTTCAGTCAGGATGACAACATTAGCAGTACTATGAATGAGAAACCCATGTTTCTCTCATGCCCAGACCCTAGCTCTCCTTGGCTATCTCAAGCAAAACTTTACACTCAGCCCCCACCAACAATAGCCTCTCACATCTCCAACCTTTCTTCCTGACACAACGCTTTCTTGATTATTCCCCTATCATGATCCTCCTGTACACAGCACTGGGATCTGCTTTGCTTGCAACTGTCTTCTTTCCCTGTCCAACACTGGGCACAAAGCAGGTACTCAATGAATCTTTGTTTTACAAACAAGTACGTGAACAAACTCAGCAGCCCTTCCCAAGATGCCCCATCATTTTGTTTGGTGGAATTCTAGTCTTCTCTATAGCCTTTCTCCTTCTTGTTCTCTGGAAATTCTCAGCAGACATTGTAGTCCTTAGGCACAGACATTGCTGAGAGACCTGGGACATCAGTATAACTGAGGATGAAAACTCATGGTTACACACAGAAACGAGAGCTGTGAGGAGCAAGCCTGTAGATGCTCCATGTTGTTCCATTCACAGATGTGGGCAACCCCAGGCCTGCCTTCCATGTGCTAGCATCCCATAACCAAGGGAGAAAAGTTGTACCACAATTGCATAAATTAACATGAACTTAGGCACGGAAGAATGGAAAGAGAGCAAAGAGAGTTGCTGGTCCCACTCTTCCCTCAGAGCATATCTTCAGAAAATGAAGACCCAGTGACTGGGATTTGTGCTATACTCCCTGCAGAGTGAAGGGACAGATTCATCCTTCTACCAAGTGGCACGTGGAATGTTTCCTGAGAGCCAAAAGGCACAGCCTTCCAGATGGCTCTCAGCAAAAGGCAAAAGACAACACCCTGGCTGGACACACAGAGGACTAGTTAACACAAACTGTGAGACTCAGTCCTGACACTAGTCAGAACTACCCGGAATAGATTTACCTCTCCTCTATGGTGATGGCTGGGTACCAGGAGATGTACAGTGGGGCTGTGTCCTCAGCCAGGTAAGGTGCACTGGAGGTGACAGTGGAAACTGAGTAATGCCTGTAAGGCATGACATCCAGGTGATCTCAGCTACCTGGAATGCCAGTAATGTAACAGGAATGAATTACACATTCATTGCTTGGACTGAGGGAAAAGAGCAATGAGATGCTGCCCAGTGCTGGCAAGTTGTACATGGGCTAACCCTTTCCTAATAATTCCATTGACTGCCTGTAAGCAGGCTTGACTTGTCAGCATTCGGGTGACCAGAGCTCTACAGAGCAGAGCTACACCTTTGTGGTCTGGTCATGTCAGCACCTCAACATGCAACCTACAGGAGGTGACCATGCTTTCCAGACAGCCACATTCCTTGTCAATCTCGGAGATCATGACCCCCACCCCACTACATAAAGAGCTTGCAGAAACAATAAATTTATTATGTTACAACAAACAGAAACATTGTGTGAGTATTTGGACGCCTGGTCGTTATGCTTTTGAGGGGGTCCCCAATGCAGAGGTTGCAAGGAAACACTCCATCCAGCATGAGGGAATTGCAAGGGGCTTGAGAAAGTTTCTGCAGAGTAACTGCTTCCCTAATCTGTTCTGATACCACGCTCTGCCCCACCTCAGGGCCTTGCAAGGTACTAGCCATGGTCCTGAAATTCTGTCCCACTAGCCCCATAGATTCTCTGCAGTGAAGAGGTGCTAACCAGGCTTCTGAAGACCTGCTCTGGTCCACACAGTAGCTTTCTATGGCCTCGTGGACTTGGCTCAGTGTTAAAATCTTTGCTCTGGGTGAGATCACTTCCTCTTTGCCTTTGAAAATCTAGTTAGTACTTCTTTGATCATCTCTCTAATGGACTGGCCTGGCGACCATTACGATTTAAAGGCAATTCAGTGAAGCTGGTGCTGGATCAATGTTGATTTGAATGTCAAGGTCTAAACAAGCTGTGCTTATGTTTTCAGGGTCCTCAGAATTGTCCAGAGTTGAAATTTGTGGTGGAACAACTAAAGTCAGCATAAACACACCACTCCAGGAAACACTCTACCTGAAGAATGGCTCAAGTTCATGCAGGGTTCCTTGTGCACTTGAGTGGGCAGTCAAGAGCACCTCAGACATAAACAAGTCTCGAACCATTATTTCTAATATAAATTTCATTAAAGGTGGAATTGCACAGTCTGCCTTCAGTAATTTGTCTTCATATTCTATTTTGGACTTCCTTTCAGCTATCTTTCCCTATTCTGGGCAAGACAGCATTTTTTTTTTCTTGTTTGATTCTAAGCATGCACCTAGTCTGGAACTGGTTCAAACACTGCTTCTCCAGTTTTGTTTCCAAATATACGAAATTGGTGGCTTAGTGGAAAAAAATAAACTAAGAAAATAGAACTGGACAACTCCCATCTCTACCGAGGCCCTGGATCCGATTTTAATTTCCTGTCTATAAACAGGTGGTTAACAACGGATGTCATAAAATAGCCATGTGACAGGTACAGCAGGAAACGCAGAACTGGGCATGAATCCTACCCACAGGCCTTCACGGTCTAAATATCAAGATCTGCACTCTGCAGGGGATGGAGCTCTATAAATAGCAGAGATGACATCACCCACTTCCAGCCTGTTGCTGTTCAGCTGTCAATTATTTTTAACAGAGGTTATAAAAATTAATAGATGTGGTAAAATCTACAGCACAATTTAACAATAAACTCATATATACTCTATCTTTCTGTCTGTCCATTCCTGTGTGATTCTCTCTCCCTCTCCCCCCCCTCTCTCTCTCACACACACACACACCACAGAGAGAGAGACATAGACACACACACACACACAGAGCGAGCGAGCGAGCGAGAGAGAGAGAGAGAGAGAGAGAGAGAGAGAGAGAGATTTAGTGCCAATAGACAATAGATTTGAGAGGCTAATTGTTAGGATGGAAAAATCCATGGATCTGAAAATCCACCCCCTGACTCAGCCAAGACCCTTATCTTTAGCAAGTCCTTAACATGTTGTCTATGCAGAGACATATGGCTGAATCCCTTGAAATAATACTCAGGGTTTCTGTAAGCAAGATAAAATTGTACCAAGAGAAAATCTGGGTTTGACCTTGAACCAACAACAGCCTGTGGGCTTTAAGTGAACCTGATATGTCAAACGCATTGTAGTACCTCCTGTTCCATCACAGAGAGAGACACGAGTAAACACCTAGAGAATGGATCTGGATCTAGATATCCCCATTTGCCATTAACCTTGAACAAATCTCGTGACCTCCTCCATCCTGCTACCATGAAGCGGCTGTACCGAGCCAGTTCTGTATCTGGAGTGAAAGTCTCCAGGGGAACTAACTCTTGCCACTGTAGCTGTGACACAGGAGATGAGGGAAGGAGATGGTCCTCTAGGTACCCCCAAGACACAGAAGAACATTATCCAATATATCCTCATGATTTTTATTAAGTTTCTGATGGAGCAAACCATCTGCAATGCCAACCTGAGGTAACAAACAACCTTGGAAGGTCGCGGAATGACAGCGTTTTCCAGGGACTAAAGGTTCTCCGCATGTCTTGGGGAAATAAGCGTCTGATCTCTGCTAGGACTAACAAAAAGGAAGGAGAAGCTGGGAAACAGAGGCACTGTTATTTTTCAATGTGCATGTGTATGTCTACATTTATATAAATAGCGATTGAAATGGAATGGGGGATGCTTGCTATTTTAAGGACAAGCTCCAGTAGTAAAGTCATCTCCCGAGTGACGCCGCTTACTGGCCGTGTGCCCTTGCAGCCAGGCAAAGCTGTGCTGCTTTTTATTCAAGTCACATCCAATGCTTCTTACCAATCCATCCGTCTTAATCAGCACCTACCACTTGCAGCAGCAGCCCGGCAACCAGGAAGCCAGGGGATGAGGATGTGAGGGCAGTGGCGAGAGGTGACATCATGGAAGGGAGGAAAGAAAGATGGGGAGGGGGGAGAGCAAGCTGGCAAGGAGGGGAGGGGAAGGCAGAAGGCCAGCCATACTACACTCCTGGGCACCTTCTCTGTCTGCAGGATGCTCAGGATCAGGTGACTGGTTGGCTGGTGAGCTGGCATAGGGTGTACATCTTTAGAGAGATCATAACGACATGCTTCAGGATGCCAACATCAGAGACCTGTACCTAATGCTACTGGTGCAAGGAGCATAGGGTGAGTGTAACAGGGTAAAAAACAGTGGCTGCCTTCTGAGGCCCCTCTCTGCTCTGTTCCTGCTCTCTTGCTTCAGCCCTGTCCCATTCTTGTCATTCAGCAACCCGAGCCCCAAGCAAACTGGACTCCTGACCTATTCATACCACCGTATGCTTGTCCAGAACATTGCTCTATGTGTTTCCATGATCCCACAGCCCAGTTTTCTCAGAGGGGTCTAGGGCTCCTTGCCTCCCTTGGGTGCAGCCTCAGTCAATGACAGTGATTCCCAGAGTGAATTCTGCAGCTGCTGAGCCCACCCCAGCAGTGTCTCAGTCATCCATCTCACAGCTTCTAGAAATGACTCCACATTTCATCCCCCGGGGATCGCTGGAAATCACACCCCCTTGCCTGGGACCTGAACGCCCTGTTGGCCCATGGGTATTTATTTCCAATGCCTCACTCATGTGCACATGCAACACGCCTGCATCAGTGCCCCATGGTCATAGGACAGAGGGTGGGCACTAAGACCCAAACCCCTGGGGAAATCAACTCCAGTTTATATCAATCCTGATTCAGACACTGTCAGTTTGAGTTGGCACATCACCCACAGGGACAGCCCCTGCAGAGCCAGTCCCCAGTCTGCTCTGGCTTCCTCTCCTGCAGAATGACTCAGTTGCTAGTTGTGTCCTCTGCAATCTGACGCTGTCGTATGACTCAGGAGGATTTGGGCTCAAAGTCAGCAGGGTCTGTCCGTTTAAAAAATTCAGAGGTAGTGGGGTAACTGCAAGAAAATGTCTGGCCAGAGCAATGATGGAAGAGGCTCTGTGATCGTGCCTGACCCGCACCAGGTCACATCTGCCCCATGAATGACAACAGGAACTGAATCTATGACCGGGATCGCTGAGTGTCATTCATGCCTCTTTTGCCTGACTATGCTGAGAGTCAGAAGCTGGTGGTCATGAAGTGCCCGGCCTTCACTCATACCTGGAGGGCTCCTCCTGAATGGCCCCAGAAGGGAAACCACCCCATCTACAAATGAGGAGCCTCAATTCACCACATAAACACAAGAATGCAAATAAAGACTTGCTTGATTCCCAAGTTCCTGACTCCTTCTGCTTTTAGCCCAGGAAAGAGTCACGACAGTTGAAACAGAGTATAGATACATAAAAGACATCTCCTAGCTAGTGCTCCTCACACTCAGGATGCATACACTGAGACTAGAGGTCAGCCTCGGCTGACTTTGTTTTTGAGACATGGTCTCTCACTGGAACCCCAGGCTTGCTGGTAACACTAGGCTAGTTGGCTAGTAACCCGCAGGGATCAGTTTATCTCTACCTCCCAAGCACTAAGGTTACAAGTGCACACTACCGCACCCCATCTTTGTTTTGTTTACATGAGTTCTGGGGGCCAGACTCAAGTCTTCATTCTTGTGAGACACGTATTTTACCAATGGAAACATCTCAACCTCCCCAAGTTGCTCATCCCTTGAAGTCCCAGGAAAGAAGCCAAGACTGCAACATCATCTCGGCCCACCCTCCACCTAACATCTACATTCCATGCTTGAATGAGCGGCCCTCTCCTGAGTGGGTCCTAGCCCTCCCCTGGCTTCTGCCTTTGGAGAGTGCTGGTATTCAGGGAGCTGCATGGGAATATCAGTAGTAGCGAAAAGAGACCCAATTCCATCACCGGGACCACATCAAGGAGGGCCAGAAGTACATCCTTTTACACCCTCCTCAAGCCTTATATGGGTCTGAGACGCTCATAAAAATGACTTTTATCCAAGCCTAGGTACTGATAAGTGATTGAGCCAAATGCAACAGGGCAGGCTGGGCACTGGGAGTAGGAAGGATGGCCCAGATGCCTGCTAAACACTAGGAAGAATTACATCTGTAGAATTACCCTCATATGTCCCCTGTTGCAATTGTGGCATGAAGATTATGGGGAGAACCAGTCCCTTTCTGATTGGATCTGAGAGGTCGGATCCACAAGAAGTAATCCATACCTGATATTGTAAACCTAGTTAAAAAAAAAAGAAGATGATGATGACAACATGGCTGGAGAGGTCACAGATCCTAGGGGAGATCCCACTATGACTGTTTTACTAAATGGGTTTATCATCAAATTGTCTTCCAAATATTAATGTTTATATCCTTAAAGCTGTTCTCAACCTTGATCAGTAAAACTTCTTCTATGGTGGGCAACAGTTAATGCAGGGACTTAGCCTGGTCAGAATAATAAGAGTAAGTGACTATTGAGTGCTTGTCTCTACATGGGACGTCTGTGTCAACCTCTCCATGCAAGCCCAGGGGGCATCATGAAAGAGGGGGGTGTAAGAGAGCTATAAGGTGGAGAGGAGCACAGCTGTCCTGGACATGACGTGGTGGCTGCACACGTGAACTCAGGCAGCTTTTGTTATCGGCATGAGATCAAGTCAGCAGGATCAATCAGGCAGTTACAAACAAAACAAAACAAAACAAAATGGAAGAAGTCATAAATGCAGTAGGTTGTGTTATGGATGTCTAGCAGTTGTGTGGGAAAGAAGATGGGGACAGATGTAGCCAATTTATACATGTATAATATTGTCAAAGGATAGATAAAAATCTAAAAATTAAAAATAGATTTTTAAAAAAAGAAGCCGGATGATGGCGGCACACGCCTTTAATCCCACCACACTGGTGGCAGAGGCAGGTGGATCTCTGATTTCGAGGCCAGCCTGGTCTACAGATTGAGTTTCAGGACAGCCAAGGCTACCCAGAGAAACACTGTCTTGAGAAACAAGACAAAATGGATGTGTTCCCTGAAGATCAGCCATTCTCCTGTGCTGCGCTCACCACACCACCTGGTGGCACTGGAATGAGAGCCCTGGACCACTGTAACTCACTCACTAGAATGCCAGTGTGGTCTGAGATTTGACGGAACTTCCTCAGGTTCCAGGTCCACATGCATCACACGTATCCTTTCAAAACTCACATGTGGAACCCTCACCCACAAGATGATAGTATCAGAGATGAATACTCCAGGTAGTAATTGGACCTTAAGAATAGAGCCCTTACAGGTGGGGTTCATGCCCTTGCAGAATACCCCAGGGAGCTCCCTCTGCCCTGTGAGGATGAAACAAAACCATGTCTGTCTCGAAGCCAGGAAGCAGGCCCTCACCAGACACCGCATCTGCCGGCGCCTTGACCTTGCGCGTCTCAGGTTCCAAAATGACGAGAAGGAAATGTCTGGCATTTCTACGCCAGTCTGCCTGTGGTATTTTATTACACACTACTCAGGAATTACTTACAAATCTCACACCTTCTCCTTTCGATGCTTCTGCTGCCAGATTTGGAAACCCTCTGGAAACATCTCTGCTCCAGTGAATGCTGGCTGGCTGGGTTGCAGATGCAGCAAGAGAGATGGAATTCAGTGGTCCTTGTGCTCTCACAGGTCACCTCCTCTAGGGTCTCAGTTAACCCGTGGGCATGGTAAAAGGGGGGCCAAGACATAGCCTCTCTGTTCTATGTTCATTTCTTCCTCTGTGACAAAATACCCTGACAAAAACTGGTTTGAGGGGAGAGAGAATGGGTTCATTTTAGCTCCCATCTCCAGGTTACAGACCATCATAGCAGGGAAGTCAAGGCTGCAGGCACAGCGACTTACATCGCATCCACAGTCAAGAGCAGAGAGAATGTTTTGTATTCGGCTACATTCCCCCACTCTGCACAGTTCAGGGTCCTCTCTGCCTAGGGAATGGTGCCATCCGTGCCCAGGAGGATGGATGTTACCATACCAGCTAATTATGACAACTCCCTGATGTGGGAGTGTCATATATCAATCTGTTGATTTCATTGGTTAACTAATAAAGAAACTGCTTGGCCTGATAGGTTAGAACATAGGTGGGTGGAGTAAACAGAACAGAATGCTGGGAAGAAGGGAAGTGAGCTCAGATGCCATGCCCCCCTCCTCTAGGGCAGATGCAATGAAGCAAGCTGGAAGGTCAGACATGCTGAATCTTTCCCGGTAAAACCAGTGCTACACAGATTACTAAATATGGGTTAGGCAAGATAAGTCACCACCTCGTGGTGCTACACACATTAATAGAAATGGGCTAAGCAGTGTTTATATGAATACAGTTTGTTTGTTGTTATTTCGGAGCATAAGCTAGCCAGGCGGCCAGGAACTGAGTGGTAGGAAGGAACGCAGCCCGCAGCTCCTCTCAACAACTCCCCACAGACAAGTTTACGGACCAACCCAATGGAGACAACCCTTCGTTGATAAACTCTTCTGGAGTGATTCTATGCCATATCAAATCGATAACTAAAGCCAAACCACCACACTTTCCAACCCTCTTTAACAACTAAAGTTCTGGAATTCTATCGGTAGATCTACACAGATGGAGAGAGAGAAATTTAAAGAAAGCAATGACTAGAAAATCGCTTTTCTCCTGGAATCATTTTCCGTTATCATCTTCCCAAATCAATACAGCATCTTTTATGGATATTGACTAAAATATTTCTCTGTGGCTCTCTGTTATTAGTTTCTAATAAGGGGCACTCGTGGGGGAAATGGGCCACTGTCACCCCCAGCTGCCTCTTACCGGTGTCACTGGCCTCGGCGGGCACTTGGCTCCACTGTTAAGTGACAACATTATCTGAGCACCCAGCTAACCTGAGCAGTAGCTCTGAGGTCCTTTCCCACGTTCCCTGCTGTGAACTTTCACCCTTCACATGGAGCTGGAGCTAGGTGAGAAAGAGAGGCAGAATACGAAATGAATTTCCAGTCACAGGGGAAACTTAGCCGAGAGGTTTCTTGGCAAATTTCTTCTGTGAAGAGAAGAGAGAAGCACAGCCCTCCATTCACACTCTCTTAGCTTCCTGTCTCCTGCATCTAGAGACAGTGTAAATTCGAATGTGTGTGTGTGTCTTACTGTGCTGTCATACAAACCCTCTCCTGGTCCACAGAAAAGGACTGGCCCAGAGCTAGGGAAATGGTTCGGTGGGTAGATTTGGTGCTACAGAGTCATAAAGGTCTGGTGTGGATACCCAATGCCCATTTCAAAGCCAGACATGATGGTACACATTAGCGTACCTCATGCTGCTCAGGGAAATTGAGGCAGGGGGATCTTGGGGGGTTGCAGGCCAGCCAGCCTAGTCAAGGACCTCCAGGCTCCATGGGATAGCCCATCTAAAACAAAGAGATAGGAAAAGAAGGCATTGACATAAACTTCTACATCCACAGGTGCACACACGGAGAAGCATACCTGCACACACGTGCATCACACACATATGCATCACACATACATGTGCACACATGCATGTGCGCACACATACACATACACAAAATTTATTTTTAATAAGGGACATTCCTTATGACAAGTAGAAACCATAACCAGAGCCTATTTTTAACTCTACTACTCATTCCCCAATAATGAGACAGACAGACAGACACAGAGACAGAGACAGACAGACAAATACACACCCTACAGCCCTTCTAACTGTATGTGGTTTCTCTCCAGGAACATACTCAGTGTCCTCATATGTCTTTCCTCAGGCCATTCTGCCTGAAGGATGGGCACAGGTAGTGGCCAACTGGTACAAACATCTGTGAGGGCACTGGGAAGCGAGTGGGATGAAGAACACTGGGTAGGGGAACTGGGCAGTGGAAATGAAAAGGTGGGTCTTTCCCGGGGATCATGAAGGAAGGAAGCTAAGCGAAGCATCTTTTCCCCACTAATAAGCAACCACACCGGGAACTTGAGAGGATACCCGGACAGGATTGAGACCGGAAAGGAATGAGGGGATGGGGCTTTAAGGTTACTATAAAACGGCTGCATCAGAGTACCTGGCGTGCTGGACCCACGATGCCTTCCAGAGATGAAGAGGCTCCTACAGAGGCCCTGCTCCCACCCATATTTAGCAGCTGAGAAGGATGGCTAGGTAGCAGTGAGGCCTGTGTGCACAGCAGGGGTGAGGGTCCAGCTCTGACATACTCAGGGCCCCTGTCCCAGGTCCCACTAACACAGCTGGCCCTGCACCTGACATTTCCAGGAAATCGTCCTCGCAATCCAAGGAAAAGGAAGAAGAGGATTGGCCACACACAGGCCCATGCTCGCACACACATGCACACGCAGCCCTGGGTTGTCATTTTGAGCCTAATTGTTTTAGCACCAGCTGTCACGTCTGTGGAATTCTTCTCTGGCACTGGTGACCCGCAAACTCTGGAATAATGAGGATGTGTTTAAAAATAGCCCCAGTTCCTCGAATTCACTCTCCTTCTCACCCGCCCTTCTCCATCTTACTGACAGGCTTGTTAAGAACTCCACTTCAAATTTATGAATATAAAGCCAAAAAATTTGATTCAGACTTATTAGGAGGGTAGAGTGAAGTGGTGGACAAGGATAAGGCCACAGGCAAAAAAAAAAAAAATCTGTCTCCGGGAGGCAGTCTGGGAAGCTGCAAGATGCCCAACCTGAGACTTGGAGGTTCAGGTCTCTGGCTGCATTGCTCATTTCTCTCACGACCCCAGGGCAGGCTCCATCTCCCCAGGCCCTCCGTAGACACACACCTAGAGTCTGACATTCTAGCTTCTTGAAGCATATGAATAGGGGAGAAGCCAACTCCGCAGCTGGACATGGCCTCTGACCGTGCGTACTTATGTTTAAATACTCATAAGCCACTCATTCCTAGTCCATGTTCAGTGGCTCTAGTCTAGGAACACACGAAAAGTGTCCAGGACCAGATGCTTCACACCAGGAGATGGAAGAAACTCTGACACGTGCCCTTCTTTTTCCTCCTTCCAGTGCCCAGTGGCCATGGCCTTTGAATGCCAACAAGCGAGCTGTGATCTCCAGAGAGGCCACTGCCGTCACCAGGGGTCACTGGGCAGGGGAAGAGATTCTTCCACACCACTGCAGAACCAGCGCAGAGTTAATGTAGAACATTAAGGACACAACTGCTATGTTCACCTCTTCTAGGGAAACAGCGTGGCCATTCAGATCTGATCGTATTGACTGACTGAGGGAACAGTCACAATAAGACACGAAGAGAGAATCTTGGAAACGGATTGTGTTTACAATGTGTTCTCATCGATGGGAATGAAAACACTAAGATGAAATTAGATGAAATGTTGACAGATGGTTTGTAGGTAGAGAGCTCACTAGAGAGAATTTTCTATGTATGTATGCATGTATATCTTTTTATTTCTAGAATGAAAAGCGTGAGTGGGGGAAGGGTGTGGCAAACGGGCACGTGTGTGAGTGCGTGTGGGGGGCTTGTATGTAGGTATTGTATATATGTGTGGAGTGTGTACTGTATATATGTGTGGCATGTGTTTGCAGTATGTGTGTGTGTATTGTATACATGTGTGGAGTGTATGTGTACTGTATACATGTGTGGCATGTGTTTGGAGTGTGTGCGTGTGTGTGTGTGTGGAAGCCAGAGGTTAACACCAGGTGCCTTCCTCTATTGTCTTGCCGTTGTTGGTTTTGAGGCAGCGTTTCTACATCTAGAGCTTGTCAAGTGGCTAGGCTTGGCGGCCAGCACACCATTGGGACCTGCTCGTCTCCACTGCCCCCTCCCATGGAGCCGAGGTTAAAGTGCACACCACAACACTTAACTTCTTGCTTGAGTCCTAGGGATCTGAACTCAGGGCCCTGTGCTGGTGCAATCTACAAATTGCTTTTCTCACGGCTCTGATAGAACACGTGACAGGAAGCAATGTAAGGAAGGAAGGGTGTACTCTGGCTTACACAGTCCCAGGGGATACATCCATCGTGGCAGAGCCTTCATGGCTGCAGAAGCTTGAAGAGGCTGGTACACTGTGTAGGCAATCAGGAAGCACAGTGAACAGGAAATGCGACAAATCCTCAAGGCCCAACCCTGGTGGCCTACTCTCTCCCCCAAGGTTTTACCTCCTAAGGGTTCTGAAGCCTTTCCCAGCAACAGTACCAATGAGGGTTTGAACACATGATCTGGGAGCCGCTCCCAGCACATTGGGAGGGCAGTATGAGAGCTGTATAGAGAGGGCAGGTACCCACCCACTGGGTACCTTTCTGCAAGCGTGGGGATGAACAGAGACGCACAATGAGGAAGGAAGATGAGCCAGGAGGGAGGGGTCAGTGATGGATCCCCTCAGTCATGCTCAGGCCCACTGCAGACCCAGAAGAGGAGAATCTGGGATGCAAAAGGCCAGGCCTTGAAGTCCAACAAAACACAAAGGGAAGAGCCCATCCATTTCCCCCGAGCCTAGACCAGTGTTGTAGAAGCAACCCTGACCAGCACTCTAGGCTAACAGACCATAGACCCAGCTTGGACTGGAGAGCACTAGAAAAGGCCACACAACCCCAAGCCCCCTTGGGGTCTCAGCTGCTAGGGGCTCCTGTGCAGATGAACCAATTTCGTCTGGTAAGCTTCTCCATTCTCCTCCTGCCCAAGGCCTCCACTGTGAACTGAGGATAATCACGTCACTCAACTTCAAAGAAAGACTACAGGTTATGAGTGTAGAATGTCCCCGACATCCCCGCACCTGACCGTGTCAATCACCTTTCATGCAGGGTCTGGAGAAGACCCCAGAAGCAGAAACTTTAAGAAATGCAAGTCTCATCTCCCCCGTCTTTCTGCTCCTACTCCAACATATGGCCTCTAACCTGCACCCTTCTATCTCTAACCCACTCCTCCCTGGAGATCACTAACTACCCCAAATGGGTCCATTGCACCCCACTAAGACCACTTTTCCTCAGCATCCATACTACATGCAATTCCAGTGGAACAGCCTTCTTTTGTACGTTTGGGACATCTTCCATCCAATGCTGGTCCCCCAAGGAAGAGGCAGGACAGTGTTCCTGTAGGGCAGATGTGGTCACCCAAGTTCATCAGCAGGCCACCCTGATGCCTCAGTCTGGAGTCAAAATGAGGACCAGAGAGTGAAGTAAATCGTCCAAGGTCACACAGCAATTCAGGCATAAAGATAAAGTGGGAGTCTGGGTTTCCAAGCAAACAGATATGAAGCCTAAGGGCACACACATAATCCTCCTGGCAATCGTAAGAGGCACCACCAGCACCACCTGTGTCTACAGAGAAGGGCACTAAGGCTAGAGAGATAAAAGACTTGCCCATAATCTCCAGCAGAGGTCAGGGAGGCTGACCTTCACAGTCTTGGCATTTATCAGCAGGCTCCATGCAGGAGGCCAAAAAGAGGGGAGGAGAGGGATGCCTTGGCCTCCACTGTTCACAAAGCAGGGTCAAGGACAATGGCCCCCAAAGGCTCCAGAGGCTGTATCAGGAGGGCTGCATGTCGGGAACTGGAACTCTGTGTCCTGGGTGCTCTTGCAGGCTGAGCCAGGGAGGCCCAAGATTGCCTGCCCAGGCTCTTCACAACCTGTTGGCACGATCAGTACTTCAGAAGCTGAATACCTGTTCCCTTGTCTCTAGTGGCAACCTGGTACTCTGACCCAGAGTTTCATTGCTCAGAAGGAACACCCCTCCATCCCCGAGTCTAAGGAGCATCCCTCCATCCCCGAGTCTAAGGAGCATCCCTCCATCCCCGAGTCTAAGGCATCTAGAACTGGAGGGACAGGTGAAGCCAGCACCCTCATATTTCTACCAATTCTCTACCCACACTTTGCAAAATGAGTTGAACAAAATATCAAAACCCTCCTTCAGAAGGCATCTTTAACATGGCCCTCAGGACTCAGCTTGTCTACGGCTCTGCTTCCTAGCCCAAGCTACTTGGAAGGGGCCACTGTGAGGCCACCACCTTCTTTAAATCTCTCCCCTTCTCTGTCAGGCCACTAGCACCACAGACCCCAGGCGCCACGTAAACACTGCTTTGCCCAAGCAAGCCTTTCCTCACCAGCAGACAGGCCTAAGAGGCCAGGAGGGATTTGGTAGTTCTCCAGATCCGTCATGATCACAGTGTTTAAAGGTCCCCAAATGCCCATTAGACAATCCACACCTCTAACAGCCAGTAAATACACCAGACCAGGTCAGCATTTTCAAAGGTCCTTAAATAGCTCATCTACATAATCCATATTTCCAGAGTCCCGAAGCGTTGGCCATTCCCACCAAAGCTCGATGTTCGTTACAGGTGGGAATGGAAAGGCTCTCCATGAACGCAGGGGGGCTTTTGCTTCCCTTCTGGGAAAATCGATTCTAGTTTTTAAAATGGTCATATGTTCAAAAGCAGGCAGGGAACTAACCACAAAAGGCTAATATCACAAAAGGAAAGGTGATAACCCACGTTGGCCTACAAATATTCTTTCCTGGAAGGCTAGAAAATCCCCCCAGAGGCCTCCCAGGGGACACTCATTATAGGAGCAACCTTTCTGCCCACACTGCTACCCAGATGGTGGCCCTCCTCTTGCCTTGCTTTCTCTTCCTGGAGGCCCTGAAGGATGCAAGCAGCTTTACTAGATGTTTAGCCCTGCGTTCTTTTTAAGGTTTGTTCTCGGCTCCATCTTCCCATGAAGAAAAGTAGAGCAAGTTACTAAGCCAAGTGTAGGTGTCAAGATTGGGATTCAAGCAACGTAGGGCTGGAGTAAGCTGCTGTCCAATGAGCAAACACCTGGCCACCAAATGGAAGTTCCCGGACACAGAGAAAGGAATCTAGTAACAAGAAAGACCCTCGCTGTAGGCCTCAGCTGTCATACAAAGAGGAATTCTGTCTTGTTTCGAAGGCAAAATGTGAAACCATCTGCAAACATATGCGGAACTCATGACCCAAACCAATGGAATGCGGAGCCAAAGAGGCCAAGAAAGGGAACAGAATGTGTGCAACTGGAACAGGTGTGTCCACATGTGACATCAGGGCTGGGCTCACCCCAGGGGTGGACACACAAAGCACTGCCATTAGCCAGAATGCACTCAGTCCGGGAAACACTGTGATGTCACAGTGGTTCGCTGGCGGTAATTTATATTCTCTCCTTCCAGCAAACCGTCTCCTGGTATACTCTGACTCCGCCCCCAACACTGGCTGGCTCACCAAAGAGGAAAGGTTGTAGAGAAACTGGTGTGGCGTATGAGGCTAAGGACATGAGTGGAGATGGAGAATCAGAATGGGATGGGGGTGAGGGATGGGCCTGGTCCCACTTCTGCCTCCCTGCGGTAATACCCCAGACACCTGTGCAGGTCAGGGAGGTGGAGCAAGGAAGGCAGCACCGCCTCACGTGCTGCGCCAAGACACGGCAGGCGGGCAGTGGTGCGACACTTCGGAGCCTGAGTGACTCTCTCTGCTCCTTCCGATGGGACTGTAAGACACGGCAAGTGGACTTAGACAAGGCGACTGTCTCTAAAGACCAGCACTGACGGGCACACCCCTGCCCACAACCTGGAGCCCCCATTCTCCTCCGCTGTAGCCACCTTCCTGGGGGATTGCTCCTCTGGGCACAGCAGGCAGCTGCCAGGTGAAGAGCAGCCAACTCCAGACGCCATCCGAGGGCGACCTCCTTCTCTACCTCTGCCCTGTCCTAACGCGGCTAGGCTGTTCCCAGGCCTCGGTGTCCCCTCGCTCGGCAGTCTTTGCTGTGAATGACACCATCCTCCTGGAGGCCCCCTTCCACCCTGCGCCCATGCAGCCTGCATCTGAGCTGTAACACATCCCCAGCCTGCTTAGTCCCTCACTCTGCAGCGCCCCTCTCCAAGCCAGGGTGTCTGTCCCTCCACTACCTCATCTCTGCCAGCACCACTCCTCCCAGGCCTGAGAGCTACAAGGCACCCTGCCCCACTTCTCTCTTTGTCACAGCTACTTCCCAGTTTCCTGACTCTTATTCCCTGGCCACCCAAATTCTGAGCAAGTCGCCTTTCTTTAGGTAGACAGAAAAATACACTTAAATGTAGATAGCAAAGCTATGCAGACAATAATAGATCACAGATGGACAGGCATGATTGAGGAGAGATGGTTGGATACGAAAGATAGATTACTATACTACATTACACATTTACATACATTATAGGTGCATGCAAATGGCTGATATGGATGTAAACATCTGTATTTTAAACAGATAACACACAGACAGCACATAGATGCGTGGACGGACAGAAGGACATGCCTGTACGTCCTAATGGGACAATCCAGGAACTGGTCTGGCCAGGACAGTGAGTGAGTTTTGCTCTCCCCCAAATGCAGTTAAGTGGTACAACCTAGAAAGTGCTCTGAGTCCCTGTGTAACCACAGCAGCAGCTTAGCTTCCAGGCTCAAAGGCCGGGTGTGGATGGCCCAAGCAGAGCTCAAGTGCTCTGAGCTCAGTTGGTAGCAGCACCAGACTCATTCATGGATTCATCCGGTCATACCCTCCCTCAAGGAGTCTGCAGAGCTCCGTACAGATGAACACTTCTGGGACTTCTGGCCCGTCTTACCCAGAGACCAGGTGGGCACATGCCCACCCACTAGTGAATATCCACTCCGTACCAAACTGGATCCACGTGGCAGTCACCCTGGGAGAGGTTATTTATAGAAGATTTTGGTCAGGTGTAGGGGCGCACGCCTATTATCCAAGCACTCAGAAGACTGAGGCAGGATTGCTGTGAATTTAAGCACAGTTTGGGTTGTGGCAAGACCCTGTCTCAAAACATGATAAGATAAAATAAAAAATAAAAAGACAGATGGGAAAGAGGGAAAGGAGAAAAGATTATAAGATTATGAGACACCATGATGGAGAGGTAACTGCCCCTGAGGCTTAAGGATGAAATGGGTGGGGGGGGGGTCCCCAGAAGAAAGACAAATCAGGCTGAGGTACCAATGTGAGTCCAGGTCTCTCCTGAGAAAGGCAGGGATCAGGAACACAAAGAATGCCCTGAGACAATGTAAGGGTTGCTGTGATGGTTTAGTATGAACTCTCAACTTGACAGGATCTGGAATCACAGGAGATGCCGCCTCCAGGCACACCCACGAAAGATTACACAGGTGAGGTTAGCCTCTGGGCATGCCTGTGAGGGGTTACTGTGATTAGGTTAATTGATTCGGGAAGATGCACCTTCACAGTAGATGCCACACTGCCTGGACTGGATAAAATAAGGAAGCCAAACACTAGCATTCGCTGTTCTCTGCTTCACTGACTGTGGATGGCGTATAAGTAGCTGCTTCAAGCTCCCGCTGCTTTGATTTCCCTGTCACAATGGACTGTGCCCTTGAACCATGAACTCAAACCAACCTTCTCCCCTTTAGGTTGCTTTTGTCGGGATATTCTATCAGAGTAACAGAAAAAAGAAACTAAGATAGTCAGCTAAGACCAAGTTGGGAATGGCTTTGACAGTCGGCCTAACATTTTCATTCCGCTCTCTTCTGCTGCCCTTGTTCCCAGGCACCCGCTGCAGGGTGGACGTGGTCCACTGGCAGACCCTTGGTCCTCCACGGACATGTAAGATCTCCACAGGAGCAACTGAGGAGCGCAAAGGTTCACAGTGCAGCAAGCGGTTCTCCCCCTGTCTGCCCTGAGTCCCCTCACCCAGCCTCCTCCTCAGTGTGACTCAGCCCTGCTCCACTCCCAGCTCCTTCCTGCCTCCAGCTGGTTACCATGGTGACCTCGAGAAACCAGGTTCCTACCTACCTTTCCTGATAAGACCTGGCTTTCAGAATCACACCAGGATTGAATACTGTTCTTGGCCTGCAGAGATATTTAGCAGGTGGCACCAAGGTGGGGCTTCCTCATCTGTGAGAGTTTAGAGAGAGAGCAGTCGTGGAGAAGGGAGGCTGGAGGACAGATGCTTCCACCACCAGGCTCCTAGGCCAGTCTTTCTTTCTAAATGTCATGGCTTCATATTGGAGGTGTGCCAGACAGCTTCCTGTTGCTGTAACACGTACCTGCAATAACCAGCTGTTAAAAGGAAGAGATCTTGATTTGGTTGTTTCGGTGAGACATGGCTACCTTGGAACTTGCCATGTAGACCAAGCTGGCCTTGCACTTTTGGTAATGCCCCTGCCTCTGCTCCCCAAGTGTTGTGATTACAGATGTGCTCCACCATGCCCTGCTAAAGAAGAAAGCATTGGCTCTCTGTTTCAGAGGCTCCAGACCACATATTATGGCAGCGTGTGGTAAGCAAGCCTGCTTATATACTTACTTCATGGTTGGCATTGTTTTGAGTCGAACACATCTCCTATAGGTTCATGGTTTGAGAACTTGGTCCCCGGTTCATGGTGTCACTTTAAAGGCTGTTGTGAGATTTCGAAGGTTCCTGGCTCTGACCTGTTTCCTCTGCTTCCTGTTTGCGGCCACAAGAACAAGCCTCTGCCATGAACTCCGCCATGCCTTCCCTACTGCGATGGACCCTTCTTCCCTTAAGCTTTTCCTGTCAGGCAACTTGGTTCCAGCAATGAGAAAAGCAACTGTTCCGGTCAGGAAGTGAAAGGAAGACACGCCCCAGTGACCCAGAGACCTCCCATTGGGTTCCATCTCTTTAAGTCCACACTACCTCCCGTTAGCAGCTACCACAATGCTGGAAACGTCTTCAACACACAGGCTTTGCGGAGACATGCCAGAACTGAACAGTAAGGAGGAAGGGCCAGAAGCTGAGAGCTGCCAGAGGTCCAGAGAGAAACTACAGGTTTCCATCATTCCAGGTCATGCCATGTGTCCCAGTTGAGAATATGCTTGGGAGGGATACATGATCATTTGTCAAAAGCTATTGCTCTCATCAAAGACACACAGACCACCACCACTATGTCCGCTGGCTTTTCATCACTGCAATGAACGCCTACAATGATCAGCTTTTGAGAAAGGAAAGGTTTTATTTTGGCTTGATGTTTTGAAGTATTTTGCCCATGACAGAGGGCCTATGGCAGAAGAATGGATCATACTGAGGACACATGGCAGGAAGAGTTTCACTTATGGCCGGGTACAAAAGAAAGAGGTGGAGAATGCCCCCCATAATCCACTCAAGGAGGAGGCATCCCAAATGACCTAAGACCTCCTACCAGGCCCCACCTCTTAAAGATAATACCGCCTTCAAACAGCACCAAGCTCAGGACTAAACCTTTAACATGCAGGTCTTTGGACAATGTTCCAGACTACAGCAATAACCAAAATAGTCTTCCTGACTATTTATTAGGTAAATTATCTCCTGCCTTGCACCATCAATAGCCCTCCACTGCCAAGAACAACATCAACAAAGCCAAACTCTTTCCATGGCCTTGGCCTTCTTTCTATAGCTCGCTCATGTTCTGCCCAGTGATCTCCAGGCTGCTTCCCAAGAACCCCTCCCCAGCACCGAGACTCCACCAGAGGTGCCATCTCCCAGCACTTGCCCAGAGCTGACCTCCTGCCTGCTCGTGCCCTTGAGCATGACCCACGAAGGCTTGGACACTGTCCTCCAGCTCTCCCATCACTTTCCAATTCCAGGTAAAGCTTAGATCCCCCTGCCTGGTTGCATTTTAGAGAACCCTGTGAGGACAGTCTATGCTAAGTCATAGACTATAGAGTGCCTGGCACCCATGTGGCGTATGGACCTCAAAGGCAAGCACTTGGCCATCTCCATGTTGGTGTTCCTGTAGTTTGAGGGTACCAGCAGCCAAGGTCAGTGTGAAGGGCAGTTTGGCGTGAAGACCTTCACTGAGGGTAAATGAGGAGACAATGAGCCATTCCGCTTCACTCACAGAGCCCCTGGCCCCTGAGATACAGGCAGGGACTGATCCCTTGGCCCCTCCTGGACTCTTCCCCTTCAAGAAGGAAGAACAGTTCCCAGGCAATAGGGCAAAGGAGACAAGATTAAGGATGAGGTTTCCAGAGTCTGGGTGACTCTCCCCCTAGCCATGCTAGAGTTATCCCAGGCCTGTGACTAACCTTTGTGCCTAAAGGGGGAGAAGGAGGTGATGTAGCTAGCAGAAGCTGCAGGGCCCTGATTTGCACAAGGCAGGCAAGGCAGGAGGATGCACAGCTCTCAGAAGCAGAAGCTAACACAGTGAATTGTTTCCAGTTTCCACAAAGAGTGGGGCATTGATTGGACATCCATGGGTGCTCAGATGCCGATCTCTGAGAATGCTTGACTTCCACAATGCATGAGAACCCAGGAAAAGAGAAGTCTGATCTAAGATGATGGCACTGGCTTCCCAGCTGGGCTCAAACAGAGCAGAAATAGGGTTTCTCTGTTGCTTTGGAGCCTGTCCTGGATCTAGCTCTTGTAGCCCAGGTTGGTCCCGAGCTCAGAGATTCGCCTGCCTCTCCTTCCCAAGTTCTGGGTTTAGAGGCATGTGCCACCACTGCCCGGCAGGGAAGGTTATATAAAAGGTGAGTAGCCACTGCAAAAACAACGGAGACCTGGGAGAATGGCCTGCCATGCCAGGCAGATGGGCCATGTCTGTCCATGGAAAGCCGGGCTCATTGGAGCAGATAACAGTTCTTGCACCGGGGCTTTTCTCCCAAACCAAGTCATGCCCACTTCCTTGTCTTTGTAGAACTTGTATTTGCCTTGATATCTGGAAAAGGAAACTAACGGCAAGTACAAGATAAAGGATCCTTAAATCAAGGCTGTAAGAGTCAGGCTTGGGAGGTTGGCAGTGCCTGGGCTGGTGCTCTTAGTGGTACCAGGGCTTGGCCCAAGTTCAAGTAATTCAAAGGCAGGAGGCTGGTGTGTATGGAGAGGGACCAAGAAGACACCAGGCATCAATATATGGCCCCCACATATGTGCACACACATACAGATGTCTACACACAGAAGCATACACACAGTCCAATCCATCTTACTCATGGTAATATAATATGTGTAAGGCAGCAAGGGCTAACACATGATCCAGGAAAAGAAGCCATGGAGTAGTGAGCCTATGAGCACACCTGCGAAAGGGCTATGGGTCACCACCAAGCCTGCTGGGTTAGTATGGCTATCGGCTATCACTAGCAAGAACAGCAGCTTTGAACATGGATGCACAAACTCCTACTCTGTCTGCCAAGAACAAAACTCTGGTCAGGAGCGTGTGTGTGTGTGTGTGTGTGTGTGTGTGTGTGTGTGTGTGTGTGTGATAAAACTAGAAAAGGGGACTAGGACTAGGAATGAGGAGGAGGAGATTCTAAGGAGGGAGAAGAGGAAGGAACTCTACAGGACGTGAAAGCAGGAGGTGGGACTATCTGTACAGAGGAAGCGGCCCAGCAAGAAGGCTGCCCAGGGTATGCGGGAGGGCAGTGAGGGAGGGGAATGAACAAGAACAGGGCATAATGATATATGCATGGAAGTGTCGCAGAGAAGCTAATTACCTTGTATGTGAGTTGAAGAAATTAATTTTAAAAGTGTGGGAGTAGCCGAGTGGCCTCCATGTGTCCAAGGCCTCTAGAGAGTTCATGCATATTTGAATGAGTGTGGGCACCCATATGTGCAGGTGAGTGTGCACATGTGCATGAGAAGGTCAGAGTTTGACACCTGGGTCTCCCTCTGCCACTTTCTACCTTGTTTCCTGGGGTGTAGTCTCTGGCTGAGCCAGGAGCTCCTGGTTTTGAATAGTTAACTAGCCTGTTTGCTCTTGGAATCCCATCTCCCAAACTCCAAGACTTCAGGTAGGCCTCCATGCTTGCCCAACTTTGCATAGAGTTCCAAAATCTGGTCCTAATTCTTGAGAGGCAAGCGCTTTATGCACTGAGCACTCTCCGCCTGTCCTCCATACTTTTCACAGTGCAGAGCCCGAGGCTGAGAAAGGCTCTCTTGCCCAGAGTCCTGCAAGCACTAAGTGGCTATTTCCAAAACACAGGCTTTTTCCAGCTATGCCAGGCAGCCTACACAAGTGGAGAGACCATTTCCACAGGGCTATTTGTCACCAGCAGTTAACGAATCAGCTCTTCCTGGACTTGTGTAACAGCCCCAGTGGGTGTTGGGGCAGAGCTAGGGCTCTAATGCAAAGGGCAGGTCCGGGCTCCTGGGGTGAGGGGTGGAGGGGGCAGCATAATCGGCAGAGGAAGGCGCTTTCCTCCCTGCTCATCCACAGAGACTAGCTGGCAGTGAGCGCTCCCTTACCCGCTGAGACAATTTCAGCTCCAGTTTGCTCAGACTCCTAACCAAGGGCCCAGCCGCTGCCTGTGATGTGCTGAACAAAAAAAAAAAAAAAAAAAAAAAAAAAAAAAAAAAAAAAAAAAAAAAAAAAAAGAAAAAAAAAAAAAGAAAAAAAAAAAAAAAACGGGAGACAGGAACTCTATTACTGGGGTGGCAGTGAGAAGTGTGGGGGTGGGAAGATGACTGAGCCTCTGCGGAGTCCCCAATTCCCAGGAGGTACAGCCCCAGCATCCTGCCTCCCACTCCTGCCCAGAGGGAAGAGCTTGCAGAATGTGTGCTAGAAACCTAAAGCTCCCTAATCCCACACTGCCTTACAACAGACTGGGTGCCTCATGGGCCCTGTGTCATCTGATGCCCGTGATCTGGGACACCATGACTCACTCCGCAGGGGCAGAGGCGGGTCTTAGCTTGAGCAGCTAAGGACCGGCCTGGGTTGAGGATTACTTTTTACCCAAGGACGCGCTTTCCACCTCCATCTGGGAAGCTGCTCAGGTCCGTTTGGGATAAAGGGAGCTGGAGCATAAAGGTTTCCCTGTCCCTTCAAGGGCTGCCTGCTTGGAATTTGCAGCCCCCAAAGGCCTACCCTGCACCCCTGCTGATTATGGTTCTCCATTGCTGAGCCACCTGCAGTTCTGCCAAGGTAGGGCTGGGATCTCAAAGACACTCTGAATGCATACTGTTCAGCCCCTACTTCCCGCAAGCTACTGTTTAGTTTTGCCCACTAGATACTCCACACTCCTCAGAACAGCCACAGTGGACTGATATTTGGCTTCTGGTTTCTAACCTGTCTCCGTAGACACAGTTCTGAGATTCCCTTCCCACAGCCTCCAGGAACCAAAGCTCACAAGAGGAGCGGCAGGCAGCCCTCTTTCCAGGCATGGGGGCCTGAGGGAATGGGGAATGAGCAGTCCCTTTCTACTCGTGATTGGAATACATCACACGGGTTTGGGGCAGAATGAATTTCACCAAAGTTCTGATGGCCGGGACAGATTTCCAGACATCTCACTCCAGCCACACCAGTCTGCCAGCATCCTGTACTCACCTCGCCCAGGCTTGTGTCTGAGTGAATCAAAACTTCAATTCTGTGGTTACCTTTGATGTCCTTTCTGCCTTTCAACACATTTTTACATGCTCTGACTTCAGAGCCTGTTCCGCCCAATGTCTCCTTCCCACTGGGAGCTGGTGCCTTTGGTTCATGGGGTCTATTCAGCAAATACAATTGAAGACCCACCAAGGGCAGCTGAGAACTCAACACATGGATCGTAGGAAGAGATGGCAAGGCAGAGAGGTGATTAGGGGCAAAACCTTCCTTCCCAGAGGTTTTGAGTGGAATATTCACACAACCTAATGCACACCAGGCTTGGTTAAGTATGGGAAGTGAGCTGAACAGAAATCGCTGGTGAAACAAAAGGCTGATTCTCCGGTTAGCATGGACCTGTGATAGCGAGTTTATGAGTTCATGGTTTGAATTTCTGAATTCACACTTTGGTATGTGAAATGATGATGTCCTTGATCTAATCACACACACGATACCAGGTAGTGAGTGACGTGGATGAGTGACAGGTGAAGCTCTGGGGTGTTGTAGTTCCCATGGAAAGTGGGGGAGAGAACGTGTCTGTGTATTTAGACGGTGGTGCTCCCTAGCATGGTAGCTGCTGGCCATGAGTTTTGTAGCAAGCTCACAAATTAAGCTTTCCCCAGCAATGAGTGGACCACAGTGGCCTGGGAAAGCTCATCACATGCTACTGTCGTTTATAAATGTTCCATCTCTGTGCTGAGCCAGCCAGCCATCACAGGAGTCCTGCCCTCAGCACTTGGCAGTTGGGATGTATACCTGTCTCCTTGGTAACAGTTACAGCTTACCACATCTCTAAATAAACGTGGCAGGAACGGGACAAAAGTCTTTCATGTGCTGGCCCCCTTCTCTGCACCATCATCCCAGTGGATGCGAGGAAACAGAGGTTAGCAGGGATGGCTGGTCCAAAGGAACATTCCTTGTGAGTAGCAGAGATGGCCCTGGGCCCTACTACAAATGATCCTTGAACCGCCTCTGAGACAAGTCTCCCACTTTCTTCAGCTGTGAGCTCCATAAGGAATACGAGGCAGCCTCTCTTTTTCCCCTGGAGTCATCCTTGTCCGGCAGCGAGAGGAGCCCAGTGAGGCTGACCAGACCAGTCCTGGGGGATGAACCTGTCCTTTCCTCTCACGTGTGCTATCTCTAGAAATCCCACCAAATCCTCAACCATCCTTTCTATACCCTTCCTTCCAGACCCGGCCATTTACTCAACCACAATTTTCCTTTGGGACTGAGGCCCTTAGAACCCCCGTAGCAAACATTTGGCCTCATGCAGAGACTCCAGCCTTCTGTGTCTCTGGATGCTGTCTGTGCCCACTAATTCCCGAATGTGCTTCTTCAGATCCTAGGTCTCCCACTGCCAGAGGCCTGGACCTCCAACCCCTCTTATACTCAGATTTCCCTTCTCAATGTTCCCTTAAAACTTTCCCCTGGGTTAGCCTTCCTTCACTGATGTCAGCAACACTGGTTCTGGCCACTTTCCACCCACAACAGAACAGTAATAGTCTATATGACCTCCACGCTACCAAGCTCCCTTTCCCAATCCCCCTGCAAGAAACCAGCAGACCGCATGCAGCATTCGACAGTGTACACTGTGGGCATCCACTCTTCATCCTAAGATCAGTGTGCAGAACTCTGGGCTCCAACCATGCCTGCCCCACTTATACTGCATAGAACCGTCTCTGGCTTTCTGTATTGTTTGCCCAAGATGAACTCACTGTCACCTCCAAATAGCTCAGCCTTCTGCCCCAGACCCAGAAAGTATTCACTCCCCTCTTCCATTTCCATGAGTGGCAATAGACTTTCCATAACAGTCCCAATTCAAGTCCTAGGACCTGTCAATCCTCCCAGAATACCCAGAGCCTCCGGTGCTCCTGTCCAGAGCCACTAGCGGGGCAGCTGGTGTCTCTTGCGAACCGACAGCATTTCCTGCCAGAGGATGCATCCTACTGTAATTCCCCTCAATCTCGGCAGCAGGCAATAACCATCCCCTCTCATGCCCTCACTTGAAAGCCCTCAAATGGGGAACAGTGGAGGAACGGCCCTTAGGGCCACCATGGGGCATCCAGGTCACTGTCATTTACTATATGTGTTTTTTTTTTTTTTCATCATCACAATAATCTCAGTGACACAGGCAGTCTGGTTGTCACTCTGTGCTTGATCTTAGCTAAAAAGGCTGAGAAGCGAGTTTTTTTGCTATTTTAAAGCTGTGGGACCTGGGGCTCAGAGAAGAAGGACCGTGAACTGAAGACATGGAGGGCATGGGGGCACCCGAGCATGCTTTCTCAGCCCACAGTGGCCTCTTTCCTGGACTTCTCTCCAGATTCTGAAGGGGTGGGTCCTGATGTCCTCATACGACATGACCCCACCTGCTCATTGACTGCTGTTGAGTGCTCCTGGCAGAAGCCAAGCCAACCAGAGACTTCTCTTTGATTCCTGCCCTCTCATCATAAAAACACCTGACCCAAGACAAGTCCACTGGAATCTGGTATGAAGATGGAAACCACCTACAGAGATAACAAAAGAAAGAAGGGCCTGGGATCTTTGAAGTGCTACCACGTGACCCAGGGGGCCCAAAGGCCCAGTAGCGCTCTCATGAGGCATCTCCTTGAACAACCCTTTCTTGGGCTAGAGCAATGGCATCCTGCAAATCTAGGAGGAGGCTAAGCAGGAAGATCTGATGCAGGCAGGATGACAGTGTGGAACGGCAAAGCAATGATGCTGTCCCTGCTCTGGCTCACTGGGCCCACAGTGCCAAGCAGCAGTGGAGAAGTCCCAGCCATGTGAATGGAACATCAAGACTGGGAGGATCTCAGAAATGAGCCTAGGAAAGCAGACCTATCAGAAGCCGCCGCCAGCTCTGTCTTCCAAGTCACAGAAACGGGTGCACTGGCCCAGCACAGGGAGAGGAGATGAGGGGGAGCAGTAGGCTTCAGTAGTTTCAGATGAGGCGTGTGTCCTAAAAGAGGAAACTTACTAGTCAGCTCAAGCATTACCTCTGTCTCCACCTGCCCCAAACCTCTCTGGCTAAATGAACCTTATCTGCAAACCAGGACTTTGCCCGCATCTCCCCACACTCAGCATGATGCTGATTCCACTGAGCTCCTCCCTGTGCTGGGCTGGGCTAAGGCAGAATCAGGATCTGATTGGGGTTTTGCAACCCCTAACACATCACCCTTCTCCATCCTACTTCATGAAAGTCCTGGAGGAAGTATGCTGAAGAGGGCGATCTGGACCTCAGCAAGTGGCCAGCCCCTACGCCACCAGCGCCTTACAAAGCCAGCGTGTGTCTCCATTCAGCCCCCTCAGTGAGGAGAGCAGTCCCTGTGGGTGGGAGGCTGGCCTTGCAGAGGGGCCCTAAGAGTGCTGAGTTCTGGGGTGCTGTGCCCCTCTGGGAGAATCTTGTCTTCGCTCATTGAAGGTTTCTTCTGCTCCCTTTTACAAGTTGGCACTAGTTGTGAAGCCAAGAGCCAGAATAGCGATGAAAGCTGTCAAAAAATATCTCCCCTCCAGAGAAAGCAAAGGAAAACAACATCTTGGTGGGGTTTTCCAGGGGGAGGAAAAGTGAAGTCGTCTCTCTTGCCTTCTATGTGCTGCCTAAAAATGGCAGTTTTGCAGAGAGAAAACATATTTTTTCCCCCGAGCAAAGGCGTTTGTGGTGTGAACGAGAGAGCATGTGCACTGAGCACAAGGACACAGATCGGCCTGAGGCGTGGCTATGAATGCTATTTTCACGGGAGTTTCGAGTGGGCTGAAAGCGGTTTGGAAAGAAGAAGAAAAATGAAATCTTTGCTTTACGAACATAGAAAAGAAATGTGGTCTGGACCGAATTCAAAGCAGGGCCTGGCAGGAAGCAGGCCTGGTGTAGAAAGCGAAGTAGGAAGGCGGAAGGCAGTGCCCTGCGTGTCCCCTCCCAAAGACGCAGGTTACTCCTGCAGCAGATGGCTCGGCAGTGGTAGGCACTGCAGACTGGAACCCAAGCCTCTAGGAATAAAAAGTCCTTTAGGCAGCTTCTCACTCTACTCCAGACTGGTTTGAAATTTACTATGTAACCCAAATTGCCCTTAAACTCACAGCAATCCTCCTGCCTGGCTTTCCAAGTTATGGGAGCACAGGAGCAAGCCACTATACCCAGCCCCACTTAGACATTAACTCATGACATCCCCCTCCCCGAAAAGACTCGAGGAGACAATGATCCATAAAGATGGGGACACAAGAGATCCCTAGTGAGCACTGAGCAGCGGTGTCCCTGCTGATGGGAGAGATGGCAATGGTGATCAAGTTTATGGCAATGGTGGGGACACTGATGACAGTAATTGTGGTGATGTCAATTGTTCTAATGATGAAGTCATGAGGATAATATTGACATTGATGCTAATCATAAGGTGATGAAGGAGATAACAGACATGGTGAAGGTGATGAATATGATAACAATACAGGTGATGAATAACGTTGAAAAACAACCATAGTGGTAATGATGGTGATCAGGATGGTGACATGGTGGTGATGATAATCCTGCTGGTAGTTCTAATGGTTAAGATGACCTTAGGGGGAGGGTGATGAAGATGATGGTAATTGTGGTGAGGATGATCATGAAGATAAAGATGATAGTGCTGGTGCTGATGGCTTGGGGCAGCACTCAGTGGGAAACGCTACATGGGTGGGGAACTTCAAGTTGAGGAAAATCTCAAAGACCCAAGAAGACAGCCTGAGGAAGCCAGACCAAAGCTAAAACTTAAAATGAGCCTCACGTGGTCAGCCAGTAAGAGGGAAGCGACCCCATCAGAAGGCAGGGCACAAGGCAGGGAGCGCTGGACATTTCCAAGGAACAGGAAGAAGCTGCATTTGTTCGGAGCCTCGGGTGAAATGGGCCCCATGAGGCTCAAATGAGGAGCCAGTGAGTGGTTTCCCCACGATGAGCTGGGGAATTTGTGTTTCCCTTCCAGGCAGCAGTGTTGTGTGGGTGTAGCGGGGGAGGGCTTTCCAGGAAGGGAATGATATGGAGCTTAGGAAGCACAGCTAGATAACAGCCTACAACTGGATGGAAATAGTGACATCTTTGTCGCCAAGATTAAGTCCTAAAAGTACCAGTGCACACGACCACCAGGTCCCCAGTGGGACAGTTGCCAACTTCTCTAAGCTCCCCTTGCCTCTCACCACATGGAGGGGATGGGCAGAAGTGGGGAGTGTGATGCCCACCATGGTTAGGCTTCTCTTGGCTTCATCCCACCCCAGCAAGCCCAAGAATCTCTATGTTCTGCTAGCCCCACCTACTTCCTAGCAACAGTGAATCTATGAATTGTCACTTGAAATGGATCCAATCCTGAGAGGCCACACACGGCGAGTGAAGGCAATGACACTTCCTGTTGTTGCCCCAAAGGCCCTGTGTTTCACATACATAGTATTGGGGTATCTTTGGGCCATCCTGTGATGTTCGTCCACCCCAGGAGTTTTTGTGTTGGACTCCAGGTACTTAGGGTAGCACCTGGGGGAGATGCTGTGGAGTCTTTAAGGGAAGAGGCTTAATACAAGCCCTCAGGTCAACTGGGAATGCACTCTTGAGAGAAATGAAGCTGTTTCTCTGTGGCCTTCTGCTAATTCCCACAAGAGGACCATGGTGAAGCATGAGTTCAACCCCTCCCACAGTCTTCTTACTTCCTGTTTGACAATGTGATCACACCTCTCCCAGCTACCTGCCTTGGGACCTCACCAGAGCCCATGCCATGCTGTCTTGACTGTTAGCCTCCAATGTGATGAGCTAAATATACCCCCTTTTCTCCAGCAGTAGCTCACCTTAGGAATTGTGTTATGGTAAGGGAAGGTTAATACACACCAGCGACTGATTCTCTCTGAGCCGTTGTTTCCTCGTTTGTAACATGGGCACGGCTGATACTTACCTCAACAAGCTGTCATAAGTTCAAGAGACAAGTTATGGCCAACAGCCAACCCAGCACGGGTGCCAGCGATCTGATGGCTGTGCTGATGATGATGATAACGATGACGACGATGACGTAGCAGCCCATTTTCAGCTCGCACCATCGGCATCACCGCCAGCATCAGCAGCATCATGGAGCTTTCCTCTTGCAGTGCATCAGCTTGGCACCCTCAGCAGCCATGCAGAGCCCAAGACCAAAAGCAAAAGGTGGCTCCAGGAAAGACAGGGCCCAAAGGAGATAAGGATGTAAGTGGAGTAACAGGGGCTCAGTGAATCCCCATAAATAGGGAGGAGATTCCTAGGTGGACTGGGCTGGGAGCTATAGGCCAAAGTGACAGTTTCATTCTGTAGCAAACCTTCTAGAAACCAGAACACCTTGAAGCTCCTGCCCAAATGCCCTATCTATCCAGAATTATCTTTTTATCATTTTTAAGCATTTTAAAAATTTATATATTTATTATATATACACTTTCCGGGAGACAGTGCCAGATCTCATTACAGATGGTTGTGAGCCAGCATGCGGTTGCTGGGAATTGAACTCAGGACCTCTGGAAGAGCAGCCAGTGCTCTTAACCTCGGAGCCGTCTCTCCAGTCGCAGAATTACCTTGAGTGATTTCAAGGACACACACCGTCACAGTCCTCATCTAGGATGGTCCAAACCTGAGAGTGCACAAATGGTGATCTCTCCTTACATGTTACAGGCAGTCGGTGAGTCACACGTCGTCTTCAAATCTATCATCTTTGTGGGTATGGTAGGAATTACATGCGTGACTTGAGGCTGCAGACAGGAAACTGGGGACAGGAGCTAAATGGTTTCCCTGAAATGCCACAGCTCCACAAAGACAGAAACAGGTCTCACCCAGACTAGGTCTGACTAGATGAATGTGAGAAACCAGACCAGCAGAGAGGGAAAAACATCTCTAAGCTTTGAGCATCCTGGTTTAAGTTTCTGGAGTCTGGTCTGTCTAACCTTAGAAAAGAGGATGGCAGACCAGAGGGAACCCATGGTCACGTGTGTTTAAAGTAAGGAGGGCCCCAAGAGAGCTCTGGTGAAGAAGTCTTCAAGCTGCTGAACTTGACTCTTGCCAGAAGAACTTCTGGAAGCTTGTCTAAACAGAACTCTCAGGCCTCCCCCCGCCTCAGACCTACTAAGGCCACATCTTTATGGGTGGGATCCAGGCATCTGGGTTTCTACAAACCCTCCTGGAGAAAGCTGGCTGAATTTTGAAATTTTACCACACTACATCTGATGCTAAACCTAAGGAATATTTCTCTCCAGGTTTATGAGGAAGAAAATTCTTTGGAGGGGGTTCAACAGAAGTTTGAGGCAAATTCCACCAGGTCGATATAGCTAAGTTTTCAAACCACAATTTCACCCTCAAAGCTAAGTACATAATTTTGACACCCTTGTGAACATCAAGGGCCAGCAGTGATGGTAGAAGCCGTGTAGCAACTTTTGTGAGGTCAAAGATCAGAGTGGGGCATGCCTGTCTGGCTCCACTCAGTATAAGTGGGCATGGATTTGCTTCTGTTGGAGACGCTGCCACCCAGCAAGCAACGATGCCCTGCAGATCTGCTATTCATTATGACCTCACTCACACAGCGACAAATGTGACTGTCCTGCCCAGCATCTACATCTGTTTTCACCCAAGAGTGAAGAGCTCTCCAATCACGACTTGACCTGTCCGCAAACTGTCACTGTCTACAGTGCACTTGAGTTGGTCAGAGCCATGAAAACACTACGTTCTGTCCATGAAGAAGTGACCACACACCAAGACTGACGAACAAGCAAACTGTTCACCAGAGCCCATGATTCCCAGCGTATGCTGTCAGGTGGGCCCATTTTCCTCACTTAGCAACATGGCAGTGAACATTGTAGATTTTGACTTATAGGCTCCTTTATATGGAATCTGTTGCTTATTTGTTTTGTGTGGAGACTTTCTGTGGCATTCACTTTAGAATGATACTTCTGCTTTTACTGTTTAAATTAAATGTAGTTAGATTACATGTGTGCATATGCGTGTGTCTGTGCACGTGTGTGTGCGTATGTTGGTTAGAGGACAACTTTTACGAGTAGGTTCTCTCCTTCCAAATTTACATGGGTCCTGGAGACTGAGATCCGTTGGCAAACGTGGTGCCCATTGAGCCATCTTGTCAATCCACTTCAGGTTTTTAACTAGTGAGAAGCTGTTATCTCAGGCCAACCCTCTCATTTTAGAGAGAAGATGTGGATGTTTCATGAAGCCACAGACTCAACCAGTATCATGCTAAGCAAGGGGAAAAAGCAGATGCAGAAAGACACAGTACAGTATCATGGACATAAGGAGTGGGGGTCTAGGGTGGTTACCAGGGAGCTGGATGGTGGGTATCAGAGAGGATGGTCAAGAGACACAAAGTTCCATTAAGACAGGAGGAATAAATTCTGGAAATAAGGGGTACAGCAAGATGATGCCAGTTAAGAGCAATGTACTGTAGGCTTGAAATTTGCTAAGGTGTGTGTGTGTATGTGTGTGTGTGTGCGCATGCGTGTATACACATGTGCACAGGCTTGAAATTTGCTAAGGTTTGTGTGTGTGTATACACCTGGGCAGAGGCCAGAAGTCAGTGATCTGGTTTCTTCCTCAAACGCTCTCCCCTTTAGTTTTTGAGATGAAGTCTCTTCCTGAACCTAGAGCTCACCACTTCCGGTAGACTGGCAGCTGGTGAGCGCCAAGGATCCCCCTGTGTTCCTCAGTGGTCAGGTTACAGGCACACCCCACCACACCGAGCTGTGGGTGCTGGGGATCTCAATTTGGCCCCTTAGGTTTGAACGGCAAAGTATTTCATTAGCTGGGCCATCTCCCTAGCCCCATTAAGACATATTTCAAAATGTTCTCATGAGAAAAAAATTAAGCCTGGGAGGTGATAGGGATGCTAATTAGCTTGATTATGGTAATCAGTTCACAATGTATGTTTATATCCAAACACCCCGTTGTACACCTTAAACACACAGTTTTTGTCCATGGCTGGGGGAAGAGGATGCAGAAGACTCCGAGGAGCCTATGGCTACAGGCTTTGGCTTTTGGGTGTTGAGTCATGGATGCATGTGACCTTTTGTGTTTCCTGGAGCAGAGTTTTGATTCTACCAGGAAGAACATTTTTATATTGCCTAAGAGAAAATATAGACTGAAATTTGAAATGCATCATGGCTGGCCAGTTTTCCATTTCAATATACTTTGCATTTATTATTGGTGTGTGGAGAGGGCTTGGACATTTCATGCTTTACCTATGCAAGTCACAAAGTACTTTGTGGAGCTGGGTTCTCTTCCTTCTTACCTTTATGTAGGTCCTAGGATGGAATTTAAGTTGCCAGGCTTGCATGACAAGATCCATTGCCCACAGAGGCATCTCTAGGGCTCACAAATTCCCTTATTTTAAAAATGATAAAGTCCTACTATGTGATCCTGGTTACCCTGGAACTCACTAAGGAGACCAGGCCTTGAGCTCAGAGAGATCCATCTGCCTCTGCCTGTCAAGTCTGAGGATATGTCACCATACCTAGCTAATTTTCCTTTTTTTAAATTAGTATGAAGCCTTGGATGGCTAAACTCATAGCAACTGAAAGGAGAATGGGGGAAAACAGGAGCTCAGATGTCGCATGTCCAGTTTCAGATCTACAAAGCGAAGAAGTTCAGATGGTAATGAGGACTTAACGACATTGAACTGTATGTACACTAAAAATGGCTAAGACAATTCATTTTATGTGTATTTTACCACACTGGTTTGCTAAACAGCCATGGGATCAAACTGTTTTCTAAATATTCGTGCTGGGGGGCTGGAGAGAGGGTCTACAGTTAAAAGCACTTGCTTTTAACTTGCAGAGGATCCAGTTTCAATTCCCAGTACCCACATGGTGGTTCAAGACTGCCTATAACTCCAGTTCCAGGGATCCAGGGTCCTCTTCTGGCCTCTATAGGTACTACACACACATGCACACACACATACATATACACAGACACACATACACATGATTAGAAATAAATCTAAATATTCATGTTTACACCTATATATCAGTGCTGTTCTCAGCCTGGGTCAGAGAAGTTCCTTTTTGAAGAGGACACTGGTTAATGCAGAGACCACATGTTGAGACTAAATGACCACTGAATGATGAGCCTTGAACAGAAGATCTATTATCAACCCATTCAAGGTCCAGATAACACAACAAGAGAGTGGACAGAAAGACTGCAAGGGCTGGGGAATGGGGACGAGTGCCATGCCAGGCAGTCTTCTGGACTTGCCAGGCCCCGTGGGCTCACCAACTTACAGTAGCCACGGCTACCTGCACAAGACTAGGTCCATCAGCATTCCAACACGGATGGGGAGGAAGGTCATGCGGCCCCACTTCTCCCTGAAGAGTCCCATGCAGTTGGTGGCTGCTGGAGGAGGAAGGAAGGCAACGGTAGCCATGGGTAAACTGCGTGTGCTCCAGTGAAGTTGCACACCAATGCACATGCAAGCAACTTGATTAAATACAGCAGCGTGAACACACACACACACACACAGTAAGAAAAGGACTAGTTGGGAAGAATGGGTTCATTGGGATAAGGAGAGGATAGGACAAGATAATAGGGAAATATGACCAAAGTACATTACGTATTTATATATGTATGACGCTGTCCAAGAATAAGTTTTTTTTTAAGCTTAAAGAAACAGCCATAATTGCAGCAACTGTAGGATCACTGGCTCTACCAACACAACCCCAGGGACATACAGGCGGGAACCATTCTTCTCACCTTTAGAGGCTTTCGGGTGATGCCGAAGGACCCAATCTCACAGATGAGAACACTAGGCTTAAAGGTGCCTGCAACCCTGCTGATGAGGCTTTCGAAGGCAGTCCTGTCACACCTCAGAGCTATCCTCCTGCTGGTGCACTGCAAAGGCCACTCTCCGCAACCAGAAAGAGACCACACTACCCTCTGTCGCCCTCATGCCCCACTCAGCGCAGCAGCCCCCAGGCAGTAGCAATGCTGAGTTAGGAAGATTCCAGTGTGGTTGGCTTGGTCCTCTGTGGCCTGTGGGGCTGAGCCCTGTACTTCTCTGCTGGTCATGTTACCTATCGTGCCTTTGGCAAGAGGCAGCCTGCCCTATGTCTTAACTATGTGCCTACAGTGCTAAAGAAATAGGTTGGTTAAGGCACAACACCCTAGAGGGGAAGTTCGATTCTTGTTCCACTCTGCCAAAGCTTTTCCCTCTCCCCTGTCTCATCAGCATCCCTGCATCCCTTTGATGAACTTAAAGATTGACAAAATCGCATGCCGAGGCCTCTTAATATGTACTGCGGTGTTAAAGAGCAAAAGTATTGTCTTAGTTCACGCTCTGTTGTTAGAACAGAGTATCCCGAGGCCGAGTCATTTATAGAGGAGAGAGAGATATTTGGGGAGACGATCTCATTAGCGACGTGAAGCAGAAGAACCACAGGCAGGTATACCAGAGGGGCAGGACGCCAGATCAGCTCCCCTTTTCAAACAAGCCATGCCTGTGGGTAGCCTGTCAGTCCAGGGAGAATGAGGCCAGTACTGCAAGAAAGGCATTGACCTCTCCTAAGGACCTTCTCTCTTTTTAGAGGCCCTGCCTTCCAAACAGTCCACAGTAGTAATCAGACCTCATCCTGCAGCCCAGAAAGGACAAGTCGTTTTCTGACTACAGCAGGTAAAAACTGGGGAGGGAGGGGGTGGTGGGAGCGGCTGAATGACGACTGTTTGTTCCAGATGTAAGTGTGTTCAGACTTAAGGAAGATCTGCATCACCCTGTTAGGAAGTGCTGCTGGTCGGGATGCTCCACGCTCCCAATCACACCTTCTTGCCCTAGCTACAGAAGGGCTAGAGGAGGGGGAAAGGAACAGGGAGGGTCGGAAGCATCTCTGAAAACCTGGTGACTTTCAAAGTGTTCCTGGGAGCCACCTGTATCCCTGTAACTCAGATCCGCAAGCAAGCAGGAAGCAAGCGCGGAGGCAAGCCAGCTGGATTCGGGGTGTCAGACAGACAGCAGGAAGCGTGGCAGACCTGGCTCCACCTCTCAGAACACGCAAATCGCGGTCGTGGGTGGAAGACAACTCACCAATATGGAAGCAGTAAGAAAATTCTGAAGTCGACAACCTCTGTTCTTGAATGAGCACCAGGTGGTGTGACAGCGTGAGAAGAGCCTGAACTTAACTCCCCCCATGTCTCAGTGGTCTGTCCCTTATCCCCTGAAAACTGCTTCAGAGACCTGGGGGACCCAATGCAAAGTGCCCATAAGTTCAGCATGCAGTGCAGTCCCTGGGGGTAGCCACGGAGTCATGTGATCTTCTGGAATGGCTTTTATTCAACTCCTGGGAGACAGTGATGCTCATTGTGGAGGTTCCTCGGGGCTATGTGTAGGCTGCATGGACCCGAAGAAGCATTAGAGATAGGTTGGAGGGGATAGCTACTGAGTGTCTGATGTTCTGGATGTGGGTCACAGGCAATAGCAGGCAAAGGGTCTCGACTTTCTGGGTCATCCTGGACTCTCTACTAGGCCCATAAACTTTTGTATATGGGCTCCATACCCTAGTGGAGTCCCATCTAGTTTGGGTAAGCCCTAGGATGAGATTTTTGACTGTCCATCCTGGGCTAGCCCTGGGACTCTGCTCCATCTCCTCCTGGCCTGCAGCCATTGCCCAGTCCCTCACTGGCCTCCAATATATTCCTTGCCAGTAGAGCAGCTGGCTCAGATGACTGACTATTCTCAGGTGCCTTGTGGTTACAAGCTGCCGCTCACATCAATGAGAACGCAAGGCATCCATTAGGGCAGGATCAAGACAAGTCCTGTGTGTGTCCCCTTGACAAGTGTGTAGAGTCACCAAGCAGGCAGATGTGGTCAGCCTCCGTGGTAGAAACATCTATGAGGGGAAGTCTGGCTCTGTGGCACCCGGGAGGCCTCCCTGTTCCAGGTGCTGTGTCATCAGGATGTCTTATTCTTGGAAAAAGCCCACCTGCAGATTCAGTGGCTGGGAAGACCTGTGGAAGGCCTGGAACCTTCTAGAATCACCCCTCTTTGTTTCTTGGGGATGAGCCTAAACTGATTCAGTGTTGGATCCACGGGAAGTCCTGGACTAGCTGCCTGGTAGAGTCTTTTCATTAACAACTTCTCATGAGCAGAAACTCAAGTCCGAGTACATAGCCCAAGTAGGGGACACGGTACCTTCTGATATGAGTGGCAGTGGCCCCATCCTGAGAAGGGGAAGAGTCAAAAACTTCAATCTTAAGATGCTGAAGAACCCAAGTCTTAAGGGGCTGAAAGGCTGAAGACCCTAAACCTAAAGGGGCTGAAGTGTTGAGGGCCCCAATCTTGCAAAACTGATTCAAATAGACTGACCCATGAAGTCTTTCCTGGAAGTCAGAGACCAAAATAAACAAACAACAAAAACCAACCAACCAAAAAAAAAAAAAAAAAAAGCCCAAAAACCTAACACAACAAAATTAACAATGAAACAGAGTGGCATTTAGTAAAAGCCCTCTGGGGTCAGAAGGTCAAGGTCTGGGACCTCACCCCCTGGGAGGGAAATACTAGTACTGTCAGTGAGCACATGGGTCCGCTAGACCTAAAGGGTGTCTAGAAATGGGTGAGAAACAGAAAAAGCAAAAATGCTACCCAACTAGCCCAGGGTGTGGTGGCGTACACCTTTAATCCCAATACTCGGGAGCAGAGATAGGCAGATCTCTGTGAGTTCGAAACAAGCCTAGTCTGCAGGACAGACCCCAAAGTTACAGAGAAACCCTGTCCCGAAACACCCCCCCCCAAAGTTACTCCATTCTTCAGGCTGACCTCCCTATGTTAGGTTTAAAAGCCCACCTGGAATCAGGAGGCAGACACAGCAGGCACAAGGCCCAGGCACAAGGTCAGTGCCCACGGAGAGTAGCTGAAAGAACATTTGCTTGTTTATGTGCCTCGGTTTACCCTTTTCAGAAATCATACTGCTTTGCCATCAAGGGCATGACCTCTCTGCCGGCTCAAACCTTGGTCTGCTCATGCTGGTTATTGCAGGGTGTCACCTGCAGGATGTCAGTCTTGGTAAAGGAACTTTCCCAGGGGTCTCCAGCCTCCGGGAGAACTAACCTGACATCAGGCAGTCCTAGTTACAATGCACCAAGCAGGTCTGAGTGACTGGGAGCACACCAGATGCAGAGGGAACCAGAACACCTCAACGGAGTTCAAGTACATGGTTCACCGAGGGCCGCCATGTCCCCATCGTGTCACCTGTCCCCGAGGCCAGTTCTCCCCTTCTATGTAAAGTTCTGGGAGGAGCAGGAAGTCTAAGAAACTCTGAGTGGGACAGCCCAGAACTCTGGGAAGAACTGTGAGAAGACAGGCTTGAGCAAACTCCCCCGGCCACACTAGCGCTCACTCGAGGAACTTTCAGGTCTCTCCCTGCGGTCCACACTCAGCCTCAGTAGGAGAGTTTGGTCACAGGACTGAGACGCCCGCTGTGAGAGGACAAACGGCTTCGAGTTGGACAAACAGAGCCATCCACAAGCCAGAATCCAGCATGCCCTTTTCCTACTCTGGCAGGGTCTGTCACTGCCTGGGGGACTGTGCATCTAGGACGCGGTCCTGGCAATGCCATGTTTCTCGTTCTTGTTCTCACATGCCTTGGTCTTATAAAGGGGGGCCAAGGCTGTGGGGAGAGGGTTCATTTTCTTCCCAAAGTCTCCACCATGCAAGAGAAGCCAGCTATCCACTTCATCCTGCCTGGGGTCGCCCACTACTCCGCTGGCAGCTGGGATGAATCCATCAATCACAGCTCAGATCAATCCCGGATCCTCTCACACTAATTAGAAAGAAATCTGCATCCCTTCCTCCTTCCCAGACACGGAAATAAAAGATTCATGGGCAGGAGGGGCGCAGCCTGCCAAGACTCTAGGGAGGCCCAGCTCAGGAGCCTCCTCCCAGTAGGCGCCATCCTTCCTGCCCCGACTCCCTCCCTCTCACCCTCCCCTTCTTCCTCTTTCTTTCCCTTCCCTCCTTGTCTCCCAGAAACAGATGAGCCTGATTGACTGGGCAGGGCTAGATTTATCAATGGCTTGTTCTGTCTGGAAACGACTTTCATTGATCAAATCTGTTTCTAGCCTTCTGGTCCTGAGAATTCCCACAGGGACCAAGATCCACTTACACAGCCCTGTGGATAAAAATAAAAACATTCCCCAGTCCACAAATTTCATTTCCCCCTTTTGTTCCTTCCAGTAAATACCACCCCACACTCACACTGGGGAAATGGAAGCAAGGCAGTCCACTAGGTGGATAGTGTCTGTGTCCGTGTGTGTGTGTGTGTGTGCGTGTGTGTGTGTGTGCGCATGCGCGTGTGTGCGTGTGCGCGCGCGCACACACACACATAAATGCCATAGTGCACATGAAGGTCAGAACTCAACTTGGAGGCAAGGAGTCAGCTTTCTTTTTCTACTGCTATCTGAGTCCTGAGGTTGGAGCTCAGGCCATCGGGCTTGATGGCAAGTTTCTTTTCACAATGAGCCCCTTACCAGCCCATACAGAGCTATTCTCTCTGCTCACTAGAATTCAGTGACCTCAACAGTGCATATACACTGGGTTTTCTAACACACATGGTCATGTGTGTGCATGGACGAGTGTCAGATGATGCAGAGGAAATGCTGGACCTCGGAACCATGAAGCCACAAAATGTGCAGGCTAAGTTGCCTGCTTTTTCTTTGGTAATTCTTTGCAAAGTTGCAACAATACTGCTTCATGACAAGCAAGGCACAGTGAGAATGCCATGCAGGGAGTCAAGGGATCCAACTCTACAGGATGGTGTTAAGAGGGCAGCCCCTAGTTATAGGAAGTCAGCACATAAGAGAAGGTTGCCCCACCCTCCTCTGGCCTTTCCCAAGATGCCCCCGCAAGTCACATCAGGAAGTGGACGGTGAACGGGGCCAGAGTGGGAGACAAACAGCTCAGAGTGACTCGGGCTTCAACTCTCCAATTATAACAGTGAGAAGCCATGAACCCCAATATCTCGGCTTAGCTGACAGCCTCTACTACCCTAAACAAGAAACTGTCTCATGGACCAATGTCCAGGTTGTATACTGCCTTAGTCTGGGCACTGCCCGTCATGGCTAACATTATAGGCATGTACCAACCTCATCTAGAGCATGTGGGTCGGCACAGGGGTTCCAGGCTTCCAGGCCAAGTCCTTCAACTGCAGGAGGTGGTCTCTTGCCCCATGAACCTGTGTGGAACACACCTTAGCATACAGGTGGTCATGCTCTAGAATGGGCCGTCACCAGCTGTCCCCTGCCTGTCCTTCAGGAAGCCTAGTATCTGCCAATACTGCAGGGGACAGTCTCACCACTGCCTTACCTTAAAGGTGGGTGAGAAGAAGGGCAAAAGACACAGGGTGATACAGCATGCTGTCCTTGGTGGGCAGAAGACATATGGAGAGATGTGATGAATCTGGTCGGGTATTGAGGGTGGGGCACTGTTAATGAGATCCCGAGTCCTGAAATCTTGCTAGAAGTGTACTGATGAAGCTAGGCCCTGAAGGTTATGGAGAGGGGTAGCTAGTGCATGTGAGACTCAGCTCTTGTGGGGATGAATGCAGATGGCTTCTCCACCTGACACCCCTATTCCATGTGACACACGATGACCCCATGCCATGCACTAAAGAGCTTTCATTGCCCCCAAAGGGCACCTGCATATCTGCAACCTCTTGGATGCACCGTCCTAGAGACTCAATTCTGCCTTACAGACAGGGGGTGGCATCGTGGCACTGGGAGTCTATGGTTTAGGCAGCGACCAAAGCCTTGAGGGACAAGATGACCTCTGTCCTGCCCAGCCCTGAGGCTATGGATCACACATATGGATCCTGTTAACATGATAATTCTTTCATATGTTTCTCCACGCAGTGTTCCAGCCAAACGCCGGAGAGCAACAACCTCGCCAGGAATTCCCACTACATGCGGCCTGTTCTTATCACCTTCCCCTGCCGGATACCTTCACAGGAGGGCTCTTGGACAGGAGGACAGAGGCCAAATTTAGGAGGCATCCTGCAGTACACATCTAACTTGGGGAGGCAGAGCCAAGCTCAGGCCAATTCCCATCCCCAGGGCATTGCCGTCAGCTTTTTATTTTTATTTACACATTTGCTGGGAAGCACTTGTCTACATCGCTGCAATCACAAGTTCCCCGCTTCCTCCTCTCCATGCTCCACCTGGCTGAACTGCTGGGTCCCCTGATGGCTCAAGAATGCCACATGCTCACAAGCTCTTCTGAGAGCCGCTGGAAACACGTGCTATGCAGTCATGTGGAGTGTGTTGAGAGGGGCCACATGCTTCTCTATACATCTTGTCCCTTGGTTAAAGACACCCAGCCACTCTGAGGTGATGCCCATGGGGAAGGGACTCCCTGGTCCAGTTTCTGGGGAAGGACAGGTGGCTTGAACCCCTGAACTTTAGAGTCTGATGGACCACAAAAAAAAAAAAGAAAAAAAAGAGACTCACGTGTGAACTGATATGACAACACCCTTGGCAAGGACTCAAAACTCCTTGCACTCATTTCTTCTTTTCCTCTACCCACTTCCCATGCCTGCCTTACAGACAGTGGCCCAGGCATGAATTCTCAGTGCCCTTCATTAGTCTCCAGGCAGGAGATGAGGTGAGAGGGTGAGTTTTCTGTGTTCCTCGCCAGGCCCCCTACATGTAGCCCTGGCTAACTTTCTCCCTGTCTAAGGCAGCTCTGGCTCAGAACTCAGGTCTGAGGTCTTGTCTACCCATCTGATCTTCGTGCTCTCCTTCCCTGGCTCCGCCCCTTTCACCCCTGAGATCAGCAGCTACCTTAGCATCCTGAAGCATGACTCACCCGCTCTGACTCCTGGAGCCCTGCTGTTCATGGGAAGCTCTTCCTACTTTCTCTCCACTCTAAACCCAGAGCAGTGATAACCAACTGCTCTCCATGAATCCCACATCTTGCTCGGTCATTGGCGCCTCTCAATCTCTCTCTGCCTCCCCTCACTATCACCTTGTAGTTGTACACGGGAGAGACTTCTGTTCTTTGTCTCTGACTGAGATATTAGCAGGACCTGGGGCATAGTAGGAGCTCAGAAGCCACATGTTCGATAACTGAAGCAATGAATGAATGAGAAGCGGCAATTGTCCAGCCATGCCCGTGTTTGCTCCTCATTACCTGCACCATCCCAACACATCTGCCCGGCTATGGTGTCAGTGACAGGTGCAGAGCTGCTGTTCAACACAGCCAGGGACGATGCAACTTCTCTGCTTTTGTACTAGCCGCCTCCTTTGCCCTCCTACCTCCACCTAGGGGGCTCCTCCCCAGCCTTCAACACCCACTGTGCTGTCCTCTCCTCTACAGAAATCCGGATCTCCCCCCACACTCAGGAAGAGCATCCATTCAGCCCCTACCAATGCCTGCCTCCCTCTGGGGTGTTTTCAGTGGAGGATGTGCTAGAGGTTATTACAAGCAACCCTCCGTTACTTCTCACATATTCTTCCTGTCTTTACAACTGTCCTTCCCAGGCAGGAGCTCTCGCATAGCAGACAGGAAATGTTCTTGAAGCCCAGAACTCTTGCACAGCTGATCATGCAGGGAGGTGCTGCCCCAGCTTGCTAAGTGTCACGCCCAGGTCTGTCCATCTGGCCAGCCCACCTAACCTCCTATCCACACAGTCAGAGGCTGCCTCAGGCTAACACATGCCTGGCATATCTACATTCTTTCCCTCCTGACAGAGACAGCAACTACTTCCCTAGCATGGGCACCCTGGCACAGCCCTACCCAGCTGAACTGCATCACGGTGGAAGGCAATGTTATTCCAGTCCTAAGAAGGGAAAACTCACTGGAATAAAAAAGGAGAGTATTAGGAAGGGAGGAAGGGAGGGAGGAAGGAAGGAGAGAATTAAGGGAGAGAGGGAGGCTAGCAAGCAGGGAGGGAAGAAGACATGGAGGCATGCCCTAGAAGAAAGGAGGGAGGTGTCTCCCTTTCTAGGCCTCCTCGCCTTCTCCCCCGGGCCCCTACTTGGCGCCTCTGCTTCACCACAGAGCCTAGAGCCTGCCTGTCTGTTCTGCTCTCAGGGAGGCTCCACCCAGTGGGCAGCTGCAGAGCCATCTGCTGCGAGGGCGGTGGCAGCGCCAGCTCCAGGGTTTGTTTACAAACTTGGGCTCTGCATGCTGGAGAAACATCACACCTCTTCTAGGCACTGTGCAGTGCCAGGTGGGGAGGGAGATCAGTGGGGACTGTGGTGGGCAGACCAAGAACCAAGACCAGTGGGTAGAGAGGTGACCTTGTCACCTGGTCATTGACTGTTCCATTGCCTGCACCAGCAAAGGCATGTGGGTCCACGGTGGGCCCATATGAAACTCTGGCCAAGGTAACAGTGTCTATATAAGGGCTTGTGAAGAATGAACACTACTGGGACACTACTCTATGTCACTCAGATCCAGTTTCTCCCATAACATAGGACATTCACTTTTTTGACAGTTGCAAGATACGGGTGACATGGTATAGATTAAAATTCACCTGTGAAACAACAACAACAACAAAAACAAAAAACATTTACTAATAGAATAAAAACATCATAGGGGCTGGAAGATGGCTCAGTGGGGTACAGTACTTTCCATGCAAGCATGAGGACCTGATTTCAAGGCCCAGCACCCACAGAAAAAAACTGTGCTAAGCCTGTGCATAAAGGCAGAGATGGGAAGAACCCTGGAGCTCACTGGCAATGAGTCTAGCCTAACCTATGAGCTCTAGTGAGAGACCCTGTCTCAAAAATTAAGGCAGAAAGCAATAGAGAAAGCCTTTTTAATGCAGATCCCAAGTACACTCCTCCTCTACTGCACTGTATCTTGAGGAAAAAGCACAAGTGCAAGCAAGGAGATAGCTAAAAGATAATTCAGGTGCCACAGGGACATGCTAATCCTGATACTCACCATGGCAACAGCTCTGGGTAGTAAATAATATCCTTATTTTAGAAATGATCCAAAAAAAGAGAAACAATGTGTCCCGGGTCACAATGGGACTGGGATCCAGGTCTAAAGTCTCTGATCTTGTTGTGGTGTCTGCACAGGAGATGGATGAAAAATGACTCGCTCCTAGCTCAGGTTGAAACAGCTGGGCTGCAGCAACCCACTGAAATCTGGCCCCTTAGCACAGGGACAGCAGCAATTCTCAGCTGGAGCAACAACTTAGAGTTGTTTTGAATCTTCCAAATTAGTAAAACTGGAAACAGACACTAGGTGATGGTGGCGCATGCCTTTAATCCATGCACCTGGGAGGAAAAGGCAGGCGGATCTTCAAGTTCAAGGCCAGCCTGGTCAACAATGAGTTTCAGGACAGCCAGGGATACACAGAGAAACCCTGTCTTGAAAAAAAAATATAAGCAAACAAACACAAAGAACAGACTGACTAGAAGTCATCACCTAGGCATTCTAGCTTACAGCAGTGCAGACTCATGAAGCTCAACCCACAGGTTGGGTGAGTCTCAGGACAAGTTGGTTTGTTGAGTCAACACTGGAAATTTTTGCTTTCATTGAGAACCAAACATCCTTTTGTCAGGGCTATGAAAACACAGACCCAAGCGACTGGGCCAGAAATCTGAAAACTTAGCCAGAACTTGGCAGCGAGGTGGTGCTGTCCGGGGTACTAAACGCCCGATTTGGAATGGTCTCTGTCCGTGGTTCTGAAGCCATCTTGCAAGCCTCTGTACTGAGCACGGAAGAATTTTAATGGGGTCCTGATGAGGGGCTGAAGCTGTTTCCCTAGAACTCCATCCAAGGTACTGATTATATAGTGGGAGGGTCTTCCAGGGGGCTGAGGTTTCCCTGACCTGGTTCTGAGTAGAGTGTCACAGAAGCCCCAAGTGTTCACGGTTCCAATAAAGAACAGAAGAGGACTGAAAATGAGCAATTCATTTCCATCCTTCTGGAGCAGGGGCCGAGAATCAGACAGGACCATTAAGCCTACTTGGTCCAAATATGGAGAAGGAGGGAGGCCGAGTGTACAGGAGAGAAGGGTATGCAGCTGCCAGCAGCCACAGTGCTAGGTCTGCAGCAGAGGCCCTTCAAGGGGATGTGTGTGTGTGTGTGTGTGTGTGTGTGTGTGTGTGTGTGTGTGTGTGTGTGTGTGTAGGTCAGACCAGGACATCGCAGCAGGAGCTGCTGCTGCTCTTATCTCACAGCCCTCTAAAGAGCAAGCAAGCAAGCAAACATCGTGCAGGGTGAAACCAGGACAGCAGTGGGCTAATACATCCAGGGCAGAATGATCCAGACTCACAGAATTCCGCAGAACAGACAGGCCAAGGAAACTAGACATGACAGCAGAAACCAAGTCAGACCTAGTTCAGAAGCCCAGCAAGGCAGGAGAAATTGCTGTAAACACAGAGCCTGTCCTGATATAGGTTAGCACTGCCCAGGCACTAAGGAAAACAGGCCCCAGACAGCAAAGCGGACTAACACAGCACAGTCGTCTATACAGCCAAAGCTGAGGTCAGGGAAAGCCACTGATTTCTAAAGGAAACCAGGGGCAATACGACTTGGGATCTATGAACCAAGTGTGTACAAATGGCATCCGACTTCCTCCTAGGCTTCTAACCTTATTTACATGGGTCTTCATTTACCCCAACCCTTAGGAAGCCTTTACACAGGAAATATGAAGACCCCAAATCTCGAGCTCCACAGAGTTGGGGGGACTTACTTCAAAACAATCATGCCCAGGCCCAAGAAAAAAAAAGATGGATTTTCAAGTTCAGTACAGTTAAATCATTTTTGCACATCTTTTTTTTTTTTTTTTTTTTTTGGTTTTTGCACATCTTTTAAAGGCATGAAGAATCCAGGAGTAAACATGACCCTCTGAGATGATGTTACACTTGGAGCTTCAGTTATTTCATGAATCAAACTTTATAAAATGCTGTTATTAACCTGTATGTATGCATCTATCTATCTATCTATCTATCTATCTATCTATCTATCTATCTATCTATCTATCTATCCTGTTTCTTTTCCTTGAAAATCAATCCAAAGCCTATTTTTCAGCCTCCTTAGCAATCAGAGCATTTGTGTTAATGAATTAAAGCTGGTGGGAAGTGGGAGTAACCCCACCACAAGGCTTAGCCCTAAAATTCTCCCGTGATCAAGAGTGTGTCTTTTCTATCTTCCTCCCCCTCCCACACTCCCTCTCTGAGACAGGAGTTCACTCTGTCACCCTGGCTGGCTTCAGTTTTCCTACCTTGGCTTCTCAAATACCTGTAATGGCAGCCATGAGTCACCATCCTCTTTTCCTGTGTCCCAGCTGGGAATGAACGCAATAACCCTGGGGATGGAGTGTGGAGCCGTCTAAGCTCTCAGATCCACAGGCAGAACACTGGTGGCACGCCCGTGTGCATGGGAAATACATTTTAATCCATTCCAACACAAAAATAATGGTGTTTACAACCCGACACCCAGCATTAGCCCCACACAAGCACACACTACGTGAACAGTATGTGGTGAGCCAGGATGGGTGCGGCATGTACATACAAAAGTCAATTTGAATGCATAGGAGGAGGGATGGTTTGGGAGACAGCTGTGGAGGCAGGAGTTGTAAGAGCTCCTGGTACAAAGATCTTGGTAAAAATTTTGGTACCTCCCTTTATCTCTATTCCTATCCTTGTCTGCAATTTCGACCTGGCCCCAGATCCTGGAATCAGCGCTTCTCTCTCTCCTCCTGCAGTAGCTATTCTGATGACCATTTGGACATAACTGACGGCCCAAGGATTTTTTTTTTAAGTCAGAAATTGAGTGAACCCGTCTCTTTCTCTTCAAACTCTGTCCTCAAGCTCTGAATTTCCCTTAATCTTCCGAGTTTACTGCTGGGTGTGACATAAGCTTCCCGAATGCTTCATACCCTCTATTTCCTGCAATCTTCTCAGGATCTTTATAGCGCTGTCCACCAATCCATCCCTCTACATTGCACTTTTGGTCCTCCCTCTTTCACGCATCGCTTCCCTACACTGCCTTTTCAAGTCCTCCAGCTCCTCTCTGCTGTGCCCCCACTTCCTATTTCTTTTCCAATAAATGGTTTCCTTCATCTTCCATGCATCTCCTCCTTCCCCAGAGCACCAACCACAGCTCCATTTAACTCTCTGAGGCACGCTCTCTCCCATCAATCACCCAGCCAGGAGAGAGGAAAGCAAGCCTCCCTCTCCATTCTGCCCATCTCCTCTTTAGAGAAGTCAAGCCATGAAAATGGTAAGCATAGACAGAAGTTGTCTGCTGCCATTCACAGAAGAGTACGAGACCCCAGTAGAGTGGCCTATCCTGATTATGGATGTCCTAATCTCTCTCATGCTAAGGGGCAAAGACTGTCCACTATACCCTTTGAGAAAGAAAGCACAGTGGTTAGGTTGCAGACCAGAAAGATGCCTCAGTGGACAAAGGTGCTTGGTGACTTAATTTTAATCCCCAGAACTTACACGCTAGAGAGAACTGACTCCCACATCCATGTGCATACTGGGGCATGTGCACAAATGAGAGGTATATAAATGAATAAATAAAACACGAGTAAAGAATATAAAAGTATAATGCAAGAAATGAAAATTACTTCTTCCAATCTTTTGCTTCTTTAAACATGCCACTTGCCATCATCTCGGTCATAATTTACCTTCTGTTAATTTTCTTTCTTTTAAAGAAGACTTATCTATTTATATTTAATGTGTTTGGTGTTTTGCCTACACATATGTTTGTGCACCATGTCGAGTACAGTGCCTGCAGAGGACATAAAAGGATGGTGGATCCCCTGGACTAGGGTTACAAAAGATTATGAGCCGCCATGTGGGTGCTGGGAATTGAACCCAAGTCCTACAGAAGAGCAGCCACTGCTCTTAACCACCAAGCCATCTCTCCAGGCTCCTGTCAAGTTTCTTGAATGTTTCAAATACTTCCATTTTTTTATTCTTTTATTTATTTTTCCCTCTAGTGTTTATAATACATTTTGTTCTCCCCCAGTGAAAGATTGTGATTGCTAACAACAGAAGAGATATACAAAATAAAACCTGCAACATGGAAAAAAATACAAACCATGCGTATATCCTAGCTGAAGGAAACTTACTGTCACTGAGCAGAAAATTGAGCTTGGAACTGTCAGAGCAGGTAGAACCAAAGACATGGTCTCCATAGTTAATCCTGGAAAGCATGGTGTACATAGCAATAATCTTTGTCACTCATGTAGTAAAGTATTTGAAATGCTTTTAAAAAATACTGTCTGTTTGCTAAAAGATATGACACAGCATCAAACAAGAAAAATCATATAAATACAATGACAGGATGAACAGGGATATGTGGGTAGAGGGAGGGATAGTTAGAGCAGCTTTTTAAAAGGCTGGACTTGAGAGAATGTGTTGCATAAAATTTAGCCCCGAGCTGCCCAGCACCCAAGGCAAAAATGGAAACATGACAGATCCAAGTCTCCCTGGCCACTGTCACAGAAGTGAATGCTTCCCCATTACCAACTAGCTCACTCCCGGATCTTGTCAGCTTCAATTTTCTACCTTAAAAAAAAAGGGGGGGGGGGAAATCTCCTGTATCCTCCTAGCTCTGTCTCCCCCAGTGCTGAGGTCACACTCATGCACACATGGCTTGGTTTCTGTATTCTTCAGAAAGAGCATTCCAAGGACTTGAACATGAATTTATCCTGTCTGGCTGCCCTCTATCTCAGCTCTAGATCCTCTTATCCTTCCCTTTCCTGTCAACGTGACTTTGAACCTGGCCTATCCTCTACACACCCGAAAGCATCCAGGGTGTGCCTAACATACAACACTGTAGCTTTTCACAGACAACAGAAGTTCACGTTCCTAGTGACCAAAACATAGAATATATTTCCAGCAAACACCTTGTGATGAAACCATTTCATTGAGCTTATGGTTTCTTTGGCCATGATGTTTTCTTACAGCAACTGAAAAGTAACTAGACAGAGGCATTTTCTGAATTGATGCTCCCTCTTCTCAGATGCCTCTAGCTATGTCAAGTTGAGAAAAATCTAAGCAGACAGACGACCATGTGGGTGGGCGCTTCCACTTACATTGTAGCCTGGCCTCTGCTGTTTCTGTTTCCCACCACGAGTCACCCCTAAAGGGCTCTTTAGCCATCAGCAGTCATTCAGGGGCCTACACAACCCTCTATCCTTGCTGTTAGCTCATGGAAGCAGGCCTCCGCTGGCATTGCAAGCAGCCTTCTGTCTTTGATCATACTCCAACTGTCCCTAGGATCAGTCTGCCCGACAGACACTGTTTCCAGTCTCCGGTTTCCTCTGCAGGTTACCCATTGCTCTTTTGTCCCTTCCTCTTCAGAAACAGGACTTCACAGCTATACAGTTTCCAAGGGACACCTCTGTGGTCAGGACAAACTTTTATGCCTGCCCGTCTTCTGTCCTCAGTACTCCTCAGGACCAGCTCAGAGCATCCTCCCTGTGCGATCTAACAGCTAAGCAAGCCATGTTGCCATGAAGAACTTTCCTGTAAAGCGTGAACTTGACACTTTATAGTTTATCATTCATTTGCCCATACGGTGCCCTCCAATCCACAAAGAACAACCCAGATGAGGACTCAGAGGTGTTAGCACCTTCCAGACCCCAGAGCCTAGGCTGTCTTGCCATGCTGTGGGACATGAGGAGTTGTTCCCTTCCCCCAGAGATCCAGCTACATGGGTGGCCCAGGATGATGTCATAGGCATGTACAAGAAGAGAACTAGCAGAGTGGGAGGTGTAGGAGGGACTTGCCAGCCCCCTTTAAAGAGATACCACCCACCGCGTGCTCTTTCCCGCAGAAAAAATAAATGCTCCATCTGCGTCAGGTGTAGTCAATAGCTCCGAGTCTTCATGCATGCGAAGGCATGGAATTAGTGCTCAAGGGGAATTCAAGGATCTAAGAGGACACCAACACCTAAAGAGGTCATGCACAGGCCAGGGTCACCGAGGTGGGTACTAGGTGATCTGAGGGAACACACAGAAGGATGAGAGGCCCATCCTTGGGTGAGGGTCCAATGTGAAGCCCCCTGTCATCATGCCAGGCTCTTGCCCTTGTTCCTGTTAGAAGCGTCGGAGCTATCTTCTGTAGAAACAGTGACTCAGACATCAGTCTGCTGATGGCAACTGTCCCCACCTGGAGATGAGCACCTTCAAGCCCCGCTCGTACGTCTCTGGAGTCTCTTCAGTTCCTGACTCAACAGCCGTTTGTTGGTTTGGAAAAAACGTTGCTTTTCCTTGACCATCTGTTCCTCATGGCCCCTGACATACAGCAGCTGACACTCCAGGGTCTGTCCTGTTCTATAACGAAGGGCCCCTCTAGCTCTGCCATTATAGAAGGTCAGAAATAAACAGTCTTGTGGCTTCCTTCAGCCAGAGGCACGGGGCAGGGTGGTTTGGGCTGACCGGATGACCAGTAATCAGCGTTCCTGGCACACAGCATCAGAGCAAACTTCTGTCAGCAGAACAACAGCCCTACAATGAAGGAAGTGCTTGGCCAGGGGTGTACTGCCGTCAGCAATCATGGCGCTGACTCTTCTGTGGGGCTTCCCAGCTGCTCTTGCCTTACTTACCCTGCCGTCTGTTAAAAGCTTTCTTTCTCCTGTCTACATGACACCTCTCCCCCCCCCCCCCGCCAGGATCGGGGACAGGGTGGCTTTCCTTTGCACCAGCCTGAAACGCGGAAATGTTCTTTCTGCCTTTCTCTGAGAGGAAGACTTCATAAAACACTGCCTGTGCCTGGCAGGCAGGTGGCTGGGAGTCCCTTAGGAACATGGGTCCCTGCTGGGGCTGCTGACTCTAGCACAGGTGGCTGCTTTGACAGGGTGTCCACGTGGCCTCCCACTAGCAAACAGTCCATCCCTAGTGAAGGCAGGGCCCGGACCACCTCTCCACCCTCCCTCCAAAACCTCGAGGGATAGCAAGGAACACAGTCACAGCAGATCTCTGGGTGCCCAGCACACTGATAATAATGGATTTCTTCCTTTCAAAGAGGCACCTGCCAGGCAGTTAGCTCCTCACTCTCTTCTGCTTGCCTATCTCCATCCTCCAATCTGTCACCCACGCCAGGCTGCTCCTAGCCAGGGGGACAGTTCTCTTGTCCCATTTTAAACACAAATTCAGAGTCTCTAACCCTGACTGAATCAATAAAACGGTTGCCTGGCCTTCTGTGTTGGTCTCCTCCCCAACCCATCAACTGATGGTAACACGCAGTATGGTCTTTGCCACCAAGTGTGGAACATTAGCAAAGAATAATGGATTTCTGGTCCTTCCTCAGTGGGATAAAGAGTAGAGGCCTTCCTGCCTTTGATATATAGAGGACCAGGTGGAGAACACACGTCAGGCTGGATAGGGGCTGATGGTCCAGTTTGGACAGCTATAGTCAGAATACCTGAATCATGCCAAGAGGCTGCCTGCCAGAATCTCCATTCAGGAGCGTCTCATGCTGCCCCTGGGCTTCTCTGAAGCAGAAGCAGCCTCCAGCCCACCTCCTCCCATCCAGATCCATCTGCAGTCTGTCTCCTCCAAGGTCCTCCCATATCCCTGGGTAGAGCCAACGCCGTCAGTCCTCAGGGTCATGCAGATGCCAGGATGGTGGCTGCACATTCCACCTTCTTTCTCCGTGTCCTCTGGTGACCCTCGGGCTGAGTCTGAGTCGCTAGTGTGCCACACTCGCTACTCAAGCCCACCTTCCCCAACTCGATCTCTGAACACGAAGAATGTCTCAAAGTGATGCCAGCTCGCTAACATTTCGGATCGAGCATCCCAGACAGAATCGATGAGCAAGTGAAATGAAGACGAGCGGATCAAGTTCTGAGATCTGGGGGCAGGGGAGCAGCTTTTATGCTGTCTGGAGCCTTCGATATACACATGTGCACTATGGGTTTCTAAAGGAATGTACCTGCGCTGTCCGCCCCCCTCCTCTGGAAGGCTAGCTAACCTTTGCAACACATACATTCTTATGTCACTTATTTGTGTGCACGTGTGTGCATGTGCCTGTGTCTATGCACCTGTGTGTGCGGGAACCCATGGGTTCTAGAAGGCGGCATCGGATTCCTTGGAGTTACACGCCATCTGGGCTGCCCAATATGGGTGCCGGTAACTGAACTCCAGTCCTCTTCAAAAGCAAGTATTAGTCCTTCTGTCTACCCTCAAAAGAAAATCTTATAGGGAACATAATCCCCATCTGCCTGTGTTCTTATAAGAAGTGATTAGGGCAGGGGCGTCCACACAAAGGCCATGAGAGAGCATGGAAGAAGCCATCCTCTATAAGGCCAACCTGTGCACACCCTGGCCATGGAATGCCAGCCTCCAGAACTAGGAGGAAGTAAGTGAAGGCTGGCAACACCTTTCAGACAGTGGAGTTTGGTAGAGGAGAGTAAGCAAAGTATTACAATTTCCGGTGCCAGGCTGGGCTTTGAACGTGGGGAATGACCCATGTGCATATGGTCATTAACATAACAGAATATCCATGCCACCTCTACCAACACCATGTCCGCTCAATATACACATTATTCCAAGAAAGCAAACTAAATAAAGCATATATTCACCCCCTGTAAAATAAACAAACTTAAATCTAGTAGGAAAGTACGCTAGAAACATGCTGCTTGGTTTTGAAAACCACTCTGTCCATAAAGCAGTTTAAGAGTTAAGTGTTTGAGCCCAAAACATATTTCCCCAGAGGCCACAAGTTCTGTAGTGGCTGCATCTCCAGCTAACCCTCTGACACCCAGGCAAGCGACATCAATGATAATAAACCACCTCGTGGCAGAATTGCTCCCTCATATTCCGCCCTCCTTCTGCTCTAGCGACCCCGGAGACGCAGAAGGCATGCTCTCTCCTCAGCCACACTTCACAAGGGGTCTGGAGGCTACCAAAGAGATTTGGGACTTACCCATAGCCAAGCATCTTGCACTGCAGGAGGCAAGAGTCCCAAGGTCTCACTTTGAGTCTAGTGAGGAAGAAAAACCTATGTGCGAGCCCTTCTCCCCAACTGGGTGAAGAAAACACAGGCCACATCTACCAAGCTAGAACACACATGTCACGATGGGAATATGATAATGGTCAGAAGGTTGGACAGTTGTAGTCAGAATATCTGAATCATGCCAAAAGTACGCCTACCAGAGTTGGTCCCACGTGGTAAAGTACGATCAGCACAGTATATGACACTGGGAAGGACAACTGTCCGTTAGCTGGTGTCCAGGATCATCAAGCCACAGGGCCATGGTATTTATTCCTGTATGTGTGTGTGTGTGGGGGGGGTCTTACCTGGAAGAGTCAGGGCTGCAATAACCTCCAAAGACGCATTAAGCATGATGACTATGGGCCATTTCCATGCTATACATGGGGTTGGCTCTGTGGAAGACATAAACTTATTTTGGAGGCATATACTATCCATGGAGGTCTCGAGTTCCAACCCGAAGAGAGTCTCAGACATGAAGGACTATGGTGAAAGGCAGAGTCGGATGTGCTCTAAGGCTACAACAGTCCCCGGGATGAGCCTCAAACTCACCTGTGATGAGACTCATTGTTTACATGCAATGGTCCAAACCTGGTCTTCCTGTGCCATGCACACCGATCAATACTAGAGATGAATTAAACTGATGGAAATCAATCCCAAAAGGCGCTTGTGCTTCCCAGACCCCAAATTTCTATCAATAATAGAGAACTAAAAGATGCATTAGGTCCTGATACCTGCAATGCATACAGTTCAGTTACAGGTTGAGAGAAAAGATTAAGAAGTCACAAGTCTTGCGAGAAAGCAGCTGGGGAGCTTTTGATGGACTCAGAGGAACCAAGGCAGAATGTAAAGTTCCACGGGGAAGTGTGACAGCCCTGCAAATAGGGTTAGTGGGCAAAGGCTGGTGCCCAGGGCTCTGCTGCCTCTCAAGGGGCTTGGGAACCAGGCAGTAGGTTCCAAAATGTTGCCAGGAGACAAAGAAGGCACATCGCTGTCTGAAAAGACAGATGGGGCAAAAGGTACAGAAAAAACAGGTTTGGGGACGTCACGGAAGGCCAGGAATTGCAAGCTTTCGGGTGTTCATGACTTTTGGGTAGAAAGGTAAGATTCTTTAAAGCAGCAAGCCTTAGGTATTCTTGGGGAAAGGGGAGCTAGGGTATGGTTTCTAATATCCTCTCTCTGAGGCTCATGACCACAGCAAGGAGGCCATGCTCAGCTCCAGAGGACACAGGGAGGAGCCAGGGTGCACAGAGCTTTGCGTGCTCTGCTCAAGCTCTCCTCTGCTTCTCCAACCCCAGTCCTCCCCATCTGGAGTGCTCCCCTGCAGCCCCACACCCATGGAGGTCACTACAGTAACTATTTAGTGAGGATGCTAATGTGTCAGCAGTATCCACTCACAGAACCACCCATCTCCACCCGGAGAGTACAGAGGCTCAGGTTTATCAGTCATTCATTAACTCGTTTATCTAAACAATCATTCCTGGGTTCCTGTCATACACCAGACGCTTTGTCAGATATGGGAAGATGAAATGAAAATGGTGGCTGAGTCATATTCCTGCCCCCAAGAGCATATCTAGCAGGGGAGATCGTCATTCCATCAACAAATATCTTGTGAGAACTTGGTATGTGCCCAAACCACCTTCCCTATTCCAGGAAGCTCCGGGTCCAGGGTGGGGAGCAAACTCATGGCCAAGTGGGTTGGAAGCAGAGCTATGGGATCTGGGCATCAGGAAGAGAGTACAAAGTAGAAGATGCATGCAGGCCGAGTGAGGAGACTGAACAACTGCCAAATGAAGCATATTCCAGAACATCTGGGGCAGCTGTGCCTGGGGCAGAATGAGAAGCTGCAGTGTGGAGGTCCAGGAAGAAGGAGGCAGAGGCAGAGAGCACTGGGGACAACTGTACTGGGGCAACCTAAACCACCCTGGGGTTCCTGGGCAGAGTCTCTAAGGGGTGCACAGGGCCTGGCTGGTGGGACCATTGCTGGACGCTGAGGCGCAGTGGAAGCGGGGAGGGAAACAGAGACCTGTAAGGCCTGGATTTGAAGGCATAGAAGTCCTATTATAGTCTGAACTCGTGAGGAAAGAGTGGGTCACATCTACAAGCCACAGATCCCCTGATTAGAAATTTGAGTTCAATTTATCTTAACTGGTTGTGTTAAGGAAGAAAAGAGGCTGGGTGTTAAGGTTAATCATTTATATCTCAGGTGGACTGAGGGATGCCAGGTAGTTGTACGTTAATCTGGGTTTGTGAAAGAGAATGTTCTGGAAGGGGCTCATATTTAAAGAAGCAGGGTGTGAGAAGATCTGCCCTCACAACACACTTGGACACCCTTACTAGTGTTTTAATTAGTCACCTCTATTTTGTGAAGCTTCATCCAGGGATGGGACTGAGGAAGGCATCCCAAGCTTTCTCCTCTTGGAGAAAGTTGAGTCTTCCCAGTCAAAGCTAATGGCGGAGACACTTGGAATCCTGCCCTCCACAAAGCATCCCCTCTCACTGCCACGTCAATCCTAGAAGGTCGGCCAAGTGGTGTCACTCTCAAGTGATCCATTTTAAAAAGTGATCTGCGAGTCTGGCAGTGGGGGTACATGCCTTTAATCCCAGCACTTGGGAGGCAGAGACAGGTGGATCTCTGTGAGTTCAAGACCAGCCTGGCTGGTCTACTGAGTTAGTTCCAGGACAGGCTCCAAAGCTACAGAGAAACCCTGTCTTGAAAAAAAAAAAGAAAAAAAAAGAAAAAAAGAAAGTGATTTGACCTTGAGCAGAGCAGACATTTACACACCCACACTCACTAATGTATGAGTCACAACAGAACCAAAACACAAAACAACTCAACTGTCCACCAAAGGATGAGTAATCAGAATGAGGTCATCATCGTCATACAGTGGTACATCATCCAGTCTTAAAGAAAGGGGATCGTCTAATATGTGTGCATCCCACCGAGGAACCCTAATGGCATTCTACACTGACTGATCCCACTTGACTGCTATCTCCAGGGCAGTCAAGTCACAGAAAGCAGAACAGGGCTCTCACGGGTAAGGAGAACAAGCAGTTGCAAACATGGATTAACGGGCAGGGTTTCAGGAGATTACCAATTCGGGAGATGGACGGTGGTGATGCCAGCAGAGCATGTATGGATGTAAGACGATTGACTTGTACACTGCAGATATTGCAGATGGCAAACTCTATACTACATGTGTTTTACAATATTTAAATTTTTAATATTTTTTTTTGAGATAGTGTTTCTCTGTAGCTTTGGTGCCTGTTCTGGAACAGCCTTGTAGATCAGGTGGCCTCGAACTCAGAGATCCGCCTGACTCTGCCTCCTGAGCTCTGGGATTAAAGGCATGCACCACCACCACCCTAATTTAAAATTTTAAATTTTTAAGTGACTCGAACCTGTACCTTCTAGTCTACCAGACTGGTGCACCATTCGCTGAGGGGGGTTGAAGCCAGGACTCACTAAAAAGAGACAAGAAACCAGTGAGCAAGAAGTCATGCGATCTTTGCCTCCTGGTTTCAGCCCACTATGCCTAGTTCAGGGGAGACAGACTGGGAAAGCCCAACAGATGCATAAGGAGGGGGTCTAGGGACATCCAGCCAGTACCTAGCACCCTGGTATGGATCACACATCTCTGCATGGCAGGGCAGATGGAAAGACAAGGGTCTTATGACTATTGTAGCCTTGAATACCAATCACCAGGATGAGAGAGCTGAGCATTATCCCAGCACAGGGAGCTGTCCCCAGCTACTGGGAAACACAAGCATGCCTATGGGTGCAGTGTCTTTGGAGTCTTGCTAGGCCTCTTCTTCTGAGAAGCCACTTCATGCTTTTCCTTACTACCCAAGAAGTCCAGGTCCCCTGCTGGGGATTGCCACAGGGGTCAAATGGTGAGTCTTGGACTTGGGGAAGACCTAGTACTGGTGAGTCATCAATAAGTTTTTCTCCCTGACATGTGACCCCCATCCATATGGGGCAATGGATGGTCCTGCATCAACAGTACATCTCCATCTGCGCTGCAGCCAGGAGGAAGGGCGAAGGAGAAGAATCTATGAGGAAGATGGTGACTATGCGTGGGCACAATACTGCGCATGCACCAAGCAGGAGCCCCAGACACAGGCCTTGGATCTCCTGGAGGAGGGGACTTTCAAGATTAGGCCAGGAAAAACCAGGTCAGGGGCCTATGATTCTTTCCCTCCATCCCCCTCTGGAAAGCAAAACCCCCATCTCTCCAGGCAGGAGCCCCATCCTGTCTTCTTCACTCAGAGAACGCATCTGGGCACAGATCCTCGTTCCCATGGCAACCGCTCCAGTCTATGTCAGCATGTGTGCAGGATGCTGCTGCAGCTGTAGGAGGGGGGACCCCCTCACATGCTCCTCAGAACTTGGACCCCAGGAGACATAAAAGAGGGAGGAGAATCTAGGAGCAGCCTCCTCCACCTCCCCACTCCCCAGTCAGTGCTCACCTATGTGGCCTAAATAGGACCTGAGAGCAATGAGGGACCAAGTGGTCAGGTGGGAGGAAATCATGACCCTCCAAGGGAAGAGCCTCAAGTTGACCTTAAGCTTGACCCCAAACCACCTTAGGCCAGTGTGCCGCCAGAGTCTTCTGGGGAACACTGCAATCCTTCATCGTGCCTTATAAGAGGATTTATTGGCTCTCACTGAGTCTATTGGGAAAGCAGACCTACTTTTATTTGGAAGGATAGTGTAGGGAAGGAACTCCAGACGGAAAGGAACACGCACGCATGCATGCACACACACGCGCGCGCGCGTGCACACACACACACACACACACACACACACACACACTGTCTTGCTCTCAGTTCTGAGTCTTCTCTTCATCAATATCACCAGTGACTGTCAGCACATGAGAGACTTAGAAATGACTGAGTGATTGTCACCATTTTACAGATAAGGAAAAGAACCCCAGAGATTTCCAATGACTTGTCGTAGGCCACAGAACTTTTAATCCTGGTTCTGTGGTCCAAACTACCCTGTCCTTTTCCCCCTGATTCCTCACTATCCCAAAATAGAACCAACTCCATCAAAGGGAAGGCTCCATGAGCTACGGCCCTATGAGATCTAAGGTGTGTGTGTGGGGGCAGGGAGGCAGAGGCATGGGATGCTCAACCAGGACACTATGAGGCAGCCTTCACCTGGACCTGGGTGTCCTGACACATTAAAGAGAGGCTGCACAAGACAAGAGCTGTTCGGTCTGCTTGTGCTACCTGGTTGCTGTCTTGTAGAGCTCACATGAAGGGTCCTGACGTGCAGAGAACGTAAGACAGGAAGATGCGATCTCTGCTGGCCAATACATACCTACAGCATCAGACCTAAGAACTCAGAGTAGACAGCCAATCCTCAACAAAACACAGCTTCATGGGGGTACCTGATGCCTTGTTCTGGAGCCCTTCATTCTCACTGGCAGGTGACAGCCCAACACACTATCCGATGGACAAAATCAAAGAGCTTGTAGGATACACCAAGACCTCTGATGGAATTGCCAGTTAGAACTGGAGGCAGGGCTCTGGTAGATGGTGACAGTCTCACCCTTCCTTTAGAAGCAGGGAATGGACAACGGACACCAAGACACAGAACAGTTTCCAGCCACCGCCTCCTCCTAGGCAGAATGGCGAGCAACTAAGAAAGAGAAAAGACCACAGTGAAATGGATGCCAGCAAGCACAGTTCTGCTTGCTTGCACACATGGCTAAAAGGAGTACATTCATTGGATGGAAGAAAGGTACGGCAGCTAAGAAGTATCAACATGACCACAGCTGGGTACATCCAGCTGGCCAAAACATAAATTCCAAAGTTCGGCTTTTAACAATAAGGAAGCAGAGCTCTGCTTCTGAATGAAATCCCCAGTGAGTAAGGCCAGTTGCAGAACTTTACATACATGACAGTCCATCTTCAGGGACATAGAATCGATGTGTAAGGATGAGGTATTCACGTCAAACAGTCTGGAAATCTACCCCGCACCAACTCCTGGCACCTCTGGGCGGAGAGATATAGTTGGATCCAGGAGGAGCAGTGAGTAAGAAAAGGGAGAGCACTGGTTTATGTTGACCACGCCTTGAAATTTTGTTGCAAAGGTAAGGTAGCCTTGCAGTGAGAAAGAAACAAGGGCACTGCAGTGAGTTGGCTGGTGCCTAGCCTACTGTTAACCTCACAGCATGATGGGATGGGGTGGAGTGGCTCCATAGCAGAGCTCTTGCCTAGTAAGCCCAAGGCTCTGTGTTCAGTCCCGATCACTGGAGAAGAAAAGGTGAAGAATAACTAATTACAAAAAGTCCTCCAACCCCTTGAACAAGAAAAACGCATGTTTAAAAGTGGGGATCTGCCGGGCGATGGTGGCGCATGCCTTTAATCCCAGCACTCGGGAGGCAGAGGCAGGCGGATCTCTGTGAGTTCGAGACCAGCCTGGTCTACAGAGCTAGTTCCAGGACAGGCTCCAAAGCCACAGAGAAACCCTGTCTCGAAAAACCAAAAAAAAAGTGGGGATCTTCATGAGTGGACTATACCTCAAACTGTCTGCAGATACTCCTCTCCAGTACAAAGGGGAAAAGTCTATTTAAATTCAGCATTATCTTTTTCCCCATCTTCATGTGTATATTGTATGTGTCTCGTGTGCGCATGTTTGTATGTGTGTGGACATGTATGCACACACATTTGTGTGCCTGTGCATGGGGAGGCCCAAGGTTGATGGTGGGAACAATCCTCAATCACTCTTCTACCTTACGCATGGAGGCAGGGTCTCCTGAGGCCAGACCCGGAGCTCGCTGGCATGGCTATTCTCACTAGCCATCTTGCTCAGGGGATCCCATCTCCTTTTTCTGAGGCTGGAATTGCAGGAAAACCACCACGCTCACCCAGCATTGTATGTGGGTTCTAGGGATCTGATCTCCAGTCCTCATGCTTTAATCACTGAGCCAGCCCCCAAGCCCCCTTGTGAGGACTTTAATCTTATTTTTTATCTTTGCTTGGTTAGAAATCCTGAGCCTCTTCAGTCACTTGTGTTCTCCTGGCTGAGCAGCTGCCATACAACTGCCAGGAGGGAATCTCTTCTTACACTGCTTGTCCCAAATGACAGCATGTGCCAGGCTGGGGCCTGACTCTCTGTAAAAAAAAAAAAAAAAAAAAAAAAGGCCAGATTTTAGGAGAAAAAAAATGATAACATATTAAGGGAGGTCAGATATAATTGTTGGGGTCACTTAAGCAATTTAATTACTCTATCCCTCTCATTCTCTAAACAGCAGAACAGAATCCTCAAAACTTCAGGATGTCAGCTCTTGTCACTGCTTTGAGTCTGTCTCTAGCTTGTTGTCGTGGTAACTCCCAAGCTAGCCATCTGTTTCGCCTGCTTCTGTCCAGTTAGTCTCATAAGCTCCGTCTTTGTGTGGGGAAGTGAATTGGAGGAGGGCTGAAAGTCCCTGCCTGTAGGGAATGGCCCAATCTGGTTAAAAAGAGAGCAAGGAAGACCACGATGACTCGGGACTGCTTGGGTCCCACTGGACTCTTTTCTCCACCCAGGCTTCGCTGGACACAGTTTCCTCATCTGCCTAGCAATTGGTTTGGAAAGGAGAGTAGAACTATAAGCACTCTAGTTTTACACAGAAGGAAACAGAGGACCACAGAATAAGACAGGTATGATAAACAGCACATGTACCAAGCATGCCAAGGGCAAGTGACTGCGAAACCTGGAGTCTGTATCCATCTGGCACAAGACCCTCTGATGCAAAACTCTGGGTGTTATGGTTGCATCAGAAGACCTGGTCCTTGGTCGGTGATGCTGCTTGGGAGGTTGTAGGGCCTGGCTGGCAGGATCAGGTCGTTCAAAATGGGCCCTTGAAGAGTTACAGCCTAGCCCCATGTCTGGTTCCATTATCTCTGCTTCCTGACCTTCAAAATGTGAACAAGGCTGTGCCCAAGCTCTGACTACCAGGAGCAAAGCTGCCCCCACCTGCCATGCCTTCCCCTCCACGAGGGACTGAGACCTCTGAAGATCTGAACAAAACAACTCCCCTTGCTTTGCTTATGTCGGGTATTATGTCAGAGTAGTAAGGAAAGTAGCTAATACACTTAGTAAAGTCAAAACCGTGACCTTCACGCACCAGCAGCATTCTGCCCTTATAAGGGGCTCTGAGAAGCAGCTCCTGGCTCTCTGGGTTACCCAACTCAAAATGGCAGTTTGGATGAAAAGCAATCCATGCTTTGGAGAAAGTATTATGAAAAGAAAAAGCATTAAAAACACAATGAGAAAACTGCTCCTACTGAAACCCAAAAGGTGTTGGAGAAATCCAAAAGGCAGACTTTATCTTCGTCCTGACCTCCAATTCCTCATGTATTAATCAGTCAAATGGAATAAATCTATTCCTGCCAGGGCAGAATTACACATCATCTGTGATCCAGTGTCAAATAGGTTATCCCTTGATTAACGTCTTAGTACGGATAAGACCTTTATTGAAATTATTTCCATTATCTGTACAGTGGTTCATCAGAAATAGATTTGGCCCAGTGTCTTTCAGATATGATTTGATCACACATAAAAATATGAACACTTAAGCCACTTTAATGGAGAAATTAAAGCCTCACTTCCTCTCCTGGGACTGTACCCTTTCAGGAAATTCCCATGCCAGCAAGTTCAGACGAGCCTGTGGTGGGGCCTTTCTTCCGCCAAGATTCTCCTCTGTACCTGTGACTCCCCATCCTGTGTTCTGACATCTGACATTTTCTTTCTTCCTCTCTTCTGCCTACATTGCCCAGGCTGGCCCCAAACTCGCTTTGTATCTGAGAACAAACTTGGATTTCTGATCCTCTGAGAGGGAGAGCATGTGGCAGAGCAGTCCTGGAGAAGAAGGGCTAGAAAGAAGTGCCTGCAAACTCCTCTGACGAGCTATGGAGCTGCAAGAGTGCACCGTGTGTTTGCAGTCATTTGGTGCTGCAGCGGGCAGTGACGGAGCATGAAGGACCCTCTTGGACACAAGGCTGGGAGACGCTGAAGAGGGCTGGTTCTGCATACCACTTGCAGGCATGAGCAAACCCTTCCTTCTCACTGTGGTCTCCAGTGAGCTGCTCTGCCCAATGATTTCCCCCACTTCACGTGAAGGCTTCAGGACTGTAGAAGCTAGAAGCCAGCAGCCTTGGCAGGAAACGCCATGCCTTCTCGGCGGTGTGCATGCGCCCTGTAAATTTACCCTCCCCACTGGGCTATCTATTCCTTGGCCCCAGTCACAAGTTTCCCTACAAACCCCATGACTAGACTGCAAAACTCACACCAGGGCTGTGTTTCCCCTTGGGTCCTGGGGGTGGAGAGGGGTGGGGAGATGATTCTGTGAGAAGGACGAGGGACTGTTCAATAAGAAAAACACAAATGACTGAAGATGTTCACCCCAGCACTGTGTGAAAAAGCCAAAGGTGTGACTCACGGTCCAGGAAGACACAATCACTTAGCAACAATGAGGGCTCTGGCAAACTGTCACAGAAATGATTAGGAGCCAGGGGAAAGGGTCACAACTATTAGCCCCACATCCAGAAAACTGAGACAGGGGATTGCTGAAAATTCATAGCCTGCATGGGAAACAAAGTGAGTTCCAGGTTAGCTTGGGGTATAGAGTGAGACCCTGTCTTAATCAATCAATCAATTAAGCAAAAAACACGTGATTATGAAAACCACACAACCATAAGAAAGTGACCTGGACACAGATTTTATGCCCATTATGGTTACAATAACGAATATTAAATTATTTGTAATAGAATGCAGAAATTATCAACTAAAGTTCTTAATAGCTGGAAATTACAAGTTTGTTTTTAAAAAATTCCTAGCACATTGTCCTATTGTTATAATAAATAATACTTAATGAAAGCCAATAAGGCTGAAGATATAGATCAATAGAGTACAGTGAATGCTTAGTTCAATACTCAGAACTCTGTAAAGTAGCCATAGTCCCAGAACCCAGGAGGTAGAGGCAGGAGGATCAGAAATACAAGTTCATTCCAGGCTCTATAGTGAGTTTGAGGCCACCCTGGACTGTGTAAGAGAAAGAGAAAAAAAGAAAGGGAGGAAGGAAGTGCGGAAGGGAGGGAGAGAGAAAGGGGAGGAGGGAGGAGAAAAGGGAAAAAAAGTCCAGCGAGAACGGCTCCTTGGTGGGGTCTCTCCCAGCTTGTATGTGGCCTCTGCCTCACCTACCACACAGCCTTGGGTATGCCCCCCCCCAGCACACAAACACACTACATTTCAGAGTGACCTCCATCCAGGTGGCTTCCAGATCTGACTTCCTGAAGTCTGTCCAACCACAGTCTGCACTCGTGGACATCACCACACTTCGCTCTCTGTCATCAATGGAGTTGAGATCTGATCTGAGCACCACACGTGAACACCCTCTCAGGAGTGAGAACAGATGTCCCATGGACAGTCTCAACCACGCGTGGCTTTCCTATGCACATGGAAGTCAGTGGCTTATTTTAGGGCGGGATCCCAGAATTCAGCTATAATTTACATTGCCATTTTAAAATAACACTCTCAAAATACAACTCTCCTGTGTCTAAGAATTGCGCTACTTTCCGTAGAGCATATCCTAATTTTGGAAGGGGAGAAAAAAGGCAAATATTTATTCAGAAAGTGCCTCATATTTACATAGCACCTAACGTTAATGAAACATCTTCCCCGTCCTAATGATGAGCTTAAGGTGTATATTTAGAGCTCCGCCCACCAGCCTGCCTGTGCCTCATTCAATCCAAGTTTGAAATCAGCGATCAGGCTTCACTAGTTCCCAGCACTAGCGTGTGGGATCTATTTTACTCCCTGCTAGGAGGAGGCTCTTGCTAGCAACATTCTAGCTTTTCCTGAGGCTGGAAGTAGCTTCTCTGTGTGGGCGCTGGGCCATCTGCCAGCCTGTAGGGACGGGAGACGTTCTGCACATTGGGGGGGGGGGGAACTTGAGTATCCTGTGTCTCCTTCACACATTTGTAGCTGGCCAGCTCCAGACGAGAGCTTCAGAATAGTGGAATCTGTCTGTGGGGTACAGTCAATCCTCCAGGGCTCAGAGCATCCATCGCTGCCTGCCCCGAGTTGTGGCCTGCTCAGTCTCTCGCTCATCACTCTGCTTGGATGGACTGTCCCTGGCCTCCTCTGGCCCCCTAATAACTTCACTATCCCCCTTTCTGTCCCCTTCCTTTTGTCCCAGACAAGTCTACACAAAACTCAAGTGGTGCCAGCATGACACCAGGGTCTACCTAGTAGACAATCAAGAGCTACTAAGGGCAGGGGCCATGATTCTTTTGTTTCTGGTGACAGGCCAGGTTCAGTTTCTCTTTCATCATGTGTGCCTGTTCTATGTGGCAGTTGCCAAGCACCCAGAACCCTCTGCAGGGAGTCCGGCTGCAGAGAGAGAAGCTGTCACTTGTTGGGGATCAAAGGTGCGGAATGGGGAGGCTAATTAGCCCTCACATCAACTCATAAATCTAGGAAGAGCAGGTTTTCCATATTTCATAGATAGGGCTACAGAATCCTTTCAGAGGTAAAGGAAGTAGGTTAGGGACTAGGGAGAGGTAAGTGGGTTGTGGTAGAGATGGGGTTGGCGCAGTAGAAAACCACTGCCCTAAGTCTCAAGGGGAAAAAAAAAAACATGCTTGATAGAGGTTGGGCTCCTAGTAATGTCTCCCTTCTGCCCTTGGCTGGCCCTGGTGACAAGCTGGTGTGTGGGAGACCCTGTATAGCCCACCTTGAAAGTCTTGCCTGTGGACACTCAGGGTGGAAGTGGGGGCAGTGATGATCTCAGCATCACCAGTCTTGCCTCCTGACCATTTTAGTTCTCAGCCATAAGCTTCCAAAACACTGTTTATTGGAGTCTACTCCCCCAGTGCTGCTGCCCAGCTTCCGGCAGAGGACTCCCTGCTGTTCCCCGTGCAGCAGTTCTATGCTTGTCAGAGCCCAGCACTTTCCAGGGTGTTCACAGGTTTGCTGCGTCACACCACTTGGGGACTGGCTAGCATGCACACGCCAATCCCATCTTAAACCTACAGAGTCTGCCTGCCTGCAAGGCTGTCCCAGGAGTCCACGTGTTCACAAACGACAGACCATCCTCATCTCACAGTCAGACGATCACTAAAGTCAATGCCCAGGGTTGTATCATCTAGTGGAAGGGTACATGCCTGCTCTTTGGTAGGCAGCCTGTGCGTCCTGAAGAAGCTGTCTCGCAGCTTTGAAAGCCACCCAGATGCCATGATGTGAAGAATAGAATTAAAAGTCAATACGTGTTTAGATAAGGTTTTTTTTTTTTTAAATTCATCTTCCTGATCTCTCTTGTGAATGTGCTGCCTCAGTGGCCTGTGGCTTGTCACTTATGTGTGACCTGGGGCTTCTCACTTAGGATTGTTTAAGAAAGAAAAATCAGGCTAGGGGCACACAGGTGACCTCAGGTGAGCTGAAGGCAAAATTGAGACCCAGCATGAAGCCCTGGCTGAAGAAGCACCCAGCACATACTAGGTTTCCAAAAACGATAGCTTCATTATCTATTAATAATACCCTGTGGCGGTGGTGGGTTTTAAGTGTGAGTGGCGGGTCCAAACTGTCCCTTGTCGTTGATTATTGCACCATGGCCAGGCACCCCAATGGGGTAGCATTACAGCCTGCTCAGCCTGCATGAGGGTAATTCTGGACCAGCAAGTCTAAAATGTCAGAGAGAACAGAAAGCTTCAAATGACAATAAGTCGAGTCCTGTACACTAGAACGAGACGGCTGAGGTTAAGTGACTTACCTCAGCTACAAAGCCACTCCCCGGTGGAGGCTGGAATCTAATCCCAGATCTCTAGTATCCCACTGATTGTATTTCTTTGCTAGATTCTGCTGGCTCTCTCGTGAAAGGGGAAACTTCAAATAAAAAGGAAGCATAGTCGCTTGCTCTGCTGCTAATGGAGGCAGTGCTGTGCCTGCTGCCAGCATCCTCTGAAGAGACTTAACGCCAGAAACAGCGCTAACAGAAGAGAGGCCCTGGAGGTCACCTGGCTGGTGCTGCCCCACAGGGATCAGTCGCGCCCTTCTTTCGGAGATCTCCAGGGGACGGCTTCACTGCCAGTTCCCTGAAAGTTGGCCTGCCACCTGCACACCTCTGCTTTCTTTCTAAGGGTGGGTGTGGGCAAGCAGAGCCCTCAGATACCCCAATTCCATTTTCATTCATTTTCATTTGTCAGGCCGTCCCTACTCTGCTCGGGGGTCTGATGTTGTATACACTTCCTAGAAGTCTTGTCTTCCTAGAAGCTTGTCTCTCCTCATGCTCTGGCCCATAAACCTCAGTGGACTCTTTAGCATTGAACCCACTCAATCTATCCCTAAAGAGGCACAGTTGACTGTCTCAGTGAAGAGCACTTTGGGGTCTCACACAAGTTCACCGTCCACAGCCACTCCTACCCTGCTTCCTTGTTCAGAGTTCATACCTTGACCTTCTTCCCCTAGGGGAAAGGGAGCGACCAAACTCAGGGTAAACAAACTCTAATTTTCTTCCAACAATCTCAGAGGCCCCATTTCTCTTCCCAGGGGCTCATTCTAAACTCACAATGGGATTGAGTCTAGACAGTCAGACATGGTAGACACCTGCCGGGCAGAGGTTTATGAAGGCTTCCTCCTGAAAGAGGCGGGGACATCCTCCCCTCTGTCATCTCATCGTTGTTCCATCGCAAGAAGGCGCAGGAAGGGAGCCAGTCTGACATTCTGGGGTGCCAGAGCAAAAAGATGGAAGAAGTCTGGGTTTCTGGTGTCAACTTTGAGCTACCAAATTAGCCCATTCTGGAGTCACTTTGGTGACTTCTTGTTGAGTGATATAATCCATTTTATCCGGTGACTAGGAAGTGCATTTTCTGTATTGGTAGTCATAAGCTAACCTAAATGATTGGCAATCTTCCTTCTCGATATAGTCTTAGCATCTAATTAATGAGAGACTATTACTAGAACCAATTTCCAAAACTCACAATAGGTCAGTATATTATACCTGAGCACAATGCTCAGCATTTTACAACTTCTTGGATGAAAGAAAAGTAGATTGAATTCCTTGCCTTCTACATTTAGACCAAAATAATGGTCCCATGGCAAATGGGAAAGGCTTTCACCGCCTCCCTTGAGGACGACAAGGAGGGGGGATTTGGTGTAAGGTAAGGCACAGCCTTTATGTAAAGACGGAACAGACTGGTCACTGAGACTCAAACCCCACCTCTGCCACCTTCCAACTGTGTGTCCTGGTGTCCATTACTGCCAGTGCCTCTGCAACCTTTTGTTTCCCCATCTGTAACCAGGGACAGCAAACACGAGTAACGGTGTATGTGCCACATCCTACAGGACAGGCATCATCCCAGCTCTTTACACAGAAAAACCACGCCAAATTCACAGGGCAGTGTGGGAGGCTCAGCAGAGGGGGCTGTGAAAGGGCCTTGAAATACCTCTTGTTAAAGGAAAATTAGTGAAACTGTTGCTTTCTCAGGAAGTCAGCAGTTCTCCAGGATCTCTGTGATGCAAACTCTAGCTACAAAATTGCCTCCCAGAAAGGAAACTACCTAGGCCCCGAGGTTGTTTCTTTGTCTCGTTCAGGATTCTGTGTCTAGGGGCCCATTTGTTCAGTTACTGTACTTACATTCTGGGAGCCTTCAGTGTTGAGCTGCTTTCCAGGGAGAAAAGGAAGACCCAGGAGAGGTGCAAACGACAGTGCAGAGAGTACTTAGAAAGACGGCTCTAAAAGACCGAGGAGGGGGAAGGGTAGTTGAGACCACAGACAGAGTCCTGGGTGCAAAAGGACCACACTGGCAGGAGACTGGGCAGCAAGGGTCCAAGGCCAGAGTGTTTACTGTGTACAGGGGACTACACCAATGGGCTGAGCAAGAGAGAGTCAGAAGAGGTGGGAGGGAGGGAGAGGGAGACAGAGAAGGAAAGAGAGAGAGAGAGAGAGAGAGAGAGAGAGAGAGAGAGAGAGAGAGAGAGAGAGAGAGAATATGAGAATAATAACACTGGGCATGGGCAACCATAGCTTTGACAGCATCCACACAGTCCAGGGGACCATGGTGATTCTTTGTGAAGACAAACAAATCTGAGCTCCACCCCAGCTGGATATAAGACATGTTTCCATGAGATTTCTCTCTCTCTCTCTGATTCTCTGTCACATCAGCAGACACCTTGCCAATGTAGAGCTCGCTGGATCATGGGCTCTGTAGACACACAATGGGGAATGAGATGGAATTTTGGCTGCTGCTCTTACTGACCAATGGGAGACACTTGCTGATGGTGGTGGAGAAGGAGCAGGTGGTGCCCTGGCTATGGCGTCCAGAAAAGACCTTCCAGAAGAGACCCTTTCTATCTTAAGAACCAGCCAGGGAAAGATGCACAAGGCTGTCCAACCCACCCTAAATGCCAAGAAATGACGGGACATCCACTGTACAAGCAGCTTGATATACAAATATCAATAGTCATCTATACGGCAGATCAGAGTCTATCAAGAGAATCCTGTTTCCGCACATCTTAGGGCAGAGGAGACCCTGGAATGTCAGTGTCCTCTGCCTTCCGCATTCTTCCACATTAGATGAAGGTACCTGGTTATTCCCAGTGTGAACTAAATGTTCTTCAGATCTGAACACAGGGCCTTGAACAAGTGCTCAGGTGTCGATTTCGTGGGTCCCTGAAAGGCCTGCCCTGGACGGAAAGCCAACAGCCCCTCTATGAATTAGCAGAGACTATGCAGTTACACCAACCTGTGGCTCCTCCCTCCTCATAAGGCAGGGCATAAATATGAGGTGACAATGTCTTTGCTATGGCATAAAAGCCTCTTAGTAACTGCATCATTAAGGTATTTCTTGGCATATACTTTGGTTCTCCGCATTCCAGCCTGCATTTTGTACAAGGTGATCATTGCTGGAAAGATCGGGTGTTTTCTTCTTATTGTTGTATTCTTTTTGTCTTGCTTTGAAGCTAGGGCGGTCCCTTATGAAATGAATGCTTTGGTGTGGAGACCTTCATCAGGAACATTGGGCTCATCTGTAAGACTGAGCACTCTAGCTGGTCATCCTCCAAGTCCAGCCACAATCACACTTACAGGCTGGGATAGAGTCTCCAGAGGGGACAAGGGTGGTAAAAGCCACAGCCAGGCTAGCTTGGAGCCTGAATAGAATGGCCAGCCACCTGGGTCTCTAAGCATCTTCTCAACAATTCTAAGCCTCAGCCCCTGGCATCACGGGCAATGTACACAGCTGGCCAGGGAAAGAAAGACACCCAGATGTTGCTATGTACCCATCCTCACAATCCTACGAGGCAGGCAAGGCAATGGGGACTCTAAGGAGTCAGCTTGTCTGGAACGGCACAGACAACAAGTGGCAGAGCAGAATTTCAAAGCCCAGTGTCTTTCTGCAAGGCCAATCTTCCTCCCATAGTGCTGCAGTGAGCAGCCAGAGTGAGACACATGAACTGGGCTATCGCACGACATCCTCCGTTATCCCACAGCATCCTCCGCGTCTCCCAGGAGAAGGAGCCATCAGGCCTACCTCTCAGGAAGGTTGGCTTTGGGGGGTGTACAAAGGTCAGTCCCTCTTTTCCCCCACTCCTAATTAAAGCTGGACAACTAAGGCCAGCATGAGACAGAAAAACTGCTATGTCTGGCAATAGAAACACCCACCCAACCAGAAAACACAAACCAAATTAAACTTATGTTTAAACAATCCGATCCCTAAAAAGCACCTCTAGAAATACAGGCTGCGTCTCTGTCGGCATCCATATGGCAAGCTGGGCAGATATTCTTTTGCCTGGCAAATGGCAAGTACTTCAGGCGCTCCCCCTGCCAGCCAGGCTGGCCTCAGTACCCCTGGAATAGATCACAGTCCAGCTCCCTAGCCCATGGTGGCATGGGTTCTGATTGGCAGGGGTCTTGTCTTCTGGGTCCGTCAGTGGTACATCAGCATGCCTGCCTCTAAGGTCTTTCCAATTACTCCATTCATAGTCTACCATGGGTATTAATTATCCAGCCCACCAGCCCGTACCTTCCCTTGTGGTACCCGTGAAGCCATCACTTCTCCAAAGCTTTTAAGCCTGGTTGTGTTTACACATATGGCCTTTCAAAAACATTGCTGGTGGAAAGAATACCTGTTGCTACTTATGTTCGTGTTCTGTAGACAGACAAGGACAGGCAAATGAACTCTAGAATCTAAGGTGCCACCCTACCCTACCCCGCATGAAGATCCAGCTGTCCCATCAAACTGGTGAACAAATACCTGGGGAAGGGTCCCGAGAAGAAAGGGATGCATACTCAAAGGGTACAGCCATGAGGTGGGCAGATGGAGAAATTGGGGAAGAAATATATCTAGATACTTTGAGAGGGTGAGGTGTGGGCCTGAGGCCTGGGCCAGGAAGGGCCCAGCTGAGGGATAAGATAGTCTTGGCAAAAGTGGCGTCCTGGTTCCAAAGGTTTTGTCATACCGGCCATAAGGCAAAGACACAACATAGACTGTGTCAAGGAGTGGTGAGGCTCATTTCAGTGTTTACACTCCAACCATGTTCTGTGTTCTTTGTGATCCACCCAGGAGAGATGGCTGGATGTGCAGTAAGCGAATGGTCCTGGGAATCTTGTGTCTCAAGCCAGCTCTAGCTTCCTCTTGTCAGGCAGTCACTGGACCGTATTAGCCTGGGCTCTGCTTCCATTACTAACTCACATTTACCTCCCTGGCCCACAAAACCTGCATGCCAGGGCGTGAAGCAGGGAGCAGAAGAATGAAGGGAAAGCGGTCAAATACTCCTTCTTCGGTGAGCAGCGTTGGACCACTGAACACAGACACTGTAGGATTTGTTCAAGCCTGTGATCTCTGTTGCTTTCTTGACTGTCCAGGTGACAGCCACATCTGTTGGGCTCTACCCCATCGTGGAAGTGCTGCCCCCTACAGATATCCCTCTCCTTTGTTCTTTGACCAGGGCAAAACTAAGGGAGGTTCCACCTGGTCCGATTTGAGGTGTTGACTGTGTGGGTACCAGAAAAGCCCTGTCACACCTGGATCTCACAGCTGCTTGTTCCGGCAGAGAGGACTGGACCCCCTTTAATTTACACATGCCTTCCCCATGTTTGCCCCGTACCTTACACTCTTACTTCCTACCCCCTTTCACACAAACGCCAGAATTGAATTCTATTATTCACCACCCAAAAATGCTAAGTAACACATGCTACCTATGATGTTCTTAATCCTGAGGCCAGTGCTCCAGTGACGCCATGGTTCAATAGAAGGTTTGACAAACTCCCCATTGCAAAAGACTGGGATCTATGAGCAGATCCTGAGCCTACTTGGGGGGGGGGGCTGAATTTTCTGAAATCCTATGTGGGTCTTGTATCTGCAGAGAATCCCACTCACCTACTATATTCATACGTACCAAGATGGACTCACCTATGTTCAGACAACCCAAGACATCCAGTCTCTACATAAAGCTCATCATAAATGAGATGAGTATGAGAAATAGTATGCTTCCCATCACCAGAAGTGTTTGAAGGCAGAAGGCAGAGAAAGGACCTCTGTCCTGTAGAGAGGGGAGCCTGCACAAAGACCCCTGCCCAACTTCAAGAGTCTTTGAGCAGCCTGCCTGGATAAGGAAAAACCCAGTAAGTAAAGTAACCTGAGTCAGATGGGTGGAGACATACAGCCAGCCTCTATTGGAGGGAAAACGGTATTACAAGAAAGCACTGCAAAGGCAGCCAGGGAGGCTAGCAGGTCGAAGAATTCACAGACACTTGTTTGAAAGAGCGCAAAGAAAATCCCATTCTGTGTCAGGTCAGAAAGCTATTTGAGGCTCACACCATGTAAAACTGTAGAATCAGAAGATATTTTCAAATCTACACTGTACATGACTTACACTTAATAGCGATGTTGTTAAACATCCACTGAGCTACGGAAGAAAGATTTACAGAAACCCAAGCTGACATAAAATGATAATTCTGACCTAGATCCTCTTGCAAGAGAACGAATCTCTCAAAACTAGTCTCACACAGCCAAGCATAAAACAAGTTGCTTCATTATGGGCCATCTCAGGTCATGACGGCAGCATTATTCATTTGGCCCACACCTCACTCTTCTCTGTCAGGTTGCTAATTTTTCATGGCAGTGCCTTTCCTCCCTGACTAAATGCAAAATCCCTAGAGAGGCAAGATCACCTGATGCATAGTCTGGATTCCCAATCAATATGAGAGCAGACTGACCAAAGACAGATCTAATACCCACCTAGCCCCCCTTTCCTCCCTCCCTCCCCTCCCCTCCCCTCCATCTCTCCCTCCCTCTCTCCTTCCTTTTTTCTCATGATAAATATGAGAGACTGGTATCCATAAGAAGAATGTGCAACAATGAGTTAAAGATCCTAAGAATTCAGAGTCAAGTGATGAGGACAGAGACACCATCTTAACATTGATCTCAGTGTTGCGGAAAGACAACTTGAGACTAATTCATTTCTTCAACTAATATTTAATGAGCTTCTTAAGTATAAGGTCTTAAAAATAAATAGTCCAAGAAGATAGATGCTAATGTGACTAAAATTCATGTTACAGATATGAAGCAAGAGATCTTGCAGTTGGAACGATGACTTGTGCTAGAGAAAATTAAGGTAAGTTGTATATGACTTGCAGACTGAAGGTAAAATCTACCCACTCATCCATCTCTTTGCCCTTCACCAATAGACGGGTGTAGGGCAAAGTGATGGATAGTGGTAGATGGCTGATGGGTGGGTGGATAATTGAATAAATGAATGAAAGGGTAGTTAAGTGAATGGGTGGATGGATGTATGCATGCATGCATAGGTGGATGGGTTGAAGGGCAGATGGATAGTGGGGAGATGGATAACTGGACAGGTGAATGAAAGGGTGGTTGAGTGGATGGGTGGATGAACAGATGCATGGGTGGGTGGATTGGGGGTAGACAGATGGTGGGTGGATAATTGGACAGGTGAAGGAAAGGCTGCTTGAGTACACGGGTGGATGGATGGGATGGGGGTACATGGATTAATGTCTGAGTGGATACGTAACTGAATGGTTGACTGGAATGGTGGGTGATGGGATGAGTGGGTGGGTGGATGGACAAGCTGGATGACTGGGAAGATGGGTGAATGGATGCCTGATGACAGAAGTACATATATGGGTGAATAGGTGGATAATAAATGAGTGGATAAAAGGACTGGGCACAAATGGGTGGATGGTAGATGATGGGTGGAGGATAAGGCAACATTTTAATAGGATTTGAAAGGGAGTCATATGTAAAGTCGCAGAGTAAAGGAGCAAGCAGACTATGGCTAACAAAACTACACAGTCTGTGGCATGGAAGTGGAGACACACAGATATGAGCTGGCACTGAAAGGCCGGATATCGAGTCCACTGAAGAACGTGCTGGTACAAGAGGCTAGAAGTCTGAGAGCTAAGAACATATCTAACCTGGGATTTCAGATGGAGGGAATGAAACCCTACCAGCCAGGTAAATGGAAACCTTCAAAGCTTTCTGAATAAGAGAAAGGAATAGTATTACATACTCACGACTAGGCACTTTCTAGGAATGAACCATTTCGAACACACTCCTAGCTGGTGTGTCAGATGACAGGTGTTTACACAGCTTCAGTGCTTATAAGATATTGCTAATAACACTCTAAAGATGAGTCACTCACCCATACACCAGGAATGTATGCACTCCTGCCTGACACACTTGCCTGTAGTCTGTGCTCTGTGACAGGCATGAGTGACATTCTTTTAGTCCATATTGCTGGAATACAAGGTCAAACACCTTTTAATGTACTTACTGATCTGTTTATTTCCTCTTCAGAAATCCCACTTAAGGGTTCGGGAAGATGGCTCAGCCAGCAAAATGCCTTCCCTTGCAAGAATGAGGACCTGAGTTTGGGTCCCAGACCCACTTTTTAAAGGGAATCAAGTTGACACACACTTGTAAACCCAGCACTTTGGAAGCAGAGACAGGAGGATCCCTGGAACCAAGCAGCCTAGACTCTTTGGTGAATTCCAGACCAATGACAGAGTTGTCTTTAAAAACAAACAAGAGGACAAAACTTAAGGAATGACAGCTGAGCTTGTCCTCTGGCCTCCAAACACATGAGGACACATGTGTACTTGCATACATAAAGACACACACACACACACACACACACACACACATTAAACTGTCTGTTCCTTTCACACACACTTTGAACACTGCTCCCCACCCATCTCACCGATTAACAAGGCTTTGGTGCCTATGTTCCCTGAATATATTTCTGCTTGCTTTGTGTTTTGAAGTGGAATCTAACTGCATGGTTCTGGCTGACCTAGAACTATCTCTTTAGACAAGCTAGCTTCAAACTTGGTGTTATCCTCCTGCGTCCTGACTGCTGAGGTTAAAAGTGTGCACTAGCACACTCAGCTTCCATTTTTATTTGTAACTACAATCCACAAAATACTTATCACCAACTCTACTTTACAGATGGAAAGTTGAATGTGTAAGAGACACAGCTTATGGCCAGGCAGTGGTGGCTCATGCCTTTAATCCCAGCACTTGGGAGGCAGAGGTAGGTGGATCTCTGAGTTTGAGGCCAGCCTGGTCTACAAAGAAAGTTCTAGGACAATCAGAGCTACATAGTGAGACCCTGTCTCAAATACACACCACACACACACACAGAGAGAGAGAGAGAGAGAGAGAGAGAGAGAGAGAGAGAGAGAGAGAGAGAGAGAGAACACACTTATGTCCAGTCCTTCATGACCGACTTTACCCTTCAAGACCACTCTGACTTTCCGGTAGGAGGTGGTACTGAGAAAGAAGTGAAAAGAGACCCAAATAACAGGTAGTACTGGGGTGGCAACAACCAATGACCAGATGACAATACTGAGGACAAGGATGGGGCTATGTGCAGGCGTATGAGGCAGTGGTGCCACCCGGGATACAGGAACACAGGAGAAGTAGGCAAGAGTTTGTTTTTCAGGGCTCTGGGCTGAGGGGATGATGAGTCCCGCAGGGCAGTTGGAACTGTGGGTGGAAAGATCTACAGCCACGAGCAGCCATGAGTCAGCAGAAGCTAACCAAGGTAAAACTGAATCCCCATTCTAGAGCCCAGAGCCACCCTAACTATAGAATGCTCTGAGTCCTGCACACCTCACAGCTGGTCTCCTTCCTTCTGAATCCCACCCTCCAGTTTGTTCACAGGGAGCAGCCATCCTCTGCCTCGGGCTTTCTATGGCCATGATAAAGCACTGTGACCAAAACCATCTTTGGGAGGAAGGGGTTTATTTACTCTTTCATCCAGGGAAATCAGGGCAGGAACTCAAGGAGGAATCTGTGGAGAGGAGCTGAAGTGGAGGCCATGGAGGAATGCTGCTCACTAGCTTGCTCCTCAGGGCTTGCTCAGCCTGTTTTCTTATAGCACCCAGGACCGCCTGCCCAGAGGTGACATTGCCCGCAGTGATCTGGGCACTTCCAATAAAATAATAATAATAATAATAATAATAATAATAATAATAATAATAATAATAATAATCTGGGAACTTACCAATAATAAGAAAAAATACATTACGGACTTATCCACAGACCTATCTGGAGGGTGCATTTTCTCAACTATTTCCTCTTTCCAACTGAGTACAGCTTGTGTCAAATTGACATAAAACTAACCAGCACAACTTCTTACATAATATCTCTTGTGGGTTAGAGTTCTGGGACCCAAAAGTAACCAGGTGTGACATGCCTACCGGAGTGAAAGTGATGATCTGTACCACAGTTGAAAATAAGAATGCTCTCCTTGGCTGTGTATAACCTTAATTACGGGTCTCACAAGACTTTATGCCACACCTAAAAATACTTCCAAGTATCTCTGAAATTTTCCTGTTTACAACTAAGGAGTCAGAAAAAAAATTAATAAAATTTTCACTACATCTCATTGAGCGTGCAATCACACACATGTGCACACAGGTACAAATGGCACACCAAGGAACATTACCTTTAGAATTCTGTTTGTGGCTCACGGCACTGCTATCAGAGTTCACACGACACTTTGACCTGATATCCCTGTGAGTTCTGAGGGGTCAGGTAAGAACTCTGGCTGGAAAAGCGGACTCCTCTAGAGGCCACAGTGTGGGTGAGGCTACTGTGGATCAAGGAAAGGTGTGGCTGCACTAGACTGGCAGGAGCTGTCCGTGGTGCTGCCAGTGGAGTCCAGTGAGGGGCTTGGATGTGCTTCCTCCTGGGTGTGGACCAGGGTCCTCAGCCAGTAAGGAGCTGAGACTCCCTTTTCAACCTCTTTTTACTTTCTGTCCTGCAACAATCAATAAATAGTTCTCATTAGGGTTGAGGGTCCTGAACAAAAAATATTCTAGTCAGCTAGGCCCAGTTATGGTCTGACCGGTCTCCTAAAGGTTGTGTCAAAGGCTTGGTCCCCGGTGCAGTAGGATTCAGACATGAGGCCTCAGGAATGGCTGGGTCATGAGGGTTCTGGCCTCACCTAACCACTGATGGATTCAGTTTAACAGGCTGCTGGGTGGAGAAGGGTTTTGGAGAAGGAGGTAGACAAAGCTGCAGAAAATGGCTGTTGACGGGTGTATCTTGTCTCAGCCTCCCCACCCCGTTCTCTCTCTGCTTCCTGACCACATGCTCCACCACATGCTCCCTGCCAGGATGCTCTGCCTCATTCCAGGCCAAGAAGGCACAGAGCAGAGCGATCATGAACTGAAACCATGAGCCAAAATAAGTCTGACTCCTTTGGTCCACTTGCCCATGTATTCTGCCAGAGATGGAAAATCTACAAAAGCCTCTTACAAGAGGTAATGATGCCCAAGAGGCATCTACCCAATGTGGCCACACTGAATATCTTTTTCCACTTTCCACTATTAATTTGTCTCTTTTATTGGCTTACTGAGAATAGGTGGCTGAACCTGACTTGGGATCCAGGTTGTGACCTGCCATGTTTGATAACAATTCCATGACAGGCCCTGTAAACACTTGCCAGACTGCCCACCACTGGTTTGGGGTCAGCTGACCTTGAGGTATGTTTCCTCACTCCAGCAATCCAGCCCAGCTCTCGGCTCCAGTCAAACCATCTCCCTTGGCTTTCTGCTCTCGCACAAAGATAACTCTTGTAGAAAAGCTGCCAAGGCCAAGTCCTGGGGTCCAAAGCCCTGTTGCTTTCCATCTCCCAGGGAAGTATCTCGCATTATTATATATAATAAAGCAAATTGCATCTCACATAGATGGTGTTCCATCTCCACCACAGACTGGAATCTCAGGAACAGAACAAGGGATTTGGGGCAGGGCACCGAGGTGGCTCAGCAAGTAAGGGTGCTTGCACCAAGCCTCATGACCTGAGTTTGATGCCCCAAGATACACATGATAGAAGGAGAGAAATGATTCCTGAAAACTGTTCTCTGACCCCTGCATACATGTTACATGTGCTCGCACATGTACACATTAAATAATAGAATTTAAAGACATACTGGGAGTGGCATGACCCTTTTCTTCTTAACATGCCCTAACATGTATTTAAATCTGGCTTAAGTGTTTCAAATCCATGATATAAACAGTATAAAAACTGCAGTAACTACTCCAGGTCAAAGTTCTCTCCATTTTTAAATTTCATATATATAATAAGCTAACTAACACAAAATTTATAGCTTCATACTTGAGGGTCTTTATGTTATCTACATATGGCTTGGGTCATATATCATCCATACATGCACACTAACCAGATCACCTCAAACACAGAAAAAACCCTCTCCTTGAGCTCCTCTGCCCTTCCTATGTCTCCCCTCCTCTGCCCCCCCAAATACACGTCATCTGCTGTGGTGCATGGAGCTGGCAATGCTCTCATGGTGCCAACACCTGGAACAGGTTTGCAGCCTCCAAAAATTTCCACAATACTGATCCTCACAAAGGTAGTGACACTGTCATTATCATCACCAACATCAGCACCAACTCCTGAGATAACTCATCCAAAACCGAAGTCTGCCTGTACCTCATCCACTGCAGGCAGATGGGCTGCTTGCCATTCACAGATTACTCCTCACCAGACAGACACACGAGAAGACAAAAACAACTGATTGGCAGGCAAATGCCTTGTACAATCATGAATGAATGACTCTGCAACTCTGGAACAGAAAGAGGAATGTCTCCCAACGCAGGCAGACAAGTGCTTTGTTTTGTCCAGAAGCGAGACTGTGTATTAGTTCACTTTCTTTCCCTAGATATAAATCTGTAAGGTTCTTTTGGGTTCTGGTTTCTGTTTTTTGGGGGGTGGTTTTGAGATAGGGCCTTGCTAAGTAGACCTCAAATTTGTAGGGATCTTACTGCCTCTGCCTTTTGAGTGCTAGAGGACCACCAGCCCGGTGAGGGATCTGTAGTTTTAAAATCCATTTCAATTGTGATTAGATGTAGAGCAAACCACCACGGATCGTGCTCCATACCATTACAAATGTAAAGTATTACTAAATACTTTGCACAGCCCACCTTTAAAAACTACTCGAGAGCTGAGCCACCTAAGGTAGGCAGTAGGACAGCCACGGAACTCAGAAACAGTCAGCTTCACAGGCAATGAAAGCATCCATGCAGTGCTGTGGTGTCTCCTCCCATCTACACAGAATCTAGAAAAGCACTCACCCTTGTTGCTAACTTGGGGTTAGCCATGGCCAAACACATCTACTACCGTGAGACAATCTAATATGTACAACAAAGCCCACAAAAGGGACAAACCAAAATAGCCGCCTACACCTGGCTCAGCTCTTCAGAGGCTGCAGGCAAGTGCAGGGTATTTCACAGAACTGACTCAGTGGCTCAAAGATGCAGTTCAGGCATGGCTACGTTCTAAAAACCAGACTGGTGATTCTGGTGCCCGAATCTGTTTAAGAACTAATAATGACCTAATAAAGAGGAGTATTTGTCTCAAAATATATGCTGCCAACCAGCAATTCCATTGTCTTTCAATTAAGTCTACAATTAAAAATAACTTTCAGGATCATTTTGCTTGGGAAGATAGTTTCTTGAATACTTAAAAGAAAGTCTAAGGGCCAGTGAGACGACTCACTTGGTAAGAGTGGTTGCCACCAAGTCTGATGACCTGAGTTTGATACTTGGAACCCCACACAGTGGAAGAAGCAAATCCAGAAAGTTGTCATGTGACTTTTATGCATGTCTTGCCACCTTTTCTGAGTTTAAACATCCATCTGAGCCTTCTACATCTTCAAGTGTGTTATATCCGTGGATTTTAAACATGGTGACAAACCCTTCGGAGCCCAGGCCCCTTTGGTCAGGTGCCAGAAATTTCCAGAAAGCCTGATTCCACAATTTCGAGCTGCCGATTTCGTTTCTTTCTGTTGCTGTTAAAACACTGAACCAAAGCAACTCAGGGGAGGAAAGGGTTTATTTCAGTGCACAGGCTACCCTGAAGTAAGTCAGAACAGGAACTTGAAGGAGAACCCAAAGTGAAACACCACTTGCTGGCTCACTCTATGCTTATCTAGGTTTCTCCTACAACCCAAGACAACCTGTGCCACCCACAGTGGACTGGACCCTGTTTCGTCAGTTAACAATTCAGACAGCCCCCTGCAGGCCTGCCCACTGGCCAAGCTGATATGGACAAGCTCTCGGTTCTTCAGTTGACTCTAGGGTGTAACAAGTTGAGGATACATAAAGCTAACTAGGGCAGGCTGCACGTTCATGTGTATTTCCATGGTGCTTTTGCTTTCAACTAAAATACTCATTCTTCTAAGGAAGTTCAGAGGTCCTTAGAGCACTCGGCAGCTTATTATTGAAGGGCTCATGTATTATCATGTGAAAACCCTGGGGCATTCTGTTCACTTAAACTTTAGCCTACTCACATTCTTAGAAAAAAAATGAATTTTCTTTGTTGCTGTCTTTTGAATCTCATGGGGGAGGGAGCAAACATACATGTGTGCATGTTTGCACTTGCTACGTAGAAGGCATGGGTATGTACAATAAAATCTGTAGGAGTAGCTTCTGCCTTTCCAAGTGGGCCCTGGGTCTAGAACCCAGACTGCCCAGCTTGGCAGCAAACCCCTCTATCTGCTGAGGCATCTCACTGTTCCTTTGGTGTTTTAAATGTTACATTAATAGATTTTTTTTTAGATCTTGAAAGTTTCTAAAAAATTCTCCACAGATATCACTCTGAACCAAGTCAATAAACATCTAACTTAATAACTTAAAAGAGGACTCACAAGACTCTTATTAATATGGTCTAGAAGGAAGGGAAAGTATCAAGGACTCTTTCCCCGATGCCCACTAGAAGCATCCTGGTTCCTGTTTTCTGCCATGTATCATGGCAACAGCACCACAAAGCCCACCACTTCCCATCAACACCCAGGCCTGTGACTGCTCTCCATCCTCACAGCTGTGTGGATATGCTTTGCCCAGGCTGACCAGGTATCCACTGAGGTCACATGCTCAGACAACTTGCCAAGCACCTTTCAACACTGGCATCCAGCACCAAAGTGGGCACATGGCTGCTTCCCAGTGAGGATCTCAGAATGGCATCAAGCCACTGGAATGCTTTGAAGTGATCATATTTAGTACTCCCCCAAGCCAAGGGTGGGGCTAGAATGGTGCTACTGGGTAGCCAGGCTTAGAAACCCCACTCTAGGGGCTGCTTCCATGTTCCTGACTTCTAAAGGCAGACCAGGCTGGCCTTGGACTCTTGTCTAACACATTGGGGATTGCTTAGATCTTGAGAAAGAAGTCATAAACTGAACAAAGACACTTCCCAGGCTGGGTTTGTATTTATTTGGAGGTTCAAAGTTACAGTTCAGGTCATAGTCACTGTGGTGAAAAAAAAAATTGGGACATAGAACTCTCTAGGGAGGTTGTGTCAGCACAAGCACCTGGAGCAGTGTTACAGACCCCAGTACCTTACCATGACGGAAGACACCATGATGGAAATACCATTCAGACCTTGAAAACCAGTACATAGGCAGAACCACCAGCCAAAACAAAACAAAACAAAAAAACCCACTCTCCCTCGCAAGTCCTTAAATGCTTTTGGCTTCTGTTCTGGCCAACTGCTCTTGCTAGATGAGGTATGTTAAACCTGGATATGTGTTTGTGCTTAAAAGCACTGGAGTCCCAAATACCTACTGTACTTACTGGATAGCTAATAAAGACGCCTACTGGCTTGAACCATGTCTGAATGAACTTCTCTAGTGTATACCTACCTCATAATTCTAGAGGCCCCAGTCAATCCCCAGAAACCAGACCTCAAGACACCAGACGTCTTGGAGCTGCCTCAGAGTTGGGAAAAAGTGCACTGGTCAAGAAAATCCTAAGAGGTGTGCAACCTGTGACGTTCCAGGGCCCGGGACTCCCTGTGACAATCGCTGACTATGACCTAAAAGGAATTCAATGGCTCCATCCCAAAAGGAAACAAATGAAAGCCGCCTTGTCTGTCACCTCTGGAGATGAGCCTGGGAGTCTGGTTAAGGCATCTTCTGTTTAGGACACACAGGAGAGGCCAGAAGTGGCTGCCGATCCAACCCTATGTGAGACCTCAGCACATGCCCCTGGTCATATGTGGTGGTGACCACCAAAATTGTCTTCACAGTATCTCTGTATGTATCTAGATATCAACCTTATTGGTCAGAGAAATGAATCTAAAATTGAAAGGGAAGTCATTATTGAACCACAGCCTCCACTGCTCCCACAATGCGTATCAAATTCTCAAAGGCTTATGGGCCATGCCAGGCCATCCACCAGAGAGACTCTCATACCATTTTTTCAGAGGCACTTGCTGTTGTTGCTATGACGATGCCAGTGGCAGCTCCAAGCAATAATAGCGGCTGACGGCTGCCACAGCCAAAGGGGAATTTTGCAGATGAGAACAGATACAATGTGTTTCTCCCACAAGTCTCTGGACCTTCTGTGCAATGGATTGCCCTTCTTTTGGAGTCGGATAGCCCAGTGATGGTTCAGGCCACCTAGAACTCAGTGGCTGTGAAACCCCTACCACCCAGACTCATACCAATTTCCCTGTATTGACCAGTGGCTATAAAGTTAACGGGTGGAAGACAACACCCAGTCCCCAGGTTAAGACCTGTGTCCTTGAGCCAGCCTCTTACCTTCTGCCCTCTCAAGAGCCAGGTGCACCCTCTATTGAGAAATTCATGAGGCAAAAATGACTAGCCATTCCCTTCTCATGTCCTTACAGACCCTGCAAAAGACCCTGAGGACTACTCTCTAGAATGTTCGAGAGGCTGTGCCCTTGCCTGTGTCTCAGTCTGCCCCCAAGTTCCAGCCTTGGGACCTTATGGGTAAAGAAAATTCCAACCTGGAACCTGGAGCCAACGTAATATGGGGGACTCGGGGATCTGGAGTAATCAGCAGTCATGGCCTACGTCTGGTTGTGAACGGTTACCTGGAAGGTGGGTTGAGTCTCAGTGGATAGATTGGCCACTCCCAACCTTAATAGTCCACCTTTGAGTACTTCCAGCGGAAGGGTGCCTGTTTAATGGCCCCATGATACTCCCTAGACAGTTTCTCCTATACAGAATCCTGCAGCCATACACAGCAGTCTAATTCCAGGAATGGCAACTGAGCCTATTTCCAGGCTCCAGAGTCTACCTGGCTTGCTTACACTAATAGCTTAACCAAGTGTGCATCTTCCAAATTGTTTACACAGGAGGAGACCCCACCACTTGTTGCCCTCATGCATTTTATACCGCAGGTGTTCATCTAGAATAGAAGAGGGCAGGGTCCACCTAAATCTAGATTCTGGGTTTTCCCGTGCATGGTAAGCCATTCCCAGCCTTATTCCCTTACTGGTGGGGACAGGCATTGCGGGTTCTGCTGCAATTGGAACCTCAGACCTAGTTATGAGTTATAAAAATCTTAAGTAACTCGGTGCTCAAGGAGACACAGACCTGGGCCATCTAGAAGATTCTACTTCCACTTCAAGATGGAAGCCCAATTAGATTACTTAGCCAGGGTTGTTCTTCAGAACGACAGAGGACTGGATTCCTCTTTATGAGACAAGGAGGTCTCTCTATGGCACCGGGTGAGACTTGTTGCTTCTACACCCACCAGACAGGGGGTAAAGTTTGGCCAGGGTCAGAAATAACCTTCAGGGGGGAAAAAAAGACATTAACACTAACAACTACTAACACACTTTTTTTCTCCTGGTCACCCTACTTAACTAATGCTCTTTTTTTTTTCTCTCTGACATTGTATTTTTTTAATTTTAATACTTTCATTTCTATTCTATTCTTTTGGTGCAATTCACTTCTGTTCTATCTTTAATTCTCAACATAGCTATGATTATATGTTAAACTCTCCAGTTTATTTTTTTAATGACAATTGCATTTAATTTGTAAATTGCTTTTTTTCACTTTTAAAAATTAATTAATTAATTAATTAATTAAAGATTTCTGTCTCTTCCCCACTGCCACCTCCCCTTTCCCTCCCCCTCCCCCAATAAAGTCCCCCTCCCTCATCAGCCCAAAGAGCAATCAGGGTTCCCTGCCCTGTGGGAAGTCCAAGGACCACCCACCTCCATCCAGGTCTAGTAAGGTGAGCATCCAAACTGCCTAGGCTCCCACAAAACCAATAGGTACAGTAGGATCAAAAACCCATTGCCATTGTTCTTGGGGTCTCAGTAGTCCTCACTGTCCGCTATGTTCAGCGAGACCGGTTTTAACCCAGGCTTTTTCAGACCCAGGCCAGCTGGCCTTGGTGAGTTCCCGATAGAACATCCCCATTGTCTCAGTGTGTGGGTGCACCCCTCGCGGTCCTGAGTTCCTTGCTCGTGCTCTCTCTCCTTGTGCTCCTGATTTGGACCTTGAGATTTAAGTCCGGTGCTCCAATGTGGGTCTCTGTCTCTGTCTCCTTTCATCGCCTGATGAAGGTTAATATTCAGGAGGATGCCTATATGTTTTTCTTTGGGTTCTCCTTCTTATTTAGCTTCTCTAAGAACCCGAATTATAGGCTCAATGTCCTTTATTTATGGCTAGAAACCAAATATGAGTGAGTACATCCCATGTTCCTCTTTTTGGGTCTGGCTTACCTCACTCAGGATAGTGTTTAGAAAGAAATAGAAGAGGACACCAGAAAATGGAAGGATCTCCCCTGCTCTTGGATTGGGAGGATCAACATAATTAACTATTGCTCTTAAGGCCATGCCTTGGCCATTAATCCTTGTGCTCCTAGCACTCACTATAGGGCACTGCTTGCTCAACTGCCTACTTAGCTACTTAAAAACAGATATAAATTCTGCTAAGCTACTAGGGCTAAGAAAATAAAATAAGTTCTTGCCCTCAGATGACTCCACAATTTGATTCATGCCCATAGAACCAGTAGGGAATGTAACAGACCCCCAGATCTTAATGGACCCCAGATCTTAGCATAACAACAGACACCCTGATGAAACTACCATTCAGGGCTCGAAACCCAGCATACGGGCAACAATACCTGCCAACATGAGAACAAAGACCTAATCCATCAAAGCCCATAGTTCTGGGAAAGTCCCTAAATGTACTAACTCTGCTTTTAGGCTTCTGTAATTATTCTTCTGGCTAACTGCTGTTGCTGAAGTGTATTTATGTGTCCACCCAGACTGGAGTTTTCTCTATTTTTCCCCTCCCTCTAACTCCCACCACACACACACACACACACACACACACACACACACACACACACACACACACACTGTCTAAAAGCTCACTGGGAAAGGCTCAGGACTGCACTGGAATCCCAGCTAATAAAGACTGTCTATTGATTTTAACCCATGTCTAAGTGGCCTTCTCTGTTGGATACCTCCCAACAGCAGTACCAAGCTTGCTGAGTTCCTGAGGAGGCATGATGAAGGTGGGGGATGAAAGAGATGGTGTAGAAACAATTCCTAGACAGAGCTCATCCTGACAGAAAATAGAACTAATGATTTCAATAAAGTTCAGTTATATGACCAGGCAGGGGCCCCAAGGCTCCACTCATGGCGTTTAGTGCCCAATGGTTTCATCTAGAGATGTTATGATGTCCTGGGAGGGCAACATGGGAAGATGACCAGCATCGTCAATCCTAGCACAAATCGGCAATTGGGCCACACCCAACAAGGTGCATTCCCTGAAGACAGGGAGGTGGAGTGAACAGACCGCCACCCTGCAAAGACCAGGTGGGGAGATGCATCAGAATGTGCTGTAGATATTCAACTTGTGCAGTAAGAACCCTTCTCTTTGATCTGCTTAATGAGATGACGACGACTTCCAACCAAAGCAGTTTCGCACCAGGCTGGGAAGTTCTGTGGGCCTTAGCGTCAGTGATGCAAAACCTGGCTGGGAACAAACGTCATGAGCAACTGCGACAGGCGGCACAGGCTCACAGTTCCAACGAGAGACATGTCTAGCTTCATTGGTCTAAAAACCGCACACACCACTAAGAGGGACCATCTGGAAGCACTGGATCCTGACATAGTGTACCTCAGATGCAGACACCCCACGTTTCTAAACTTAAGTGTCAATGGCTTATACCAAGGTAATGGAAAAAGTGCAGAAATCGCGTAGAAGAGTGGTCACTGGAACTAAGTTTATAGGAGAGAAAACCTGGAAGGAAGCTGAACTGTGAACTTAGCTTCCAATGGTAGGGACATTATGGTTTGGACATGAAGTGATCTTGGCTCGTGTGTTTGAAGAGCTGAGCCCCTACTAGCAGTACTTTGAGATGTTGGAGAACTTTGGACATGGGGGTGTAGCCAGCTAACCAGGAGATGTAAAAAAAAAAAAAAAAAAGAAAAAGAAAAAAAAGATTTTAGAACAAATTATTTGTATTTTGAAGAAAACAGTCACAGAGATGGAAGAAAAAAAATTGAGTTCCCACCTTCTGCCCCTCACTCATCAGGAACAACCTGTCCCACAGGAGCCAAGGAATCCTCGCTCTGCTTAGCATTAACTAACTTTCACAGGGCAGGCTGCAGAAAACAGCAGAGTACATCTGGGTCCATCCTCCCTGCAGCACAGAACATGGGGTCTGCCACTGCCTAATTCCGATTAGTCCTCTCTCCTGTCTGGCTGCATGACCCAGGTCTGAGCTGTAGACCCCGAAAGAATATGGCTCCCTTCTGGTAGAATCTCTGCATTTGAGTGTCGCAGCAGCCCCCAAATGTCATGGAGCTGGTGCCTAAGCGGAGCCATGGGAAATGGCAAGGCAAGCACAGAAAGACAAGAGGCTGCCCACAGCTGACAGACATGTCTACTGCGGGCCAAGGGATGGGCGGAAGAGCAAAAGGCTTACAAACATTTGTCAAGTCACACTTTCTGGAGGACTACCCGGACACTGCTAGTCATCACCAGGTACTGCCTCAGTCTCCCCACAGAATGCTGAGCACACAGCGCTCTGGGGCCATGGTTTTGTTCCATGTTGCCAGTGGTCAGTCAAGATCTGAAACATGTAACACAAATTCTACCGGAAAACATTTCACAAGTCTGTCCCTTTCCAAACACAAACCTTATGCTCATGACTGATTCCAAAGAGACGAGAACAGTGCTTGAGACCTAGCAAACACTCACAAGGCCAGAATTAAAGGATTTAATAGGCACACCCAGCTGAAAAGAGTCTTCCAACAGTTGTCGGAAGAAAGCTTTTGGTGTAGCTCACTGAAAAAGGGCGGGAAGAAAGGTGATACAAAGCATGAGCCTCTAGTTGACAAGAGACAGTCCTCTTCAGCCATCCAGTGGGTAATGGGGGAGCAGGGACATGCCTAATAACAATGCTCCTGCCTCAGCAGCACTAGTGCTGCCTAAGGAAACCTAAGTTCCCATTAAAGAAGATGATGCAGAACCCAAGAGATGGGGGCAGCTATAGATACCCCAATACTAACCCTGGCTATACCCCAAGGGGTCTCTATCATTCCTGCCTGGCTGCCCATCATCCCCTCCTTCCTCCTGGTGCCCTTAATTTCAAATGCACAGGATGGTCTGCAGCTTCCTCCATAGAGAGCAGTGAGGCAAAAGGAACGCATAGCAGGGTCTATGGAGGAATGGTCCTTACACACACACTTCGCTCCATCAAGTCTGAACGAGCAGGTTGGCTTTCTTCAGATGTCAAGAGTGGTGTACCACAATAAAGAGCGCATCTCCAAACAGGCTTCTACGTCAGCCTTTGATGACAAAATTTTATTTTATTTTTTTTAAAGGAAATGGCAGATACTGAATGAATCTGATTCAATTTCAATTTTAACAAAGAAGTCTAAAAATTAAAATCTGTAACTAACAAACCTACAATTTGCTACAATGGCTTTCTGGAGAGCTGAAACTTTTTTTTTTTTTTTTTTGCTTATGCTTAGCAGACAGGTAAAGCAACACTCCAACATCTGCCTTCAATTTGGTAAAATCAAGAACTTCAACTGCTGAATCAAGTAAAATGGACACGGGGGGGGGGCAGCCCTCTGGCACCCACAAGGGGCACACAGGCCACCCAGCCCGGTAGTTCAGTAACTGCTCATTCCCTTCAGATGGGGAACCATTCTACAATGCCTTCAATATTTCGGTATGCTTTGAAGGTTCCACAAATAGGGTTTTTAAAATGCATGAAACCCTGTTTTTTGAACAGGATTTTGGATTTCTACAGAGGTTATGGGGAAACCCAAGCCTGAGAGGGGGGCAAACAACAACCCACCACTCCAATTTCTAAGGGAAACCTGGGATATCATTTGACCACAAATGCACATGGCTCAGAAGGCAGAGAAACAGTTAAGCCTCCTGCTTGAGACCGCTATCAAAGGTCCAGTCAGAAACTTGTGTTTCCTCTTCAAAGCAAAAATCACAAATCTACCAAGTTCTGGATGTCATATTTTAATTAGTATCCCAATAGGTGTCTTTGCTTCGATTGTGGAATACTAAAAATGGCTCACAACCTGAATGGTAAGTAACACCTTCCATGAAGCCTGATGGCTGTGCAGCCCCGCAGGAAGATACAGTACAACGTGACACACAGTTCAAGACGCCCTACAGCCAAGTTCATTTGTTTGGTAATTTCATTCTTGCTTTTAAGTCCCAATGAATGGAGGAGGCAACTGCCTCACTAATTAGAGCCCAGGGCTTAAGAATTCAACGTTGAAACTCTTCAGGGGAAAAAAAAATTCTAAGAAAAACACAGTAGAACAAATTTCCTCTGGTATGCAACCCAGGGAGAACTGTGCACAGTCCTGGGTGGAGGGAGTTAGGAAGAAACTGTAGAGTGCTATGCTCCAGGTCAGAGGTCATGGAGCCTCCTATGAATGTTGTACCGGGATATCCGCTGGTCGAGGTCCCACCCCACTCTTGAAGAAGACAAGGAATATGCGTCTTCTCCAGAAAACTGGCTCCTAGACACACTTAGCACAATGGTTGGTCCTCAAGTAGATAGTGGATGGAAACTGGCATTACAGGACTAAGTTTTTTTTAGAAAATTCCATTACACTGGGAAGGTGAAGGTTACTGCACCTCTCAAAGGCAACATGGACATATTAGTGTCTTTCCTTCAGTGTATTTTGGTTAAATGCTTTAAAACTTATTAACGAAAGCAATCTAGCTAAAGACAACGACATGCAAAACTCAGCCTTAAAGTTGATAGTATAGATAAGCAGAAATTGATAAATCAGGACCAGAAAGATGGCTTAGTGAGTAAAAGCACTTGCCATACAAACCTGACAACCCATGTCCAATCAGGTAGAAAGAGCCCTGCTTTCTGTAACTATCCCGACCCCCATATTCGAGCTGTAGCATGCATGCACGGGTACACACACACACACACAATCACTCCACGGTGTGATATAAATCATTTCCTGAAAGTTTGTGTTGTCATGAATCTTTGCATCATTTGAGTTTTCAGTTGAATTTTAACATATTGGTAATTTGAGAGATTTCCAGAAAGTTCTTGGCCAAATATTGGCTCAAACAGGATGACACTATCACAAAGTCAGATTTGTTTTAAAAACAAAGATGTCTGCTAAACAGCATGTTAAAGAAACCATCAACCTCCCCCTCCAGACTGTTCTCAGAAACAGTCCCTAGTAAGGGACCTGCAAGTTAAACAAGTCCATTAGGCAGAACTCAGTCAAGCTAATATTAATCTAACTCCAAGAAATGGAGTCTCCCAAGATTTTGACTTCAAAGACCAATAAGAAATTGCGTAACTGCCTTTAAGAGAACTCAACAGCATAAACTTTTAATTTTATGACCCTGACATATGGTAAAGTGGAGTATAAAATTTGTTCTCTGAGAGCTGTTGGCCTTCTAGAAGTCCCTCTATAGTCCTGACTGTCCTTAAAAGAGGGGACTCCTACCGCCTCAGCCTTGGGAGTGCCGGGACTAACACCCAAATTAAAGTCTTTTATGTTTTACTGTCATAAGTACTTGCTTACCATTGCATTCCTTTTCCCTGTATTTTTCTGCAGGCAGAAACCCCGTCAGTCATCAGGAGTTCTAGTAACCATGAGCCCCTCTGACAGGGTTAAGAGCCCCAGCACACAGCTAATCCACTGCTTGTTCCAGACAGAGGGTCTTTCCCTTTCCTCTAACCTCTGAACCATACCCCACTCAGCCTTACCTATTAAAATCTCTTTCAGAGTACAAAGCCACTGTACTTGGACAAACTTCTCCACATACACAGAAAGCCTTAAGATACATTCCCAGTACCCTCAGCACTTAGCGACTACAGCCGAGTGCTTAGGGACTCTGGAGAAAACACATGACCCCTGACCACATCATTTATATGCAGCAGCCACAGAAAATATGCATATATTACAGGAAAAGTAAAACCAGCCATGCACTTACCACCCCCCACAAATAATTTCCAAGTGTTGGGTTTTAAATAATCAAACCATTTAATTTTTATAAAAAAAAGTCAGAAATTTATTACCAGCAGTATAGTCTATCCATAAAACACATCTATATGGTTTTTGAAATGTGTATGCAAAAAACTTGAAATTTTATTTTATTTTTAGTATCAGTGTAACAAGGTTTTTCAAAGATTACATGATGGCTTACAAAGACACACCTAGACAGTCAATGTAGGTTCAATCTGGGTTTATGTGAGCCGAAAAAGCGGGCTTATGGTTTGGACAAATCTTGCTGACACAGACATTTTCTTTCTGTGATCTGGTTGTGTGTGTTTGTGTTGTTTGTTTGTTTTTTAAGTCACCAAAGGAAACACAGGAGTATCCTCCAGCTCTCCTCAGGTTCTAGCAAGTTTCCATGCTCATAACTCAGCTTTGGGTCTTCCCATGCCTGAGGTAGGCAAGGCTTCATAGCATGGCAGTTGGAGTTGCTTTCCTTGGAAACCACAACAGCAGTGACCGGCACAATGAGAATACAGTGCTGTGAGCTTCTTAGAGGCATCCCTTAGACAGCCAAGGTGCCTGTGTCTGGAAGTGCTGCTTCTCTTCAGGATGGAAGATGGAGATACACCAGGAATGGATTGGTAAGGTGACGCAAAGCTCCTGCTCCCAGCAGAATGCAACCGGACGATGGGAAACAAGGTTGGACTGTGTGCTGATGCTTTTATGTGGACTCAGGACTTGGGAGTCAACAGCACCACTTGAAGTGCTAGAAAGAACCATGATGGAATTGCAGAGGAAGAATGAGCAGGACAGATGCAGGAGAACTCCAAAAGACTCTTAAACCCCTTGTATGCTGTTTTTACTATTGCCAAAGAAAGCATGTAGTTGAGGCATGGGTCAACTCAAGCTCTTCTTCCAGGATTCTCTTCCTGTGGATGTGAAACCATGAAAGTACAAAGCAGCAAACTTTCAAAGGAGACACGACAGGCCTCAGAAGCTGAGTAAATGTTATCTTTCAGTCAGATTAACTGACCCGGATCCTTTGCAGAATGGGTCATCAACCCTAGACCACACAGACAGAAACGCCTCAGGTGACAGGCCTTACGTTAACAATACACCTTATGTGATTACTTTACATCTAGACATTCAGTTTTTAAAGAACAGTCAAGTTCAACTCAGTCAACAGCAGGCTACCCAGGATGCTCCCTCTGCTGCTGTCACCCTGACGATTCCCTTCTGACTACTTAGACACAAGGGCAGTGTTTCTTCAAGTCTCTTGACTTCACCTTCAGAGTGAAGCCATGCCATACAAGAAATTCCCAGCAACTGGCAGAACAAGGAGGTGACCCGAGACTGCACCAAGGAGAAAGGTAGGCTGTTCATATGGACTTTCTGACAAATTAGGTTTCGAATGGTGCAAGCCAGAGGCAGTCACTGCGGGGGAACGGAGAGCAGAGGGTATCTCCTCCCAGCTGACAAACTCAGGAAGGAACACACTCCGGAAAAACCGAAAGGGATGCAAACGAGTCAACTGGGAGTGTGGACAGTTTTCCTGAAAATGTGCTTCAGATTTACAAGTCACAACGGAGTCTCAAATCTCTTGTCACTATTACAGAATTTATCTGACACCAAGAACCTAATATCCTGAATAATAAAAGGTCACACTTGAGAAGACCTTTCTAATAATTTAGGGGGCAAGTGTGCTCATGTTAAAGAGCACTGCTATTCAACCTCTTATGAAATAAACATTCATACACAGAGGACACCACCATGCCCTGTGCCTCAGGCTCCACATTCTACTTGTTCTCAGGAGGGAGTGGCCTTTACAGGATCTACTTCCTTGCTCTAGGAGTAGCTTCCATCTTGTGGCCGCAGGTCTCTGTGTGAAGAGGCAATGGAAGCCCTGTCTTTGGAAGCAGAGAACCACTGAGGGGGGAGATCAAGGTCAGAGCGAGTGACGAGGACCCCACATATCAGGGCATCTTCACACATCACTGTCCCTGCCTGTGCACACACTGCACAGCTATGTCCGGCTTTTGTGGCTCTGCTGGTGAAGGCGCCCCAGCTTCCAGCAGATTTCCGCTGGCATTTCTCTACAATGTCCCCACCACAGCAGGCGCTGCTCCACTCACCTTCTCCGGGTCCTGCTGTTAGTTTATGTAACGCTCACAGATCTGTTACTCTTTGGAGTATGATGTACCAAGGCCGTGAAACACGGTCACCCAGGAAGGGACAGACTTCCTATGAGAGACACACTAAAATGCTCTCTAATCAATACTACAAGTAAAACAAAATTGAGTATAGTCTTAAAGTTTTATCCAGAAGTTTCTGGGAGGTGGCCATTATGAACACACCCATGCCCTCAGTTTTTCACTATACATGATACTCTATATTATTTTATAAAGTTATACAACAAAAACAAAAGTTTTATTGAAAATGTATTTTCTCTAATATTTAAAATATTTATTTGAAATTAAATTAAGCATTAAGTCACAAACATATTTAGAACATTCCAGAATAATTCAAACTCACCATTAAGCGATACATCAGTATTTCCAAACACTGGCCTGACTACTCTTAAAATACCATGCAAGCTCATGAAAGCTACCATGACAACAGGAAATGCCTCCTGTCCAAGACATCCCAGCATCCTCTTCCCTGTTGGGATGCACTCTGTTCCCTTGGACCTGCTCTGTGGAGTTCCAAGTGCAGCCCACCCTCACTTTGTACCATCAGAATCCTAAAGTTTTCTCTTTATGTCTCTTTTATTTGAATTCATGGTTTCATTTGAATCTAAGAAGGTCTTTAAAATATTTATTCTGGAGGGAACAAAGTTTTTTCCTGACTGGCCAATTCCTTCTGGGTGTATCAGATACCCAGGCCCAATCAATACTGTGGCTAGAATTGGCTAAAAGGAAACCTCTATTGACAGAAGTACCATGGAAGAAGAGTTTTTTAAAGCCAATTGTAATCAGAAAGTGGCTAAATAGACAACACATGTGGAGACTGGTATGTAACAATTAAAAAAAAAAGTTTACCGAGTGTTTTCAGTGTGCTTTCTACTAAGTAAGTAACATCTGATTCATCCCACTGCAAAGGGAGGAGCAGAATAGCGGGGGGGGGGGGGGCAAGGGGGGAAACGATGTGATTAAATCTTAATTAGAAGGGAGCCAGTGGCAGTAGTACAGTCAGTTCTACTAACTGAAGACCTTCTAACAGAAATCTGAGGGTCAATGTGGCTACAGGCATGTAAGGACTCCAGGAACAACGGACAACTCACCAATAATAGAACTCACCATGATCTCTCCTAAGCTACTACTATTCAGGCTCCCCAGTTTCCTGCATTTTCTTCATCCTTCCAAGTTGTTCTAACTGTGGTCTTTACAGTCACTACCCCCCATTTAGGGTGGAGAGCATTCCTACTGACCACTGAATAACGAAGCTCCAGAGTTAGTTATGAAGTAACTAAGCATCCTCAGGTCTCTGGATTCCAGCAGGTGCAGGGGAGGCAGGCAAAAGACAACCAACCACCAATGACTACAGCCACTGTAATCTGCGCTCGATACCACGCATCCATCTGTCGGTGGTTGAACACCCCCTTGCCCACATTCTACATGACAGCAGCCCATACTTGGAAGGGAGTCAAATCTGTTGTTATTGTAGTTGTTCGGGGAAATTAATCCTTCCAGGAAGTTGAGGCCTTTTCTCGGGGTTTCTCCCTTTACACAGACCACTGACCCCTTCCCACTAGCTCACTCACCTGACGAGAGGGAGAGAGGAAGGAGGTGAAAGTGAACAGCCTTACTCCCTCAGTGTGAGCACCTCCGATCTAAAGTAATGTCTAATTTTAAGAACTGGCAGCATTTGGTCATACATATATTTGTTTAAAAAAAAAAAAAGTCTGCGTATTTCTAATACAGATCTTGTGAGGTGATCTCCAGGTAGAAATTCTGTAATCACTGCATTTAAGATTGCTACATGATGTTTTCTCGTCTCTTCTTAACCCCTGATCAATGATGCCTGTGATCTAAGGAGCGCACATTACAAGGCAGGCAGGAAGGAAACCCAGCTACACTAAAACACGACAGGAGAAAGCCCACTGCCCAGACCACGAGGGGTCCACAGAGAACCTCCGAAGCAGACGGTCTCCAGAGCGTAGCACGCAGGCGACACGCCTGAGACACACCTGTCAGCTTACAAGTACAGAGTTCTTTTACATACATTTATTAAGCTACTGATTCACCTACCAAAACATTAAAATATGAAAACAACATAATTTCCAAGGCTCCTACATATTTCCAATATTCAACTTAGGGATCCAAGATTCTGAACATGCCATCACCAAAAAAAATTGCAAACCTAAAAAACAAAAAAGGAAAAATAAATTAAACAAGGGCAAAAGAAAAGACTTTTCCAGAAAAGGTCAATATTTACTTTTATAAACTTCAAAACATTTCACCATTAGTGCTTCCCTCGTCTTACATTCGCTCTTGGGCTTTACCTCAAAACAAAGCAGCTTCCATACAGTGAAATAAATATCTGACTGTACTCATATGGCACCGGCTTGTTTAGTATTTGCTGGGTCATCACCTTCGCACATTTCTGAGTCTTCAATGGCACTCACTAGTCCTGTCCTTCTCTCTTGGAAGCAGTCGCTATGGCCAAGACATTGAGGAGCACTGAATGAAGCTACAGGCTTTTTCTTGAATAATTCACTTGTTTGGATGCTTTATTTATTTATTTTTTTAAGCTGAGTGACAGCGGCTGGTGTTTGTCCTCCAACGCACTAACTTTTAGCACTTAACATTAAAAATATACCAAGTTCTCCTAACCTCAAAAGGGGCTGGCATAATCCAGTGTGCTTGCTTTGCTTTCTTTTTTCTATTTAAAAAACAAACAAACAAACAAAAAATCTGTTTTAGTTTGGGCAATGAGAAATCAGGGGTGTGTGTGAGGGGGGGGTGGAGGGAGAGGGAGAAGGAGAGAGAGAAAAAAACCCACTATGTAGCCCTAGCCAGTCTAGAATTCTCTATGTAGAGCAGAGATCTGTCTCTGCTCTGGAGTGCTGGGATAACAGGCATGGGCCACGAAGAGCAGCTAGAAATTACAGTGTCTAAACATACAGGCATCAGCAAGGCTAGGAACTGTTTCTCATTAAGGCCCTCTCCCACACCCCACACCTAGGGCAGTCTCACCATGATGCCTCAAAAGTGCTGGGGCTATGACTACAGAAATATACAGCTCTGCCCCTTCTTACTAAGACATTGTTAATACACAAAAATGAACCATCACCCACTCGACTGTGGTTTAGACACAAGGTCACTTAAGGCCAGAGCATCATTCTATAGAAAACCAAGAGCTCAAAGTTCTCCCTTCCAAGAGACGTGTAACCCTGCACACAGGAACAACCCACTGGTTTTGTGTAGAACAGGACAAGGCTGGCCAGTGAGGACAAGCTGAGACACAGACAAGAGTGCAGTTCTCCTGGATGGCCCACTGGGGCCGGAACTCCAAAGGTAGGCTTTATCTTGGTACATGTGACCAACTCTCTCTCGTCACCAAGTGTCACAGATGTGAAGGGAAGTCTTCCCTGAATCTTGCTACTCCCAACATGTAAGATTACAGACTGGGAAAACACTACGAGAAAACAGGAAGCAAGGCACAGGAGTGCCCCATGAAAGGAAACACGAAAAGCAACATGGCGCTGCTCTAAAATAAACCTGTCCACCGGGTAACAAACAGTTTGGAACTTGCCTTCCATGTGACCTGCTAGACTGGGATGAAATTTGCCCCCTCATAGAGCTCAGTGATGAAGCAACTTCACAACTTAGGCTAAAATGCAGCAAGCCTGGGAGTTATTTCAGAAGCTAATGGTACCTGTATCTAGGGCAGGATATGAAATGACACCGGGAACCCCTTCTCTGAGCTAACAACTTCAGACACCTTTTGAATTTGAGCAAAGAATCTTAGTCTCTCTAAGAATCAAGCCTAGTCCTTTCTCTAAGCAGTGTTTATAAAACAAACAACAGATGACACCTTCCCAAGAAAGTTGCATTAATATTAACAAATATGCATATATACACATATATATATACTAGTTATACTCCCTTCCACTATAAACTATTTAAATAAAATTTTGAATATAAACAATTAAAGTAGAGCTGATAGATACATGTAAAATCATTAAATAAAAAAATCACTCATTCTCAAAAGGTGATTTACCTTTTGAAAATAAACCACACGGAGATACATAACATTAAAATTCTTATCTTAGGAGAGAACTCTCTGGCAAGAATTCTTTCTTTTGTATCAAAGATACTAGGGAAGCCTGGATTCCCTTGTGTTTGGGGGCAAATCCTACTAGTTTTCAGTATGCAAATTCCTAGGGGCTCAAGGCTTTTTATATGGCATATATTTTATTGAAACTTAAGCAAAAATAAAAACTGGCTCACACACACCTGAAACATTGGATTTGCCTGTGGTTTTCTGATGTTATTGCTGCTGCTGTTATGCAACATCTGACCCAGTCTAGGGCAGGAACATTGCTAAGTTAAGGATTTCTACATCTTACAAGGGGAGGCACTGGGGTGGGGGTGGGACAGCTGGGGACACGAGGCCCTTCTCCATCCCTTAGATTTTGCCATTACCATTCTGTGTGGAGGACTTTCAGGACCAGGTGACCGCACACATCTAGAAATCGGATGACCTCAAAACCACCTCATTTCAGCTGAGGCTTCATGTCTTTTGCTTAGAGCTAAAAATAAAAATACATGTGAATGAACAAATGATCATGAAATGAAACCTCCAACGTGACACTAAAATACATGACATCAGAAGCAACTTTATGTCCAAGAACTGAAAGCGCACACATTTGTACACAGCATCAGAGCGCCAGGCTCCCTAGAAGGTTCCCCTCTCTATCCTTTTAAAGGCTAGAATAACAATCATTGAACCCCAAGTTTGATCCACAAAGCCAAAATAGAAATATTTCGCTCATTTTCTGAAATTATGATACATTTATTTTTATTCTTAAGTTAATGACATTAATAAAGTTAAACAACAATTTAATTTTGTTACTTATATACACATATATTTATTTGTACATACATACATACCAGGGCAAGAAAGCAAAATACAATGTTGAGCCAGAACAACGGTCTGACAATAAAAAGAGTTCTCAGAACTGGTTTCAACAGCAGTGCTGAAGTATAGGGGAACTGACCGGCTTCTCCAGGGAAAGCAAGCATTGGCTCATCCAACCAATACAGAATATGCCTGAGCCCTAGATGGCAAAGCCAAGTACACAGATGGGGTCCCAGCCAACCCAGGGCAGTAGGGCTGCTGCTTCCACCAGGAAAGACAGCAAAATTCATGAAGTGACAGAAAGAGACCACGGGACTCAAACAAACCCCAAATATTTCTGCTCTGCATCACTAACCCCTAAACTTCAGGACCAAGCATGATTTTCAAAATCCTACATCAGTCTTGAAATTCATTGTTCTCTTGGAACACAGGGGTATTCTGATCCCAAACATGTCTTGGGTTATTTTTGAAAGTCAAAATGACCAAAAGACACTTATGCCGTATTTCAGTTAGCTGGAGCTATGATGTAAGATTCTGAGATCTTGCTGGCAGTTAGTTACATTGGAATCCGCTCTCCCTACGGTATAACTAAGACAAGCAGCTGATGGGTTTTAATTCCATTCATAAATACCAAAGTTAAACACAGCTCCTAAGTTAGCAAGCAGAGTCCGCACCAACATTCCTGTTGGGTGTTTCACATCTGCCTGCTGGGTGTATCAAATGGCATGCTTTAATTCTGTGATACAACTTAAGTTCTACCTTGGTCTTGCAACAGGAGTAGCCAGCACATATTTAAGCCAGCTCATCTTCTAGAACTTTATATGAGGTCCAACTAAATTTAAACTCTAGACAAATGTTAGTAAGTTATATTGGCTTGACTTGACAGTTCACAGACTTGCGCTTTAAAGCAATAAGTTATGATTAAATATTTATAATAACTATTGGCATCATCTAAATTCTGGTCATGGGCAAGTCTGAAGCCATGCTCATGTGGCTCTCTCCGTTGATGCAAACTCCAATCAAGAAAATCTGGCAGCTATTAGTTGCAAGCAGCCCATCAGCCCCCATGTCACAGGGCCCTCTTAGTTATCTGAAGTACATTCAGAACAGGTAAATAACAGGTACGCATTTCTGCTTTAAGCCTTGTTTACCTCAAACTTCCAAACTTGTCCTGAATCAACAGAGAAGATATCATTCAGCCTGCAGCTCTTCCTAACTCATCTTTCTACCAGTCTTTGCAACAGACAGACAGACAGACAGACAGGTAGATTAGTGCAGCTGGGAAGCTCCATTCTCCTCCCCAGAGCCCACACCTCCCCTTAGGTTGGTTATCTATTTTTGTGCCCGTCACAACTGTATGCTGACTCTACCCCATGTGTTTCAATCCTGTAACTTCACTACATGGACTCTGGTTGCAGCCTTTGATGATAGCTATCTTGACACCTGAAGGCACATTTTAGCTTTCTTTGGTTTGGAGGGAAAAGCTGCCCTCAAACTTCACAGACAAGGCTGGCCTTGAACTCCTGGCCTCCCATCCCAGCTTCCATCTCCTGAGTACAAGATGTGTGTACTATTACACCTGGTTTACACTTAGTCTTAAATTACAGTATCATAAAATTCCATTTGCCTCATCAGAATATCACAATGGCTTCCATTAAGATGGGACCAAGGAATTCTAGTGAGTTAGAAAAATTCAACAACTAATAGAATCAAAATTCTAAAAAGGATCCAACCTTCAGATTATGGTCACAGAAGGGAAAAAATTGCATAATAAAGACGTAGAGAATATTTTCAGTAAAAATCAAAGAAGAAAATTTCCTAAACCAATAGAAAGAGATGTCTATCTGGGTAAAACTGGCCTACAGAACTCCAGTAAAAACTACAGGAAGTATATAAACCCATAGAGACTAAAAGCTATGGTATTGGATGATAACTGGTCACTGAAAAAGAAATCAAGAAAAAAATTTAAAAATTACTAAAACAAGTGAAAATGAAAACACAATATACCAAAATCCATGGGGCACAATAAAGATGATTCCTAAGAGGGAGTTTACATTGCTGGCTCTACATCAAAATTTTTGAGAGATCTCAAATTAATGACTGCATTCCTAGGAAAAACAAGAACAAACAGCATCCAGAAAAAGTACATGAGAGGAGATAACTAAAATTGGGGCTGAAATTAATGAAACAGAAATGAAAAAAATACAAAGAATTAATAAAATTTGGTTTTATTATTAGTATTATTTATTAAATGAAAAGTTGGTTCTTTGAAAAGAGACAAACTTTTAGCCAAATTCACAAAGAGAAAGAGATAGAAAATCAAATAGATACAATGAAAGGTTAAAAGGTGACATTACAAGAGACACCGAGGGCAGCTGAAGAACTGCTAAGAATGTACTTTAAAAAGATACATTCTACTAAACTAGAAAATGCAAAAGAAACAGATGATTTCCAGATATATGACCTACTAAAGTTCGACCAAGAGGAAGCAAACACCTTAAACATGACAACCAATGAGACAGAAACAGTAACTAAAATTCTCCCAACCAAAAAAGGCAAGGGCCAGATGGATGGGCCCAGAATTCTATCAGGCCTTGAAGAACTAACATCAACACTCCTCAAGTTAGTCTGTATAAAATAAATTAAATAAATACACCTCACTCAAATTAGTCTGTACTAAATAAGTGAACAGAAAAAGAAGTTAAAGGTCAATCTCCCCAATGAACATAGATGCAAAAATTATCAACCAGCCGGGCAGTGGTGGCACACGCCTTTAATCCCAGCACTTGGGAGGCAGAGGCAGGCAGATCTCTGTGAGTTCGAGGCCAGCCTGGTCTACAAGAGCTAGTTCCAGGACAGGAACCAAAAGCTACGGAGAAACCCTGTCTCGAAACCCCCCCCCCAAAAAAAAAATCAACCACATACTTGCAAACAAAGTTCAGAAACACATCAAAAAGATCGTCCACCATAATCAAGTGGGCTTTATCGCAGACATGCAGGGATAAATTCAACATCAGTAAAGGAATCCACCACGAAAATAGACACAGGGACGCAAAGCACATGACACCTCCTTATATGCAGAAAAAACTGACAAAATTCAACATGCCTTCATGATTAAAAAAAAATCCTGGAGACTATAGGGATAAAAAAACATATTTCAACATAATAACAGCAGTACACAACAAAAACCAATTTATACCCCCACAATCTGAGTTCTAGTAAAAGATCCTTCTGATTTCTTCTCTTCTGTAAGTGAAAATATTTACAGAGACTTTATAAAACAGGTAGACAGTGGCATTACTGTCAATATACAAATGGCCAAAGGAAACAATCATAATGTCCACAAGGAAGTAGGTTTGAAGCTGCCTCTTCTTATGCCACTATAGAGACTTGACCTGGGCACATCAGCAGGTGCACGAATGCTGCTGCCAAAAAGAGACATAAGCCATTTGCTTATCCAAAGCAGGGTGTTAGTAAGGAAAGAAACAAGATGGATGGCTGTCCAAGAAGCTGTCATCCCAGAAGAATAGCTTTTCGCTTACCAATTCATGGTTCTAGAGTATAATTTCTGTATCATGAACAATTATTACTTCTTCTAGCAAAATATTTCCCTGGGTGCTTTACTAAGCATTTCAAAATTCTACAAATTGGGTTTCTGAAAAAGGATAGAATAGGAACTGCTGGCTCTCCGTCAGGTCTACTATGAGCCACTGTGAACATGAAAATTCATGCACAGCTCAGGTATCAAAGAATTGAGGGTGGTAACTGCTAATGTGGCCTGGGCACCATGCTTCTTGAATTTGACCACTTCTTGCTTCCTCCACTATCCTCCAGTCTACACACTCCAGGCAAAGTAAACTTATGCTACAAGCTCCAGTACACACGGGGCATGTTAACATGCCACAGGGCTTGGCTTTTTACTTTCAAGGTCTTGACAAGCTATTCCGTAGCACAGTGTGTGCCACAAAATTAGTGATCTTCCACCCAGACACACAACCCAGGAACCCCATGCAGTTGACAGCCCTCTCAGAGATGGCAGACGCTAACCCAGTACCTCTGCCAGTATGTTCCATCTTGCCTTGTTCTGAGACACCTACCCTTACAAATGGAATACAAGGCTGGAGCTAAAGCTCCCAGTAAAATGTCACTGAAGAAAATCTGTCTCTCAGGGAGGAAGCCAAGAAAAACATGCTGCAGAAAGCCCCTTGTTGACTTCACAGTCCTCATGGCTGCTCTCACATCAGCAGTGAACAGACCTGAGCAGAGGATAGCAGAAGGACAACCGCTCTGGTGAGATCAGAACATTTTTGACCACAAGTACACGCAAGAAGGGGAAAAACCCCACAGGCTCCCGTATTCTGGTGGTCGCCCAGGGCGACAATGTATGTCTATGGCAGCTTGCTACTCAAAGTACTCTCCTTCATCTCAAGTCGAGCCAGCTCTTCTCTCAGGCTTTCTGCACACCTCTCCTGTAGACTTTATCCCATACACTACCCCATCCCTTTCTCCCCTGTCCATCTTCTTTCCACCCCATAAGCACAAGCACACTGCCAGACCCCAGAACAACCCACAATCTCTTCCCCTGTGTATATCAACAACTTGTTACGGACATATTCCAATGGCATCTAATCACTCATTAAGTGTTTATTGGAAAATGACAATACACCAGGGCTTTGTGAGTAAAATGAGATTGCTAGTGATTGCTGCTGTCATTGCACAAACCATCAGGCACACTCTCTGGTTTGAAATGCTACTTTTCACAAAGGAAAAGATTCTAGGATTGAAGGGTACTCCTGAAAGACCTCATTTGGACCCCACTGCCCTTCTGCCCTGCCTCTCTGGGAACAGTCATTCTTATAGGTCCCAGATCACCCACAGTCCTGACTGGGGACTGGGAAGAACTGTGTCTGTGTTGAGATCTAAGGGCTGGATAGGAGGTGGCTAAGCAGAAAGTATGAACAATAGCATTCCAGGGAGGGACCTGGACCTTTGAGACCTGAGACCACAATGTAGTATCTTGGGACATCGAGCTGGATGATGTGGGGACAATTTTGAAGAAAGTCAGTTCTAACCCAAGTAACAACACAGGCAACAGAGAAGGCTTGCACCTCACCTCTTGCTCCTGGTGTCCTTCTATCCTCTAAGGCCAGCTGGGCACTCCCAGACAGAAGAGCTGCTCAGATGTCACAATTCTTGTTTACTCGGGAAATGACTCCTGACCTGAGCCTGAAGCACAGGCTCTTGCTGGCTTTACCCCCCAGCGTCTCTCAATAGTTACACAGGATTCTACATACAAGAAGTGTTCAGGATTTGTACAGTGGATGGACCAGTCTCCGAAGGAAATTATGAACAAGAATGAAACCTTGCTGTGGTGTTTCCCTGGGCTCTGCCAAAGCACACAGGAACTCCAACAAGAAACTCCCTTAAACAAATCCCCATTAACAGCCTGACGCTGTGTCGCTGTCCTTGGTGCTGACCAGTCCCTGCATGTGTGAGTGGTAATGTTCCCTAGTGAACAGGAGCATACCAGCCACACTATTGCTCCTTAGGTCGTTGTCCTTGGTCCTGACCAGTCCCTGCACGTGTCATGCAGTCATGCACCCCAGTGTTAACCACCACTACTAATGTCACTCTGATACTTTCACACCTGTCAGTCACCGACACACCCTTCCCCCTGGGTCATAGGTGAATCATTTTTAAACTTCTTAGAATATTCTCTTCTTTCCATTTTGAAAATTTTAGTACATGCTAAAAGGTACTGGTCAACATCATATATACATTATAACAGGGAAATTATGATTACTACATTCTATAAAGTAAAAAGATGGACCGAGTAATCTCACTTGATTTTGATATGGGGGAGAGGATAGGCTCAAATTTTACTAGAATTATGGGTACAAATTTAAAAAGAAATGCACAAATTATTTATTTTATATTTTTGGTTGTGAGTCTAGCCTTTAATGGCTGAGCCAGCTCTCTAGCCCAGGAGTTACTTATTTTAGAAAAAATATTATCCCACTAACAAACCAAGCTGCTGATATGTTTTTTGCTAGGTTTTAAGGGGTCACTTTATTTTTAATTTAATTATGTGTGTGGGGGGTGTTAATGTGCACTTGAATGCCAACAACCACTTAGGCCAGAAGTATCGGATGCTCATAGAGCTGGAGTAACAGGTGGTTGTGAGCTGCCCAATGTGGGTGGTGGGAACTAACCTCGGCTCCTCTGTAAGAGTAATACTTGTTCTTAACTGCTGAGGTATCTTTCCAGCCTCCTCTTTGCCAATTAAAAACAAAACAAAACACCTTTAGTTAGTATGGGCACACACTTACGCCATGGTGCACGTGTGGAAGCCCCACGTGAGTACCAGAGAGCCAACTCACGTCATCAGGCTTGGCAGCAAGCACCGCTACCCAATGAGCCAAATCACCAGGCCCTGACTTTCTTTTAAAAGTCCACCAGCTCGTCACAGCAGTGCCCAGAATTAGCTCTCACGTTAGTTAAACACAGACATCTTTATATAACTCAAACAAAATTGCCTTCCTCTTGGTCTTCCACTCCTATTCCTTTATAACCAAAGGTAAGAATGCCATAAAATTTAAATACTATTGATAGAGAAAAAAATTTAAAACCTTTTATCTACAATTTTTGTCTTTAAAAAATACCTTAAGAGAGCAGGTTGCACACTGCGGAGCTCAGTATAGGCACACACTGGCCTGTTTCTATCTGCATGTGGCTGCCTCAGTAGTAAAGCTGGAAATGGAGGCGACTTTGATACTCGGGTCCTGATCACAGGAAGATACTGTGCTGACTGCAAGAAACTATTAGACTCTAATAAGGATGAAAGCAAAAACTGCCTGTCTTTGGAGCCACAACAGAGAACCCACCTTTGGGGGGGGGGCAATCAAAACTTTGCTCCATGAAATGCATGCCATTGTATTTTTCCTTTCTTTTAAAAAATATTCATTCACTTTTGAAAACTTACTATTATTTATAATGTATTTGATCACATTCACCCTCCACTGCCCTTTCTTATCCCACCCATATCCCTGATCTCTGACCCCATCTTCCAAACATACTCTCCTACATGTTTTCTTTTTTAAATCTATTCAACCCACTAACTTCTCAGGGTTGCCTGCATGTGCATGGGTGGATGTGGATATTCTCTGGATCATTGATACTTTACTAGTAGCTCCTTGAAGGACAGTCAGTGACTTTCAATTAGTGCAAACAGTTCCTCAGCTAAGGGTAGGATTCTGCCATGGTCTTTCTCATATTAACTTCACTGAGACACTGTGGCTCTCAAAGCGGAGACAAATACAACCCAACTTCGCCCTTCAGGAGAGACTTCTCTAAGAATGTAGAGCTCTGATGCCCATGTATCAGACATTCGGAGGATGCCACGTTCTTTACTTCTCTGCAAGTCACTCAGGCCGTCACAAAATTATCTGCCTACAGCAAAGCTCCTCTCCCTCCAAAGCTGTTCTCCCCTCAGCCTTCTGCACTAAGAGCCCACCGGCTCCATCCCAGACCGGCTCACATCTCTCTCTTGAAGCACCCATTCCTCATGGAAAAAGCAAGTGGTCTTCTTAACTGAATGACAAACAAGAACTGTTCAAATATATACACAATTAGCAAAGCAGCAGAGTGCATCCTGATGGATAACCCTCATCCAGTTTTAATAACTATCCACATGCTGCCACCTGGGTTTCACCTATTTCCCCAGAGATTCCTCAGCTCCCCATGTCATGGTAGTCTGTACCTTCCCCACCCAAAAGCCCAATCTGCAACTAAGCTGCTGCTTGGCTTTCCATGCTCACCATCTCTACAGCACACGGTTCTGAGGTACTGAGTGCATTTGCACTGGTATGTGACCACCTCCAACAAGGTCTCCACCTTGCAAAGCACAAGCCACATCCTCTGGCTACCGTCTCCCATCCATCTGCCCTCTTTTCTGACTTGATGGCTGCCTATTCCAGGTGCCTCGCAAGTAGAAACATGCAGTGTGTGTGTGTGTGTGTGAGAGAGAGAGAGAGAGAGACAGAGACAGAGACAGAGACACAGAGAGACTCCTCAAGGTTCATCCGGGTGTCGTGTGCATGAGAACAGCTTTTCCAAAGCTGGATTATATTCCACTCATTCATCCAGCGGCTCTGCAGCTGCCTGAACCTCCAGGCAACGATGACTAAAGAGCTACTACGAACGCAGTCGCCTGAGTATCTGTTTAAGCATTTGCTTCCCATTCTTCAGTATGTATACCCAGAAGTGAAATTTCTAGATTGTGTGGCAATTCCATTCCTTTGTTTGAGAAGCAACCATACTGTTTCCCACAACAGCCGTACCACTTTCTGTTCCCACCAACGGTGCACAGGATGATAAACAATCGTTTGTGAGGCAGTGAGCACCTGACAAAAGCGCAGTGTCTACAAACAGCTTTTGTGTGTGTTATTCTATTCAGTTCTACAAATGTGTCGACTCACTGAGCGCCCTGCTCTGTTGGTGAGTGCTTGGGACGTTTATTTCTACCTCCCATATGCCTGTGTGAATGTTTTCTCCCAATCAGAAGCTGAAGCTGACTCTGTTATAAAAAAAAAACAACAACAACAACAAATATTAAACACACAGTTAACTACCCACCAGATACACCAATAGGCCAGGACTTTTAGAAGACACACATTGTGGTGGTTTGAATAGGAATGGCCTCCACAGACTGGTGTGTGTGTGAATGCTTGACCAACAGGGACTGCCACTATTAGGAGGCGTGACCTTGATGGAGTAAGTGTGACCTTGAGGGAGGAAATGTCACTGTGGAAGCTGGCTTTGAAGTCTCCTATGCTCAAGCTATGCTCAGTGTGACAGTTTCCTTCTCCTGCCTACAGACCAAGATGCAGAATCTCAGCTCCTTCTGCAGTACTATGTCTGCCTGGCCTGCATGCCATCCTCTATGATGATAATGGAATAAACCTCTGAACTGTAAGGCAGCCCCAATTAAATGTTTTGCTTCTTTAAGCATTACAGTGGTTTGCACAGGCCCAAACTAGGCCCTGTGAATGTGGGTGACAGTTGTGTGACTGGGTCAGTCTGCGGGGCCACTGCCAGTGGGACCAGGATTTATCCCCAGTGCTTGCACTGATTTTTTTGGAACCCATTCTCTTTAGATGGATGCCTTGCTCAGCCTAGACACAGGGGGAGAGCAGAGCCTTGGCCCTGCCTCAAAGTGATGTGCCAGACATTGTTGACTCCCCATGGGAAACCTTACCCTCTCTGAGGAGTGGACGGATGGTAGGGTGAGAGGAAGGTGGGGGGAGCGGGAGAAGTGGATGGAGAGCGAACTGGCATTGGTATGTGAAATGAGAAAAGATTGTTTTAAAAAATAAATTAATAAAAATTTTTTTTAAAAAGTTATGGTGGTCATCGTATCTCTTCAGCAATAAAACCCCTAATGAGACACATGAAAATGTATGTAAAGGGAGATGACAGCTGATGTTCCCAGGAGACTAACCTAGACAGGCAGCATCTCTACTAGCAGGCTTCCCAACACAGCTCTGTCACTAGTAAACAGCTCAGGTCTAAACACACTAAATAGAAACTACCTCCAATAACACAAACAAACAGACAACAGCAGCCAGAATCCAAAATATAAAATGAAATTTTTGGAAAAGCATTTAATACCATCCTATTTTAATGAACTAGAGAGACACAGTCTGCATCAGCAAGCAGCTCCCCAAAGCCCCCCGGAATCACAGGCACCAAGTGTCTGGATCCACATACAGCGCTGATAAGGCTTAGCAGACCAAGGAAGATCAGGCAGGAAAAATAAGCATGCAAGCATGTTTTTAATCTAGCTATAAAATAACCAAACTAACTCAAACTAATTAGGAATTTGCCAGGCGGTGGTGGTACACGCCTTTAATCCCAGCACTCGGGAGGCAGAGGCAGGTGGATCTCTGAGTTAAAAAAAAAAAGGATTTAGGAATTTAAATGTTAGGCCCACATCCTACATTGCCACATCTACACAGACACGGTACTGCAGCATTATTCAAAAATAACCAAGCTATAGAGTCAGCCTAGTACCAGCCAGCAGATAAATGACCAAAAAATACACACACAATGGCATTTTATTCAGCCATAATGAAGAACGGAATTATAAAGGAAAATACATGGAACTATAAATCACTATGTTAAATGAAATAAGCCTGATTCAGAAAAACGGATGTGCATTCTCCTATATGTGGGATCGTAATTCAAAACAAGACTTAAAAATCAAAGGGGAGTGTTTGGGATCAGCAAAGACAAGAAAGGGTAATGGGAGTGATTATGAGCAAAGTACAATACGTGTTATCAAAATAGCATATTTGATAATATTTGATTTTTTTTAAACCTTGGGCTAGCAAGATGGCTCAGTGGGTGAAGGTGCTGCCACCTGCGTTTGATCTTGGAACTCACATGGTAGAAGGAAAGAACGCGCTTTCTGCAAGTTGTCCTCTGACCACCAAATGTATGCCATGGCACATGCATTCAGTTACACAATACATAAGTAAACAAACGAATGAATGTAGTAAAAATTTTAAGTCCATGCTACCTACAATAGCAAAACTATTTCCATCATCCTATTTTGAGCAGAACATGCTAGATACAAGAACCCTTCAGGGCTGGCGGAGGTGAACAGAAGTTAAAAGACAAGACTTACAATCACAGAGGGAGGGGGCATCACTGCAAGGCACAGCGGAAGGAAGCTGGAGTGAAGGGGAAGGACAGAAGGCGATGGCTGAAGCTCACCGCAGGGCGGCTGCATTGCTCCTAGGGCCTGGCACACCATGAAATGCAAGGCACTCTGAGCGACTGTCATCAAGCTCAAGGCAGCAACACCAGCAGGGAGCTAAGTGCACACACAGTGGAGGAGGGTGACCAGCAAGCCGCCCATCTGAGCAGAGGAGGCCTTGGCAGAGGCACGGCAGCAGGGAATCGTTTTCAGGGCCTATCAAGGCCAACTGTGTCTTGGGACATTTCTGGGGATGGTGGTGGTTATGGCGTCTAAATTATGGGGCGGGGGAATGTACCACATAAGATCTCCAAAGCACAATCCCAGGGTTGCATATGAGCATAATCACCGCGGAGCAGATGGTGCTTCTGAGGCAGGAAGCACAGAATTGATAAGCTTCACTGCCGAGTCATAATGACCACACTCTGGAGTCTGTTGCTCCCCAGGAAAGATCAATACGGCTTCCTGAGAACAAGACAAAAGCGCTGTACATAAAAAAGCTGCAATGCTACGTCAAGAATCAGGAAGTGTCAAAGACAAACTGTGCCCGATTCCCCAACTAACTGCTCAGGGTCAGGCATGGTTTAAACACACGCACAGGTAAGAGACGAAGAATAATGATCAGAAAAATGCCCTTGTAACAATCGGTAGGATGGACAACTCACACATCCCCGATAGACACACCTACCTACTTGGTGTTCTTCTCAGCTTCTGAAATTTCTCATTAGACCTTAACATAAGGAGTGTACTACCAATTCAAATCGCACAGAAAGTTCCAAATCAATGCCTACCACTGCTATCACTTTCCAAAGGTGTATCCCCAAAACATTCATTACTAGTAAATGGTCCGGTTTCCGAAAGGAGCAACTCCCACCACGGCTGGTACTCACCAGCTGAGCACATGCCACAACTGTGCCCTGGACCTCACCAATGTGAGTTAAATAAATCTTCTTTAAAATACACAGTCTCAGAGCTGCAGAGATGGTTCAGTGGTTAAGAGAACTTATAGCCTATAGCGATACTCTATTTAGGTTTTAATAAATAAATAAAGCTTGCCTGAAGACGGAGGGTAAAACTAAGACACTAGAGGTCAGGCAGCGGTGTCACACACCTTTAATCTCAGGATTTGGAAGAGGGAGGCAGAGGCAGGTGGATCTCTGTGAGTACAAGGCCACCCTGGGCTACATAAGATCAATGCAGAAATAGATCCAAGTGGTGGTGGCCTACACCTTTAATCTAATATTAGGGAGCCTCATGCCTTTAACCCCAGCAATAAAAAGGGATATAAAACAGGAGGAAACAGAGCTCAGGGTTCAGTCTGCAGTCTCCTAGCCTTGAAGACTTTTCTAGGAGCTTGGCTGTTTTGCTTTTCTGATCTTCAGCTTTAACCCAAGTATCCATCTCTGGGTTTTTATTATTCATGCTATAGCAGGCTTTTCAGAGGACTATAGTTACCCACATCCAGCAATTCACAACCACCTCCAAATGCAGCTCCTTCCAGGGTCCGATACCCTCTTCCGGCCTCTGTGAGTACCCATACACATATAGTTAGGAGCTCTCTCTCTCTCTCTCTCTCTCTCTCTCTCTCTCTCTCTCTCACACACACACACACACACACACACATACATACATATATACACACACACACAGCCACGAGGCATACATAAATACAAAAAAAATCTCTTCTGAATTTTTTAAGTTGAAAAGTAAAATACACAGCCTCTGGTATTTTGTTATAACACAAATGGTCCAAAACCAATGCCTAACCACAGCTGTTTCTGGCCAGGCACTGGCCAGGGCAAGGTTCCAGACTGATTGTCTGAAATGCATTCCCCTCATCTCCTTCCCTGTCACAGACTCCAGCTAGGGGCTGCCTCACTTGAAAGACAAAGGAGTACAGGGAGGACATATCATAAAACCAAGTTTCCACCAGGAAGGAGGTGTCAGATGGACTTAAAGGTTACCCAGTGTTCTCAGTGGGTACATGGAACTGAAGGTTTTGTCTTCCAGTCATTTCCACCTACTGATACTGACTCTGACCTCTTACGCTACAGAGATGTCATGATCCTTGGCTGCACAGTAAGCTGCACATGGAGAGACTGTTGTGTTCCCCTTTCCCATCCACAGCTCCCCTGCACAGGTCTGTGCTTTACCATATGATCCCTCTTTCAGTCATCAATCCATCATCATGATGTCTAGTGTGAGGTCTATCACACTGACAACCTCTGGGGTTCTGAACACAACACTTCTATCTACACGACCTGGCCTGCAACCAACCTGCTGGGAACTGCACCTTTCTGTATGTCCAACAAGTAACAGATAGGCCTGGCCTCCTATAAGCTTTACCTTGACACTAAGACAAAGGAAGGGGAGAGGAGGGAGCGAGAGAAGGGGAGCTTCGGGTATTCTGGCACCTGCCTGTAATCCTAGCACTCAGAAGGCGGATACAGAAGGACTGCCATCAAACCCAGCCTGTGCTACACAGCAAGCGCCATGCCAGAGAGGACCACATAGCTAGGTCTCGTCTCAAAAGGGGAGGGAGGGAGAAAAGGAAATAGAAGTGAAGAAGGGAAGTAGAAGGAAGGGAAGGAATAAAATTCTACTTCATTCATGATTTCATTTTCCATTTTCTTGGTTGTCAAAATAAAAATTCAAGTTGGGGAAACCTCACACACGTTTATTATCAGTCTTGTACAACAGGGCTATGTCTCCTATTTAAAAAAAAAAAAAAAGTGCTTTCTGTCCCACGAGAGGACTGCAGTAGCTTGTTGAAGTTCTAAGAAACTGACACCCTTGTGGGTTTGGTAGAATGGCCCCTTTGAGCTACCTCCAGACCCCATCTTACGGACTCGACCAGAATGCTGGTTTGGCAGTGTTTACTGAGTTATAACATCAGAGGGGACTAAGAAACATCAGAGTCCTGTGAGCAGTCACAACCACTTTCCCCAGCAGACAAACCTTGGAGGCTGGTATATAATCGCAGGAAGTCAGGTAATTGATTCGTTTGCTCAATGCATCCATTCCATGCAAGCAAGCCACAGAGGGAGCCACGCAGTCATCAAGCCCTCCTTTATTGCACACAGAACCCAGAGCAAGCAGCTCCCTAAAATACATTAACAACACAGGGTAAATTAACCTCATGCACCAGTCCCTAAACAGGGTACTCCAGGTGATACTAGGATAAAACGCTTTTAAAATCCCTCAACTCGCTGCCTTCCTGACGGTCCACTGCTGGAGAGATGTCGAGCATGAGAACCTGAGTCCAGATCTCCACTGCCCACATAAAAACCAGATGCTGTGACTCATCTATAATCCCAAGAGCCGGGGGGGGGGGGGGGGGGGGGAGCCAGGACCTTTAGGGCTTACTGCTCAGCTATCCTAGATGATCAATGAGCTCCAGAGCAGAGTGAAGAAGAAACACACTTGGTGCCCATCTACAGCCTCCACACGGGCACACAGTTACCACTGTGCCAATTAGGAAGGTTCAAATTAAGGAAGAAAATTAGAGGAAGTAAAAAGATCTGAAGGCTTATGCTTTTCTTTGAGACAGGAACAGAACAGGCCACCCTACTCTGGACAGAGGGGGAATTTGCGGTTCCCCCTCCAGCCAGGCCTCTGCCCCGCCCCCCTCTGCTGGCTTCTTTTCGGCTACCTGTTTCAGGGGACTAGGCACTCAGGCCAGCTTAGCCCACTCTGTTGGTGCTGAATCTGTCTCGTGGCCTGACTACCATGCTGACATTTCTGGATTTTACATTTCTAGCTCCAATCCGATTCCTAATCTCTGGCAACTCTCTGGGTGGACTCAGACTCCCAGCCTTCCTACACACCTGCCCTTTAGTCTCCTTCACAACCCTGTCTTTCCGGCCAATGTATCCGTGTCCATCAGCCAACCACAGTCACAGCTGTCAACACAGCGAATCGGCTCTACCTTCCGAGTTCGCCAAGAATCACACCACTTCCCACCTACCCCCACGATTGCCACAGGAGCCAAGCTACCGTCGCCTCTCCGGATTTACGTATTGCTAACTAGTTTCCTTCTATTCTTGTTCCCCTAGTTTGGCACAGCAGCTGGAGTTGCTGAAAATTAGGATTCACAGTTTGCTCTATTCTCTCTTGTAAAATGAGCTAAAATTTGCCAACAGTGAAATCAAACATTAGCTCTGGTTTCAACTCAGTGAGTATATACCTCATGTAAACAGGACCCCTTTCAAGACGTAACACTTCCACTGCCAGCGTCTTAGGAATAAAGCTGTTGTAATATAGACATCCTTTTCAGGGAAATAGTCTCATTGGGTAACATCCAAAATAAATCTACTGGGTCACAGGGCAGACCCATGTAGCTGCTTCTAGCAGCAGCAGCCTTGTTCAGGGCAGCCAAAAAAGGTCAAAGTGCCTAAATGCCCGTGACTGGACAACTGGGAACCAAATGTGGTCTCTCGATCTATGCAGTGAACCGTTGTTTAGATGCACACTCACAGGTAGATAAACACTAAAAATATTACACTCCATGACAGAAATCAAATATAAGAGATCATATTTACACAAAATATTTAGAGTGGGTAAACACACATAGACAGTAGGTAAACTGGCATCTGTCCAGAGCTGAAAGGCGGAGAAACAGGATCAACTCTTCATTGCCTGCTCAACACCCCAGAAGCACTGAACATCCCCAAAACAGTTCAACTTAAGGATATCGTTTATTCATTTCTTTGTTCTGTGTGGGGATGGGCAGGCACATACCAGAAAGTGCTGTAGAGATCAGACGGCAACTTGTGGTACCTTCTGCCATGTGGGTCTCAGGCCATCAGGACTGGGGCAAGCTCCTCCACCTACTGAGCCATCTAGATGGCCCGCCCAGAACAGGTCTGTTTAATATGGGTTATTTAGGAATACACCCAATAATCGCCTCACGTGCAAGTGTGTACACACAATAAATAACTAAATAAATGAATAAATAAATATAAATAACAAAGTGGGTCATTTGTGCTGTGCGTTTCATTTCCAAAGATGTTTGACTTCCATGAGATACCACTTGCCGGCGAGGCTAAAGGTTTAGCACCCAGTCACGGTTTCACTGGTCATGCATCCTTTTTAAAACTTCCTGTCAAACACACCTTAAGCGGCTCTCCTATACATCACCAGACAGAGATGAATGGATGGCCAAGCTTGGGTTAATAACTAGTTCTAAACTGAATGAGAACACCCAGGGGTTATGAACAATCACAGTAACCGTACTATGAAGATACTTCTTTTGGACAGTTGGTATGTTATCCTGGGGACTGAACCCAGGACCCCATGTATGCTGGACAAGTGCCTATACTGAGCTACATCTTCCACCCCCACTCTTTTTTTTTTTTTTTTTTTTTTTTTTTTTTTTTTGTGAGGCAAGATGTCACTAAGTTTTCCAGGCAAGCCTTGAACTTGTAAACCTCCTGCCTCAGCTTCCCACATGGCTGGTATTGATTACAGGCCCAACAGCCAGGCCCAGTTAATAAAAGACATGTTGTAAAAGATCACATACACTTAGTGCCAGGTGTTACATAGGCAGATTATAACACCTGCATGACTCTGCATTTTGATTCATCCTAAACCTATGATTGGGGGACTCTGCATCTGTATCTATTTGTTAAGTTAGTGTGAGATGGACGAGAAAACAGGCCACAGGATGGTTTTCATTCCAGCCAAGTCAACTGTCCAAGGCCTTGCCATGTTCTGCCAGTCCAAGTATGAGAACAATTCAACATTTACTCTAAGACAAGATTTCCTTAGTAAACTGGCAGCATGGGGGTAAGGAGGAGGGTAGAGGGAAGAGAAAAGGGGAGCAGGAAGAACATGAGGAATCAGGACGACTGAGTTGGGTAAAGGACAGAGAAGGAGAGCAAGGAAAGAGATACCTTGAAAGAGGGAGCCACTGTGGGGTTAGTGAGACACCAGGGAAACTCCCAGGGAACCACAAGGATGACTCCAGCTAAGAATCTAAGCAATAGCGGAGAGGGTGCCTGAACTACCCTTCCCGTAATCAGATTGATGACTACCTTAATTGTCATCACAGAACTTTCATCCAGTAACTGATGGAAGCAGATGCTGAGATCCACAGCTAAACACTGCAGCAAACTCCTGGAGTCCAGTCATAGGAGGAGAGATATTATGAGCAAAGGCGTGAAGACCATAATGGGGATACCAATAAAAACAGCTGACTCGAGCTAGTGGGTGCTCACTAACCCTGGACTGACAGCTAGGGAACCAACATAAGACCAAACTTGGTCCTCTAAATGTAGATGACAGTTGTGTGGCATGGGCAGTTTGTGGGGCCACTAGCAGTAGAAACAGTATTTTTCGTTAGTACATGATCTGGCTCTTTGGAGCCCATTCTCTATGGAGGGAGACCTTAGATACACCGGGAAGGGTCTTGGTCCTGCCTCAAGTGATGTGGCAGAGCTTGTAGACTTCTCATGGGAGGCCTCACTCTCTCTGAGGAGTGGATGGGGGGGGGGGGGCAACTGGGATTGGTACGCAAAATAGGATTGTTTTAAAAATAAAAAATAAAAAAATAAGAAGAAAGCAGGCTGAGCAAGCCATGGTGGTCAAGCCAGTAAGCATGCCTCCTCCATGTTCCCTGCATGCTTGAGTTCCTTCCTGTACTCATGTCCTTAAATGATGAACGGTTTTATGAAACTGTGTGAAATAAACTATTTCCTCCCTCTACACAAGAAAAAAAAAACCTTCACAGAAGTGACATTTATCAGGAGTAGCAATGTTTGAAGCACAAAGCTACACTCTTGGTCCAAATTCTCAATTCCAGACTGAAGGGGAAATCCTTAGCACACTCTTATATAAACAGTCTGAATTACTAAAATTAACTTTCCAAAGCCAAAGGAAAGTTACCTCGTTATGTAATCAAAATGTACCTTCTAGAAAGCCAAGCAAAGCAAGGGCTTTGGAGTCTAGAACAGCCTTCACAGTTAAGGGACAGTAGACGGGCAGCCAACCTGTTTGTCTGGGGTTTCTGCCATCAGAAATGTGAGTTTAATCTTTCAGTACTTCCAAAATGATACAAATTTTTAGCACAATTCAGTTCCTTTTCACATACAGCCACATCTGAGTCTGCGGTTTTTACATCCCCAAAGTACAAGCATTTCACAAGGTACTGACACACAGAGCAATGCGGGCTTTTAAAGGGAAATCCTGTCTTCCTCATCCCCTCCTCCTAGGACTTGCCCCCCACCCCACTCCACTCCCAGGGGCCTGAAACTGTCAGCATCAGGGCAAGAGGTAGGCATGTGTCAGAGCTGGCACAGGTGTGCTGACATTGCAAAGTCCACAGCCGAGAGCTGTGGTGTCCTTGGGCTTCCTCAGGACAAGGTGGGAGAACTGTTTACTGTGGCAGATGCCTGGCCTTCTGTCTCTGACTTTAATAACAAAACAAGCAACAAACCCCCTCACTGACTGATCTGTAACGGGCTCCTTATTCCCACCCAATGAGATCGGTCAAAGACCACTGCAGACACACTATGGCCTAACTCCGTTCTGGGCTTTCCTTCGGGTGTTACTAAGAAGTGCCCATGAAATACGATCTGTACCAACTGTGGGCCTCCCATGGCCAGCCATAAGATGCCCAATCCAATGAGAAGAGCCATGGAAGACTGGCAGGCAGCTTTTCAAAGCACACACATGGACATATTCACTAAATAAGCCACTGTAACATCAGCGTCTGTCCTTCACATACATTCCACCTGGCTGTAGCAATGCTAACACCCACCACAGGGGTGCCAAGCGTATTCCCACACAGAGCAAGAATTGGTGCCATGGCGTCACCCACAGCATACAAGCCTGGGTACACCACACAGGAAACCTGGGTACATAATTCAGCACCCTCTTTTAGAGACTGTCCCAAGGGAATGCCTTGTCTCGCTGTGGTAATCCCTGCTCATTGCTCTCATCTTGATGAAGAAAACATTCCAGGACCAACACAGCATGGAATTCAGCATTTACACAGCCTGGTTAATCTCAGCAAGTGTCTCACATCTACGGCTCCACGGCTTCCGCCTTTCTCTTTGTTGTACAGATAATTCAACTGCAAGTTCGCCTTTTCAGTCTAGGTGACGTCTCTTTATATTTCTGTGTGTATGGAAGGGGGGAATGAATGAGTAATGTGTTTACTAGAAAAGTGAGAGACACCAGGATGCAAGGTTGTTAAAGTAGAGGACGTAGCAGAAATAGTTCCCTGACTTGTTTTAAATTTATGATGCTGAATGGGAATTTTCCTTAGAAATGTTACATGTTATTATTCCAATATAGCTTATTTTTTAAATGACTTCTGAATGAAGTAACAGCATAAAATCCGGGTGAGAGGACAGAGTGTAATCTTTGCACCCATGTCCGCGGGTCACCAGGTCTCCTCCCCTGCAGGAGCAGAACGGTGTGCACATTATTTTATACATACGGTACACACTGCTCACTTATGTGCACAACATACCAAGACCCCCAATAATGGCTCAAGTGCAAGGTATCAACATATACCATGTTTTCTCTGTATGCACATAGACCTCTGATAAAGTTTAATCAATGAGTTAGGTGCAATAAAAGAATAACAACTAATACTACAATAGGATGATTACGCAAAGGTTTCATGTGTCCTCCCAAAACTTGTGTGTCTAAAAAGGTGTGGTTCCCAACACAGTGCTGAGGTGGGGCTCTTGGGAGTGAGCAGACTTGGTCAACAAATGAATCCGCAGCTGGACTCACGATGTATGGCCATGGCTAGGATGTGCAGAAACTCAGAGGCGGGCCTAGATGGAGGAAGCAGGCTACCAATGGCATGCTTGTTGCTTTGTCCTGCACTTTTAATGACCGAGCGAGCTCTGCCCTGTCACGCACTAATTGCCATGATGTTCTACCTCACTAGGACCTCAAAACAGTGCCAAATGATCATGGACTGAAACTATGAAGCTGTAAAATTTCCTTTCTCAAGTAATTTGTCACAGCAGGGGGTAAAAATGGCCAGCGCAATAGCATTTGATGTGAAATAGGCGGGAGGGCTATCTGAGCAGCAGCTGATCTTCCAGAAGCCCTGGCTCCATTCCCAGTGCCCACATGCTCACCACTCTCAGGGCATCTGACACCCACCCACTTCTGGCCTCCATAGACACTGCATACATGTGGTAATACACACACATGTAGGCAAATACTCCTATATATAAAATTCTAAACAATCTGTATTTTTTTCTTAAACATGATTGGCTGACAGTACAAGGGCATGAGGGTCAAAGACTGTGACTCAAATGCATTATTAAAAGCTTAACTCTATGGCGGCATCAGAACTACAATACTGTCACTGCTCCAGCTGGAATCCCACTCTGGCAGACCTGGAGACACCATAACATGTCACACAGGGCATGGCTTCGAGAGGGGCAAGATTTAGGTGCTCTGAGACAGTACATTATTACTGTCTGCATTGGATCTAACTTGGGCTAAGTATGTGAACACCATCTTTCATCTCCAGGCACAAATTACAAAGACTGCAAAATATTCCTCCTGAATATGCAAGACCTTTCAGAATAGACCCTGAGCAGGAGGGAATGGTACTCCTCTAAAATACACACTCTCCAGGGAGACTGAAAAGGGAAGATTATGTGATAGGGGCTGGGAGGACAGCTCAGTGGGTAGAGTCTGTTTGCAAAGTAAGAGGGCCTGAGTTCAGATTTCCAGCACCCACTTAAAAGCAAGGCCAGATGATGTCTATGACCTCAGCACTGGGGTGAAAGGGTGGAGGTAAGGACAGGTGGGGGTCCCAGGGGCTCACTAGCCAGACAGTCTATCCAAAATGGTGAGCTCCAGATTCAGAAAGACCCTGTCTCAAAAACCCAAGTGGAAAATGACCAAAGAAAACACCCACAAGCAATCACTGGCCTCCACAGACCCTTCATGGACCAGCCCAGCCGTGCACACATAAAACAAGCACAAATACACAAAACAAATGAACGAACGAATGGGAAATGTTAACATGGCATAGGCTAACCAAAGAGCCTGGCATTTAATAAATGATCAGCTCATGGTGGGAAAGCAAGCTGGCAGGGCTAACGCCGTCCTTTAGGAAAAAAAATCTATGCCCCAAACTGCCCCTTGTTCATAATAGCCTGCTTTCTTCTAAGAAATGTAAGGAAGTGTTGGGTTTTACACTCTGTACACCAAACCTAAGTATGCTTACGCATGTCTTCAACTGAACCACTCCTTGACTTAAGCCCAGCAAAGACTGCCCCTGACTTGTGGAGTAAATGTTAAGTCCATGACTTTGCCTGTGAGGCCATTTGTAAATTGGTCTCTTGTTTTTAAATCTGATATTCTATCCCAAAGCCCCGGCTTTAAATCCCTTCCATTTCCTCAGAGGTACCCATGATGCTCACCACCCTGTGCACTGACACACGTTCTGTAAGCATCTTGTGTCACCACTCGCCAGGCTCCTGGTCCATTTGGAGAACTCTTCCTCAGCATTCCCCACAGCCATCGCACTCCTCTGTGATACCCTCCTTGCCCCACTGCCCCGATGTTCTCCTCTGAGTCCCCAATCTCTTTCTCTTTGAGAGTGACCATGCATGCTACTTCTTGTCTATCTGGACCCTCTCCTATCCCAACACCTTAAATGTAAGCATATACTGAACGGGTAGCCTCAGGCATTGCTCAATAACTCAGCATTCACTATGGCCCTGATACTGGCATTTACTCCATAGCCACAATGGGCATTCACTGACTGTTGCACAGCTGTGTGGTATAGAATGTTAGCTGATATTTTCATTTGTATGGTCCTTTTTGATGCAGGTAGGAATGTAAATTCATCTTATTTTCTTTCTCTGTCTCTCAGCTCTCTGTTGGTGTTGACTGGGGATGGGGTTGATGAAGAACAAGGCCAGCACTGGCATGCTAGGCTAGGCTAGGCAGGCACTCTAGCACTGAGCTATATTCCTACCCCTCACACAACCTTTTAGGAAAGCTATCTGAACTCATCCTGCATCTCTTATTCCCCCCACCTCCAAAACAGATAGGCAAGTTATTTACCTAGGGAAATGACCCTGAATATACACTGTTATTAACACAAAGTGTCTACTATGCTTTTATTTATAACAGCAAAACTAGGAAGGGGCTTAAATGACCAATGATAAACCAGCAAATTAAACTATAGTACAAACAATGAAATACTATACACCATAAACTATTGTGATTGAATGTGATTTAATGATATAAAAGTGTTTATTTCTATTACACTGTTAAAAGAAACTATGAACTTTGTGTTAAAAAGAATACATGTAAACATATAACATAAAAAGCACATTTTAACAAATTATTTTATAATAAAAACAGAAAAAGATGAAAACAAGGGAAATTTTAAGTCCCAATACAGACCCATACATACAATGACTGAAAAGTTTTACTAAATCTATATATACTTCTATTCAACACTCTCAAACCAAGGGGGTCTTTCAAGTGGATGCAAACGGAGATTATGATTGGTAATTAAGTTTCTAGTTTCACAGTGTCTAATTTTATTACAAGTAAGTATTCTATATTCTCTAGGCAAAAATATACAAAACAAATAACATATGTTCCAGGGCCAGAAGCACTTTTTATGCTGAAGTATCTGAACCAGTTCATTAACCAATGATAAAAACTGACTGACCTCGAGATGAGATTTTCAATAATGTACTAATACATATTCAGTGTGTGTCACATTCCAGATAACTTTGAGTTACTTGTTAGGGACTAATAAAGCAATTAGTTCTCCAATGCTTAGAAATTTCACAATAAAACAATTAACCTTTAATAATACTAAATGTAAATTGTAAGCCTTTAACAATTTTACTCTCTTGGCCTCATGACAGGGCTATTAATTTTAAATACAGGTACATTCTTATGTCTGTGAAAGAAGCTAAAAATCTTTACTTCTCTGAATAAAAATATTTTTTACCAAATTAAGTACAAAAAGACTAGTTAACAAAACCAACACTCACCCACATCACTTCTGACACACCCAATGACAAGAATCCTGTGGACATCAGCAAATAGGAAGAAATGCCAGCCACAGGCCACACCCTAACACAGGCTGCAGAGGACACTGCAGAGGGAATAGTGGTAAGTCTGCCAGCTCAGAACAGAAGCCCAACAGGACAGGTGCTCACAGGAAACACTGTGAAGGTGCTCAGCCCTCTTCACACAGGCTAGAAGCACAGGCATGCAGGGCTAGACCTCGCAGATCTGGACTGACTCATATAGAGAATCAAAGGTTTCCCTTTCCAGAGCAAGGCACCCAGGGAGGAGACAAGAGGCGATTAAGCTAAGCAAGAATTCAGCTAAGACAAGAGGTAATTAAGCTAATAAGCAAGGGTTCCAAAAGGAGCCTGGGAGATTTCTGTGTTGGGGGCAGCCTGATCTACATAATGGCCACTCAGGGAGGCAGAGTGAAAGCCTAAAAAAATTATTACAACAGGGAGATGGAGTAGAAAAAATGGGTGAGGCAAACACGGAAAGAGAGGAAGATGCCTGTGCCATGGCACTGTTAAGGAACCCTAGAGGGTGAAAAGACTAAACACACAAACACACACACACACACACACACACACACACACACACACAAATCCTTCCCAAGAGAAAAAAACTTCACATAAAAATGAGCATCAAAAAAATTAAGTCAGACCGGGTGGTGATGGCGGCACATGCTTTTAATCCCAGCACTCAGGAGGCAGAGGCAGGAGGGTCTCTGTGAGTTCAAGGCCGGCCTGGTCTACTGGTCTACAAAGAAGGTACCAGGATAGCTAGGGGTTACATAGAAAAACCTTGTCTCAAAATAAAAAAAAAAAAAAACACTAAATCAGATTCCTCAAGTTAAGGAAGAAAAGCCATTACAGAATAAATACCCTCATTAACAAAGTCACCAAAAATACACAAGAAAGAAAGAAAGAAAGAAAGAAAGAAAGAAAGAAAGAAAGAAAGAAAGAAAGAAAAGGAAAGGAAAGGAAGCCAAAGGGAAACTGAAATAAATACTAGACATGAAAGAACTTAAGTCAGATTTAAAAAAAAAAAAAAAAAAAACAGACATAGGGTGATTAAACTAGAAATGAAGATACAATAAAAAGGATGGAAGAGATGTTAGGTCCAGCACAGGCAAATGAAGCCCCTCAGGTAAAAACGAAGCCAGAGAACAGATCAAAAGTCCCAGGAGTGTGCAGGCAGAGGAAAGAACTCAGAAGCACGTGGAGAATCAACAGTTTATACACTCTCCCAGTCCAGATGTTGAGATGCTAATGGTCAATGTGATGGAGTTAGGAGGTGGGGCCTTTGAAAGGTGATGGGACTAACAATGTCACTACAGCAGAGAGCTCTGCCCCTTTCTGTCATCTGTGAACCAGGAAGGCCTTCACCATGCCAGAGACCTGGACCTCAGACTTCCAACCCCCAGAACTTGAGAAACATTTGGGTGGATACCTGTGATGTAGTTATTTAACAGCCAGACCTGACCAAGCCAAAGAGTGATGGATGTATGTGTTGATTCCTGTGACTTTAAGCCTCATGGATATGAATATACAAATACACACACATTCAAAAATGTCAAGTTTTATACTTCACACATGCGGTTTTTAATAGATCAGTCTTCAACAAAACTGCTAAAATTATATATATATATGTACACACTATATATTTAAAACTGTAATAGTCAAAGAGACACTGACATTAAAAAAAAAAGAGTATTTTCATAAATCTCTTAGGCCCTGAAAGATAAGGCAGGCAAAAGCTAGGAGTGAACAGCAGCCAGGACACACACGCACATCACCACACTAACTACAGCACAAAGACAGCTGCGTCTCTATTCAACATTCACAACAGAGAATTTCAACAGACACTAGAGCAATAAAAGCTATTAATGGATTACAAAAGAATTCTAGCATCTTGATCATCATGCAACAAAAGTGGAGATTTGTAACAACAAAATCCCTTAACCTCATAGAATTTAAAACACTTGCTTACAAATGGTGATTAGGCAAAGGAGAGATCCGAGACAGCATTATACATTATCTAGGAATTTTAATTAAAGTGGAAACGTCAAAATATAAAAGCAATTTCTAAATCGGCAACATAAGAAAGTTTAAATGTTTAAATGCCTTTGCTACTAAGTACAAATGAAAATGGATAGATAAGCTTGAAACTGAAGAAGCCAGAAAAGAATAAAATGAAGCTATGTAATACTGGGAATCCACTCATTATGGAACATTTCTACATCAGCCACCTACCTCAATTATGGGCCAGGACAGTCATATCAAAGCAACTGGAAAAGCAAGTGTCACTTTGACCTCTGTAAATTCACCAAATTCAATGCAAAACTCCAGTATATTTATTTTGCAACTTCAAAATGATCTTAAAGTCCACACTGATAAACTCTGCTTGTTCACAGAAGACTGACCATGAAATTCTGAGATTAAAAACTTCAAAACCAAACAGAGGTATGAGAATAAGGCATGAACTATATCCCTGACAGCATAAGTACAATGAAATAAATAATAAGTATCAGCAATGACACAAACTATCTGCTAGGGGAAGTGCATGTGAACACAATTACATTGAAAAAAATACTTGCCAATACCTCCTTAAACTGATTGCAAGACAATACTCAGGAAGGAAAAAAAAAGAAACGAAGCAAATGAAAATAGTAAAGAAAATAAAAGAAGCAGAAGCAGTATAAAGCAAAGGGGATGAAAGAGCTGTCCAGATGGGATGCTGGCAGAGCAGCTCTACTTCTGGGGCACACAGAAGGCAAGTGGCCATGAAGCAGGCTCGGGTGGTCCAGCAGCATTCCTCCACCATGGTCCTCAGCAGCACCACACACACGAAAGAAAGCTTATGGCACAATGTGGCGACAATGACCTAAAGATGTTAAGACACCAAGGGTCTGTAGCATCCTTTTAAAAATGATTTTGCTTTTTAATATTTGCGTGTGTGTGGGTGTGTGCACCTGAGCATAGGTGCCTGCAGAGGATAAACAGAGGTGTGAGATGCCCAAGAGCCAGAGTGACAGACGGCAGTGAGCCACAAGATGTGGGCACTAGGAATCAAATTCAGGTCCTCTGCAAGAGCTGCACATACTCTTAACAGGGAGACAACTCTTCAGCTCCTGTGCAATTCCTTATGATTACATTTACAGATTCACAAGGTAAGATATGTCTGTTTTCACCGAAACACGGAGTGGAAGGTTCATTCTGGTCACTTTCGACCTCGCTGGAATACTGACTGGAAAGGGACTTTTCCCAACACCTTCCAACCTTGAAATCTGCTGTTTTCGCCTTCTATTACACTGCAGTTCAGATAAAAATGCCTTGCTTACTGTACACATTAAATGCAGTTTTATGTTGCTCTGCTCAATTTAAAGGCACCCATGGCACTAGAATTCCTTCAAGGAATAAAGAGACCAAGTTAATTTGTGAGTATTCCTTTAAACAGGCACAGTCCTTAACCTCCCCAGGATATTCTTCCCAATTACCTTTCTTCCTCAATGATGTATTTGTTCATTGCGTATTTGGAAAACAACAACTTTTGCCCCAAAATACTCAAAAGCTAGGAGCAAAAGTGAGAAAAAAAAAAACCCAACACTATTCAATTTCTCTTCTGTAATTTTGTTAAGAGTCGATGATTGAATCCAGCCTTCAACATGAAAGAATTCAGCTTTATTGGCAGCCCATTACTTCCCAATTTAAACCATGTTTATTAAACTCTAACCCACACTAGTATATACTAATAAAAATATAATCACAATGCCATATTTTGACAAGGGTATGTATATATAAAAAGTCACTACATTTCAAAATGTTTACATTTACTTTAGAAATGTATTTCTAAGACGGCACATTAGCTGTGTGAAAGAGAACTTGAACATACTTTTCTGTGGTTTCTTACTGTTTAGTCATGTAAGAGTGGCAATATTTCAAGTTAGCACACAATCATTCAGAGACCAATCTAATTTAATCCCAGCCATGTAAACACACTGTTTCCTAAAAACCCAGGCGACACCAGGATACACTGAGGGCAATGGAGCAGCCAGAGTGAATGCCATCAGACATCCCATTTCAAAGCTGTCCACCTAGAGCTGGGTGATAATCCCTCAGCAAGAAGTTTGTTTTATTTCTATTTTTAAGCTTGCCACACTCCACTTATGTCTTTCTGTTTCACATGTTTCCTCACCTTAAAAAAAATCACAAAATAGCCTTTTAAAGTTTCTGATAGCTCTCATCAGCCAAGAAAAGAATGACTAATAAGGCTGGTTTAACATTACAAGTGTGGCCACAAAGAAGATGGGAAGGCCATGTTCAAACTACACTAAATTGAAGGGTGAATGTAACAGATAATCAAAGGTCAATATTAAAGGGAGAAAACAAGGACACTAGTAATCAAATATATTAACACGTTACTATTAAAACAAAACTATACACACACTCCAACAGGTAGGTCAAACTCAGGGTCTTGTGCAGCCAGGTTCCACCTCCGAGCAATACCCAGCCCTCTTATTTAAGGTGACACCTCACCATGTAGCCCACACTGACCTTGAACTCATTGTCTTCCTGCTTCAGCCTCCTGGGTGGTGGGGAAACAAATGTGTGCTACTACATCCAGCATGCCCTACATTAAGGACTTTACAAAGGTTTGCCAAAGTATACAGAATTCACCTAAGATCTTAAAAATTTCTACCAATATATAATATTGGAATAAATTGGTGCTATCAGCTAAGGGACTTCGGGGAATGTAAGGACAAAGGTCCACCCTGAAACATCCTCAAAGGTCTCTCATCTCTGATTTCAAACAATAACCAGGCATGTTGCTAGTTTACCCATCTATTCAAGGTTATAGCTAAGTAGACACTGTATTTGGGGTGCAGATAGTCCCAGGAGGCTGAGGCATAGTGGGGAATGCACCCAGCGCTCCAGAATGATGAGCTGCTGCCAGGATAAGGATCTCTTCAAGGAAAACTTTCCTCAACTTTGCCCAATGCACATGTCTTCTGAATAAGGCTTCCCGTTCCCATTTTACTTAACTTCAGTAAGGCCTAACTGCTTTCATAGAGCAAGACAAAGAATTAAGTCAGTAACCAGAAGTCAGAAACTGACCAGCTGCTCCTCAACCAGCCTTTGAGCAGCAAATCTGTAGAGGTTACTCCTGTCAACCATGCAATGGACGCATAGTCGCCAGCAACTGGCCAATGATACTTTCCTAAGCAGTCCTAAGCAAACTGGTCTCACTACCATAATTCAACAAAATTACCACTGATCACCGGGGCTTGAACATAACATAAACGTGAGCAGACAGATTTGTCAAAGATGACAAGACAAGGGATGTGCCGCTACAGAACAATGCGTACATAGCTGTAACCTCACTGTGACCAGAAAACTGACACAGTGGGATGCAGTGTGCCATTGAGAAGAATTAAATTTTGAATTGCAGATAGATTATTACACAGTATCCAGAGAATTGTAACTAACTCCCAGCACTTAGTTAAGCAACATGAATGACTGAGCTCAATATTTACGGGTCCCTTAGGTAACTATTCTCAATTGACCCAAATAAACCAATTTACCGGATCAATAGAGACCATGACGAAACAAAGGCAACAGATAGAAATGAAGAAACACAAAGCCACTCAGGCACTGTAGCATGCACAACATGCAGAGCAAGACTGTATAAAGATCTGGCCACTTTCAATGGGTCAAATAACTTTAGATCCAAAAGCGATTATGCAGTATTGGCACTTTAGAAACTTCAAGTATCAGGTTGCGGGGTATTTGTTCATTCGCAGCACTGAGGCAGAGCTCTTACTAAGCTGCCAGCACAGGACTGCTTTTCATGATGGCTTCTCCATGGTGATGAGGATGGAGTCACTTCACTCTTATGATGGACAACTGTTGGTCCTATATCTCAGCATCCTTCAGACAGCCCAAGTAAAAAGCTTAAAGAAGCTTGTACTCCCCTTTCTCTCATGCACACATCTACTCATCCACATACCTTGCCATCCCTTCCCTTCAAAACAGTTTCAGATTCAAGCTAGTTGCATCACCCTTACCAGTCACCATTCCCTCTGAACTTTGGATAACACACCAGTTCCTCTGCTTTCCACCCTTGCGTTCATGATCCATGGGGAAAAAAACAAACTATTCTTAAGGCAATCCTTTCACAGTCTGCACATAGGCAGAAGACAGCCTCATTGAGTGAAAATTTGCTCCTTGCCCTTCATTTCTCAGAGGTAATCAGTAATCTGTATCAGATAGAATAAATGTCCTTGTTAGGAGTAACAAACTGGATCTTAGGGAAGGGTTGGTCATACTACATTATTAGGGTGGAGGCTGGTCATGCCAAAAAAGCCAATCGCGTGGTTTAGGGCAGCAGTTTTTGATCATGAAGTCAAGCTTGTGGATAATCATTCAATTAAGTAAGTCTATGTACCAAAATTCTAGCAAACTTCTGGACGTGGATGCTCAGGAGAGTCCTCCTGGCTGGCAACACTGTGTACTGTCACATCAGTACCAGGAGGTTGGTATGGCCCTACTCCATGGAAAAGAAAACTGAAGATGAAAATGGAACCTTCCCATGCATATCTTCCTTTGCTGACTTTAGCTGGAATCAACATTAACACCAATAAACCATAACGATAAATATAACAACAGTCAATGAAGCAGAATCCTTCCTGCAAATTACCAGCCCCAAAGATGGCTAGGACTCACTCCTTCATGCTACTGTGTAACAGCCATCAGAACTAAGGGCGGTGCTAGAGAACACACCCTCAAAGCTCAGTCTGGCTGGCTCTGGAAAGCTATCAATGAGTGTCTACATAGTTTTCTTCCAAATTAACAAAGAATTTCTACAGTATATGATGGGTCCTTGTCTACTGCTTCTCTGCCTATACATAAGGTCCATGCTCTTCCCTCTGCTTTATTGCTATTCATTCTTATTTCAAAATTCTCAGCACTAAAGTCTATATTTTTATGTTGGAAAATATTAAGGTGTGTTACTTTTGTTTAATGATGTAAAGATGTGTTGCTTTGTTTATGTTGCATTTGTTTAACTCTGTGAAGCTGTGACTCTTTGCCTGTCTAAAAGACCTGATGGTTCAATAAAGAGCTGAATGGCCAATAGCAGGGCAGAAGAAAGGATAGGTGGGGTTGGCAGGCAGAGAATATAAATACAAGGAGAAATCTGGAAGGAAAAGGAGCAAGACATAACAAGCAGAGGAGGACGTCAGGGCCAGCCACTCAGCCAGCACAGAGTAAGAGTAAGATATACAGAAGTAACAGAAAGGAAACATCCTGGCAAACCCTCCACGACACACCTGGCTCTCCTCCCTGCCTGTCTTCCTCTCTGTGTCTTTCCACTCTGCTCCAGGCTGCAGCCCTCACCTTGTCCTAAACATAGGCCATGGCCACAGCCCTGTCTCAGAACCAGCCACTCCTGTCCAGTGCCTGGACCTGACTGTGGGCCTCCTGACTTTCTTCCCTCTCCGCTGTAGTGCTTTGGCAAAGACACGCTGAGTTAAATCCAGAAACAAAACAGGAGCCTCTCCACAGAGCTCAAAGTCCTGTGACTGGTAGAAGTCATGCAATTTAACCAACATTTCTTAGTAAAAATTCATCACAAAAGGGAGACGGTCCTCCGAAGTCAGCTGTTTGTGACACTAGACAGATTTTTTAAAACAATAAAACTTCAACACATAGCTTCTGAGGTTTCTCAAGAAAGAGGTCACAAGGAAAAGAAGAACAGAAACACAAAAGTAATGTCTACCCATTGAGGTTTCATTTTAAATTCATTCCAATCAGTTAATAAAACACACAAAAGACTTTGCAACCATGACCAAAAATCTCCTTTTGTAGGGAGTCAAATTTATGCTCAAAAATCACTAAATTTTAAGTTAGGAATCATTTCCCTCGTAAAGGTTTTCAGTTCATTTACAAATAGCATTCATGGGATTAAAAAGTAGCAGCACCATTGCCTAAGTTAAAAGGAAAGAAGTCACCTTAAAAGCCACTCCTCTTTACAGACCACAGATAAGGAAAAAGGAAGAGCAAGTGAGGAGGCGCCAACCTTCCGTGGCTCACTTCTAAAGGAAGAGCTACTTAGGAAGAGGAAATCGCAGACCTCAGCTTTATTTCCCAGCAGCATGGAGATGGTGGGTGCTCTGGCCAGAGCCTGCAGCCCACAGCAGAGAAAGAGTATGACTTCTCATGTTACATGTATTTTTATCCTTTCTATAGCTGTTCCTTAATTACCTCAACGAATTCATCAGGAGCCTGAACCCTGATGCTTCTATCACCAGAACCTAGCAAAGTCCTCAATGGCGGGAATAAAAAGCATAGTTACTGCACTAACAGGAAGATCAAGCGAGGCCACATTTAAAATATAGGTTTTAGATGTCTGGTTGTTCTAGACGCTACTGTCATGGTTTGAATGACAAACATTCCCTTAAGCATGTGCATTTGAAGACTTGGTCCCCAGGTGACAGCACTGTCTAGGAAGGCTGAAGAACTTTTAGGAGGTGGAGCCTAGCTAGAGGAAGTAGGCCACCCTGAGATTTTACAGCATGCCCCCACTTCCTGTTGACTACCTTCCCCATCATGATGGGCCATATTCAGTTTAGAATAAGATCTTATCCCCCACTACCCCCCCTAAACTGTTTCTTGCTGGGTCCATGGTGGGAGAAACAGGGACAGTGACAGGACACATGCATCCAAGAACCACGAGTGAGACACAGCCCCCATGCTGTCCTCAGGCAGTGAGAGTCCATCTTGGGCTGTAGCAGCTAGCTCTCGGCATCTTGAGATTCTGATTGCCCTCACCTGCCTCATTTCTCTGCTGGCTCCCTGGTCTCAGTCAACACATCACTCTCCCACTTCTACATAAAGCAAAAGTCTCTGGATCCCCAAGATAACATGGAGCTCTCCCACCAAGGCCCTTCCCAGCCACACCTACTCACAATGCAGCCTGCATATCTTTCTGCCTACTCAACTCATCACGCACTGTAAACCACCAAACCACGGGACTAAAGAAATTACTTGAGTACAGAATTAAAAGGCATTGAAACATTCTAAAATTCATAAACTGAGAAATTTCTACACCTTTTCCTCCCTCTCCAGCGTTACATCCAGCCCACCTCTACAACTGTGACAAGATCACAACCCTCAGTCATCATAAAACACACTGCGTATTTGCTGGTTTGAGACCTTCTATTTAATTACTATGTTTTTCAGACCTTTTTATTAAGAAGACTTAGAAACACTTTATTTTTAATTGTGGCCATGTGGCTGTGTATGGGTATATAGACATGAGCATAAATGTCCCAGAGGCCAAAGACAATTGATTCCTTGGAGCTGGAGTTACAGACAATTGTGAGACAGCCACTTGACTCAGGTGCTGGGGACCAAACTGATTTTAGGTGCCCCATGTAAATGCCAGGAAGCTATGGTGGCTACCTGTAATTCTACAGATTGGGAGCCGGGGCAATTTCCCAGGACAAGCTGGCTAACAGACCAGCCAGATCAACCAGCTCTCGGTTCAAGTGAGACTCCACCTTAATGCATAATGTAGAGAGTGACTTAGAAAGACACTCAAGGTAAACCTCTGGCCCTCCACATGCATGTACATACACATGCACACACATACCCACACACTGCAAATGTGCACCACACATATTACACACACAAGAAAAAGTAAAACCTAATGAGGTAGTATATGCTGGTAATCTCAGCACTCAGGAGATGGAGGCAGGAAGATTAGAAGTTTAAGGTCTTCCTTGGCTGCATAATGAGTTCAAGCCCAGCGTGGACCATAGAGGTAAGACAAAGAACGGCCTCTCTTTCTTCTCCAGTCTCTATGCACTTACACACTGATGATTTGATGCTTAGAATTTCAGCCACCCTTTGTGCAGGAGGATGAGCCAAGACACATCTGTCACAGGGTCTTGACATAATCAAGCCAGTAAAATAACTCAGCATGGATCCACCCTGCACACAAGAACTTCTGAGATCTGAAATCTCTCTTCACTAAATAAAAGACTTATCAATGGTACAATGGAATATTTATTTTATAAACCATCAATGGAAAAAATGTTGTTGCCCTAATTAAACATACATAAAGTGTACCATGTATTTCGACTATAGGAGTTTCCAAATATGAAGAAATATACATCTCAAAAAAAATCAAAAAAAATTTTCTTATTGTTTAAGCCAGATGAATAGATTCTGTGGTTTTGCTGTTAAAATAGTAATTGATTTTTAAAAGAATAATTGATTTTTAAGGTTATTCTGTTTAATTTTGGGTATTCATTAAGATGCAGAATATTCAAAGCATGGGAAAGAATAACAGTGGTAGATCCAGCAATATCAAGAAAACATGAAAACTGAAGACACAGAAAGGAATACAGCTCAGAAAGAGGCACTTAGACTGAGCCACTGAACTTGCTCTAGGTAGAACTAGGAAGGCCGGTCAACAACCCAAAGAGCTATCTATAAATAAATGGCTTTTACAGGATGAGCAAATAATTCAGTTGGCAGAGTGCTTCAGGCATATGGCCCTGGGTTCCAATCCTTAGTATCCTGTTTCTGTTCTCAAAAAGGCTTACATATTGAATGAAAAACCATGGTGAAAGCAAGGGTGTTATTCCTGTAGTGTAGGGAAAACAGAGTCGAATCCCACCAGAACATAACTTCACAGACATCACTACATGCTTATCACATACCATGGACCACAAAGAAGTATGTAAGGAAAAAGAAAACAGCTCCTCTTTAAGAGAAAACAAGATACTTTACCAATCTGTTCACTTTGCTCATGAAAACAGAGAAACCTGAACCTTTTGCTAAACGTAATTCTACACTAAAACCAGTGGTCATAACCCAGAATTATTTTCTACAGGACTCAGAACCATTTAAAATGGTGATAAATCAACAAATTTAATATGAAAATTGTCCGAAAGCATGAAGCCGTTCTCATGAGGGATGCTCCTACTAACCACCATTCTTTCAAACTTGGAAAGGCTCTTTGTAAAGCATAAGCACTGAGCAACCCAAATGTCCATGACAACATCTTACCATGAGTGTTTTCAACCTTTGCTCTCCAAGCTACACACTTACCAAATGGGCTTCTTTCTAGAACGATGCTGCAGGAAAAATACAACTGGCCCACGAAAGTGTGTCTGATCACTACTGTCAAGCCCCAGGTACTAATCTAGGGTTAAAAGGCTCAGAAAATCTACCCAAATCGGCCTCCCCTGTGTCTGTCTTTAATACATAAATATTTCTTGAGATCTGCTGGAGAGAAATGCCCATGCAATAGAATTAAGTCCTACAATAAAATGTAAGGGCAAAATAATAAAAATTAATAATACAAAAACACATACTGGATTTGCTAGGGGCCCTTAGATAAAACAGAACCCATATTTGCTGTGTGCATGCTGTCACTCCTTTGTTTGGTTTCTAACAACATTTATATATTACTTCGTTTATGCTAAGCACCAAACACATACTCATTTTGCCTTTGGGGGTGAATATGTCAAAATTATCTCCCTTAACAGCTGAGAAACTGAGGGTGAGACAGCTCAGCAATTTACCTAAGCGCACAGAACTGAATGGCATTTTTCTGGTCCCTGCCCTAGCTCTAACCAAAAATACAGACAGAACAAAATTATACAGAAATCTCAAAGGGACAGCCTTCACTAACAGCCCCACTACCTTAGTAAGTTCACTCACAGGCTAATGTGGAAGAAAGTGTGTGCCTGCAATGCTCCTGTCTACAACTGGAAAAGCAAGAGCAGCCAGGCCAGCACTACTCCTGCCTGACTCCCCACTGGGTCTGCTATTCAGGGGCAGAAAGTCAAGTCATCCCACAGGCTTCAGCTTCAATGCTGGGAAAGCAGTGAGGTTTGAAAGTGCCTCAAGCAGAGCCCACAGTTCTCTGATCCTTTTCAGTCTCAAACTCTGCAACTGAGTACCATCCAGCCATGCTAGGAATGAGGTCAATTACGAGAGTACCTGCTAGACTTTCTCTCCTCCTCTCTGCCCCTGGGGTTCAGACTCTCTTCCCAGTACTCAGTCAGAGCTGTCATTAGCCCTTTCCTCTCCATGAAACAGGCCCTACAGTTAAGCTATTCTGAGTCTTCTCTCCTATGAATTCCTGCGGGGCAAACAAAAGATACAAAAAGGTGGTGGAGGGCGGGGAAATAATGAAGCCAAAATTCAGAGGTTCTTGTTTTAAGTTACTATTTTAAAAGGCATGGTGAACTGGCTAGGGTTTGACCCAGGAAAAAGTGCTGGCCTACCAAACACAAGGCCCTAGAATCAAATCCTGGCATCACAGAAAATAAAATATACAACGTATGGCCAAAATACAAAGGAAGACACACGAACAGACATGTATTCTGCGGTGCCTTAGATCATAAGATGGCATTTCTTTCCATCCACAATTGTCTACCACATTTGCCTCTCTGTCACACACTTGTCAGATGTGGCACAGCAGACTGGCAGCCGCTTTGGACACTTGAGACCTACCCCATACAAACATCACCACTTCCTCACGGTACAAGGCACTGAAGCTTACAGGTAAACACCACCTGCCTACACTCCCACTTCACCTCAGTAGTGGGAGGCTCCATGGAGATGCTGTGTCTTAGGATGTCAAACTACTTGAGGTACCAACAGGTTAAGATAGTTTTGGATACAAGCAACCCCTTAGAGAAACATGCCAGTACTAAGGACTTATCCTGGGACTATCTTCAGCAGGAAAGCCAGGTCAACTACCACCTGTAGTTTTAGGAAGAATTTTGCCAAATTATAGCTCAGCTTACATCTACCTAGACAAGTGAGACAGGGTCAAAGGATAGCTGAGAAGGGTATTCACTCCTGGCTAATAGCTACTAAGGTCACAATTTATTAGCAACCCATTTTCTTCCCTCTCCCCAACTCAGTCTTCAATGTAAATATATGTTAATTCACACACTATGCTTCTGGAAATTAACGGTGAATCCCAATGCAGTACATGAAATGCTTCATCAAGGACAAAAGTAGCCACGAGACACCAGGAAGACAATATATACTATCTTTCATCCAAAGACCTTAAATTTTCATTAAGATGGTCTATTTTAGTCTATTTCTATTGCTATAACAGACTAATACCAGAGACTGGGAAGTTTATAAATAATAGAAAATGATATGGCTCGTAGTACTGAAAGCTGAGAAGTCCGAGGCTATGGCTGTGGCATCTGGCAAGAAATTGCTGCTGTACCCCATGGCAGCCAGAAAGGCACAGAAGACAGAGACTAAGAAAAGGGTCATTGCTTTCACAACGAGCCCACTCAAAGCAACTGCCCATTCCCACAGTGGCCCTAGTACATTCACATGGGCTTCTAACAAGTCTCACATCCTTGGATGGTTAATTGCCCAGCTTGTTCATGGAAATCTGACTGGGGCCTTGAAAGCATAAAGAAAGCACACACACACACACACACACACACACACGGAAAAGCTGGGATCAGATGGATGTTCTAGATCTGATGGAGACATATCAACATCATACAACCCTGAAACCTCAGCACATTTATGCTGTTAGCTAGTCTTAGTATGAGGTCTCTACAGAGAAGCATTTCAAGTTATAGTCAACCCATAGGGAGGAGGCTGTGGTTGCTAGTTTTTTTATATACACTGTCAATATTCAAATTTGGACCAAAGGAAGTAAGAAAGCTTTGCATCCCTCTGAGCCTCACCCAGAGGAAGGCTTTGCAAACTGCCATAAGTCTGAGGCACTGGTGTCTGACACGGATACCACCATGCAAACAATGTGCATTCACTCAAGGCTTCCCCTGCTGACCCACAGTGAATCCTGACTATCAACTTGATTATCCAAAATGATACAAACCTCTGGTGAGGTTCCTAGAGAGATGAACTAAGGAGGAAAACCCACTCTGAATGTAGGTGGCCCTATCCCATGGGCTCAGGTCTCCAAAATGAAAAAGAGAGAAAGTAAGCAGACTACCAGAACTCACCTCTCTCTGTTTCCTGACTGTGGGCACAATGTGGCCAGCTGACTCACATGCCTGCAGACATTTTTCCCACCATGATGATTTGTATCCTTAAACTATGGGCCCCATAAACCCGTCCTCTTTAGGTTGCCTTTGTAGGTTATTGTATCAAAACCATGAGAAAACAAACTAAACACTTTCCAATCACATCACACTGGCAATTAAACTTTAACATGAGTCATTTGGGACACTGAAACTATGGCATGGTAATTTCTCACATGAAATATCACACTGTCTTTCATCAATAAAAAGCTTCACACTGTCTCACGATTGGAACAGTAAGTCCTCAGAAGCTTGCACACAGTAGTGACTAGCGCTGTCCAACAGCCCTAACATTCCCAATCTGCAAAGTAATTACAAATACCAACCACCAGACAAAATACTTTAAGCTGCATATAAGTTTTACCATAAAAGCATAACTATAAAGTTGTACACAATGAAACTGGACCTGTCCTTGGGTCAGGAAACGTATTTTCACAGTAGAGAAAACTCCACAAAACTCGGGCACTGGCTGTGGTCTGGATATCTACATCTCATCAAAATTCCCAAGCAGCAATTCAAGGCTATGGCCTTAAGGGGTGGGGTTTTCAAGAAGCAGAACCCTCATAAATGGGATCAGTGTCCTTAGAAAAAGAGTCCCAAAGAACCTAAGATGTCCTTCCCACCACATGATGATGACACCAAATGTCCATCAAAATTCTGCACCAAGAACAAAGGAGCCAAGAAACACTAGAAGGACAGTATGCACTGTTTCTTCATCCAAGGATCTCCGACTCCTGATGATCTTCATCTGTTTCTGAAACCGAGTAATTAGTAAAAACCAAGAGTAGATCCTCACAGATACCAACCAAGTCCGACAATACCTTCACCTGGACTACTCAAGTCTCTGGAACCATAAGCAACCTCTAATATAGTATTTTGTTACAGTACCCTGAATGAACTAAGAATCAAAGCTTCTTTATCCTAGTATTTCTATATTTAAGACAGGAAATATCAACACTAGCATTCAGGTAAAAAGTATAATGAAAAACAGTAATGGGTGATTCCCACAGTCACAAGAAAGGGTCTGAGAGGGCAATGGGACATCCCTGTCTATGAAGCAAATGCTTCTGTGCTTTCTGGAAAGGATTCCTGTGGAGTCTGACAGAGTGAGGCAGGGAGATGGCGGAGGAGGAAGCAGCTCCAAGCGCACAGCATCCCTATGTGAAACATGAGGAAGGAAGGAGCCAGTTGTCTATCAGAGCTCTGCAAATCAGTCAAAAGCTAAGCAACCAATGGAACCTGGAATCAAGGAAATGTCAACTAAAAATAGCAAGCAAGTTTACAGCATTCTTATCTATCTTTCCTGCCTGGTGCAGCAGCCCACATTCCCAGACTGGGACTCATCCTAGGCTCCAATAGGAGTAGAGGGGACCGTCTTGTCCCATTATACAGTAACTGCTCTAGTCTGTCACAAAAACCTGCTGCATACCCAGTCCAAAACCCACCCAAGCTGGAGGAAGGTTGGCAGTGTTCAAGATTACCTGTGATAAAAGTACCACAACTGAGACATAAGATAGACCTGGGAGACCTCACAGGAGGAGACAAAGGTGTCCTTGGGAATTAGAGCAATCAAAAGCATCCTACACATGGGAGGATTTCAGAAACCACACACATGCTCAGAGGATAGAGACTCAAAAGCAGCAAGAGGAGATCCTAAGGGGTTTCACCTTAGGTTGAACTTGTACTAGACATCAGTCTGACTAACTGGTCAAAGTGGAGCCAGCAAAGAGTCAACTGACAAAGACTTAGAGGGGGTCTAGCTTGTTACCTACTTGGTTTTGTTTTTTTCTGATGACTCAGGATGATGAAACAAAAGAGCCACACGTTCAAAGCCAGCCTAAGCTAAAGAGCAAGCAAGTATAGGTACTTTAGAGAGACCCTAAAATAAAAAGCATTTTTAAAAATTGGAGGAATAGCCCAATAGTACAGCACTTGCTTATCACGATCAAGACTCTAGGTTCAATCCCTATCTTAGTTAGATTTCTACTGCTGTAACAAAACACCATGCCAAAAAGCAAGTTGGGAGGACAGGGATTATTCAGCTTATATTCCCACATTGCTGTTCATCACTGAAGGAAGTTAAGGACAAGAGCTCAAATAGGGCAGGATCCTGGAGACAGGAGCTGATGCAAAGGCCATAGAGGGGAGCTGTTTACTGGCTTGCTTCACATGGCTTGTTCAGCAAACCTTCTCAGAGAACCCCAGACCAACAGCCCAGGGATAGCAGGACCCTCCCCATTGATCACTGAATGAGAAAATGCCTTACAGCTAGATCTCATCGAGGCATTTTCTCAACTGAGGCTCCTTCCTCTCTAATGGCTCTAGCTTGTGTCAAGTTGACACACAAAATCAGCCAGTACAACAGACCCCTTGTCAACTTAACACACAAATACACCACTATTATGCCATAACCCTTCCTTTCTTATTCAACCCAAGATCTCATATTAAAATTATAAATAATTTTAAAAGTCCCACAGTCTTTACAAATTCAAACACATTAAAAATGCAGTCTCTTTATCCAATCCGCTTTAAAAGTTCAAGTCTATCTCCTGTAAAAATCAAAATTAAATACCTTCTTCAAGAGGCAAGAACCAGAGCACTGTCACACCTAAATCAAACAAAATCAAACTTCAACAGTATAAATAACTCAATGTCCAAATTCTGGGACTCAGAAGATTACATTCATGATCTTCTGGACTCCTCCAACTCAGGGTATTTCCTGGCTCTGCCTTCCTCAGCACACAAAGCTCATCTTCTAGGCTCCAGCTGGCCCCATCCACTGCTGCTGCTGTTCTTGGTGGTCACCCCATAGTGCTGGCATCTCCAAAATGCTGGGTCTTCTGCTACAACTGGGCTGCACTTTCACCAATAGCCTCTCCTAGGCCCTCCTCACAGTGCCAAGCCTCAACTTCTCTGCATGACCCCTTTAGTCCTGGGCCTTCAACTGCCACTGAGGCTGCATCATCACCAGTGGCTCTTCTGGTCTCTCACAGTGCCAGGCCTCAGCTGCTCTCCATGACCCATTCCTGCCTCCAAAACCTGGGTGATGCTACACATTACCAAGTCCAACTATGAGCAGAAGGTACAACCTTAGCCACTTCTGAAAAGCAGTTTCTCTGCTCTCAGGAAATAAATCCCAGAAGGTTTCACCTCAGTGACGCTGGTTTCTTCTTACCAGCCAGTACAATCCCTGACACTGAAATTCAAAACAACGCAACAATAACACTACAAACTTCCAAACCACCACATAGGATAAGGAACTTCATCCCTACAAAAACACTTTAAAACAAGGGGTAAGGGAAAGGTGATAGACCTCAATAACAAAAACCAAAAAAAACAAGCAAACCCTGGAGAAAAAGGGTGAGGGAATCAGATTTACAGAAAGAGCATAATCCTCACATATCTGTGCTTTCAACAACAAAACAAACACCAGCAGACACAAGCATAAGGAGTACAAGGCACAGGAAGTTTGAAGTTCATTCCGAAATACCAAAAAGTACCTAAAAAGGCCACTGTCTTTACTATGTGAAAACGTTAAAGCAACTTCTAAAATCTAAGTTCAGTATCAATATGCTATAGAAGGTGAAATGGAGAGCATTACCAATCAATGAGAGTCCGTTCATCAAAGATACAATACATGAAAAATAAGAAAGAAAATAAGTAGCACCTGACCAGAACAAGGATTAACAAAGCTCAAGGAAAGATATGAAGTTCCAGAAGCCATGTTCCAGAGTGGATGGACCTTCAGTGAAGACCAATAATGAACAAGAGCCTTGTATGGCACATAAACCAACTAGATCCAGCAGCCATAGCAGACACTACCCCAAACACAAGGGTAGATGCTCTGGTTAAAGGTACTTGAACACAGCACAGGAAAAGTGCACCCTGTCCACAGAGCAGGTCTCTTGTCAATTGTCAATTCAGAATGACCGAGATGGGACAAAGCACCTCCACATTTCTGAAGAGAAGCTTCTCACAAAGTCATCAAGCTGTCACAGTGGTTCTGGGCACTCTCCACCAACACATGCCTGCCTCCAAATAAAATCAGTTTGGTCTAGTGTTAACACAGAGGTGATGTAGACGACGTGGGGGTTTTGTTGATGTTTGCTGCTTCCTGTTGCTTTTTCTTAACCACAAAAAAGTGCCCTCATAAATCCATTTTGAACTGTGAAGATCTTCTATTCCTCTATATGGCTGTCTCTGGTTTGTAGCAGGAGCAATGTCAGAAAGCACACAAACCCCAAAGAAAGTCCTCAGGAATATAGTCCTACACATGACTTATGAGGAAACATTTACTATAACCAAGCCGCTCCCAAAGAGGGTTGAATCTAGAAACTGCCCAGAGCCAGTGCAGCTGCTTCAGACTTTCATCAGTCTATAAAATCTTTTCGTAATAGTTAAGTCACTAGGCCTATCAACAGCTTACCTGGGGATGGGGTAACACCGGCATTAAGCACTTTATGCCCTACACAGGAAGACCTTAAATTTAAAGCTGTAAGCCCAATTACATATGGACTGTGAACCTTCTATGCCTTTCTTCTCAACTCACTCTACCAGTTCCTTGCTTCCATTACTTCTGTTAACTCCAATTCCAGGGATGCAACACCCTCATCTGGTCTCTACAAGCCATGAGGCATGCACATTGTACACGCGTGTACACGCAGGCAACCAGCCAGACACGTAAAGTAAAAATGAAAATACCAAGTGTGGGCGAGCACTAGGAAAGTCAGTCACTTGAAAGTTAAGACACCACTGGTGAGAACAGCGCAATGCCCCTTCGAGAAACTCTCCTGCCCATGTAGCCCGATTGTTAAGCGTCTGATGAAGCAAAATGACAACAGCTGTCAGCTACTCTCCCACGAGAGAAAGATGACAGGGGATGGCCACGGCACCAGAACAGTGTGCCATCTCCAGCACCAGCACTCTAGCGAGTCCAGCACTCCCTCTTCTCTCTTCCAGATGGTGAGCGGCACTCCACCCATTCACAACAAGTGTAGGAGCCTGTACTGCACATCCCTTCCCAAAACAGACTCTCTCAGGAGCACACTTCTGCAGCAGTAAGGAAACCAAAGTGTGTGCCCAACTAACTCTTCCTGCAGCAGGACACAATACTGCACTAGAGCTGCCAGCTGCTGCCTAAACACTATTTTCCAACATCTTCTGAAGGCTAGTACTTACTCAAATAGATTTTTAAAAGAAAATGAATGCAAAATATTGTAATTATTAGAAGATTATTATAATTAGGTATTCTGTTCTTTTCTTTGATACAAGGAACAAAGTGCCTGCAACTTGCAAGGAACACAAAGTGTCTTCCTTTAGTTGCTTTTTAATCGTCTTGGAGGTTACACTGATCCACAAGGCAGACATCCTGGCCTGAGTGTGCTTCCAATTATAGATGTCCCCTCAAGACTCCAGCAAAGTTCATCAGGTCTTCCCATGATCCTACTCCCCAGACGCCAGTCAAGCAGAGGAGAAAAGAAAACAGACAGCCATGGGGTACTATCACCTTCTCGAACACCTCATATCCATCTTGTGGAGAGCAGAGTGGTCTCATACATCCAAGGGGATTTAACCTCTCCTTTCTCTAAGACAAGGAAAAAGGACACAAATTTGTCCAAAATATATACACATCAGATTTGGTTGAGTGCACAAAACCTTTTTAAAATTCTGATGATCTACTACTTCACCCTGGAAGTAATGCATGGCTCCTTGGCCCCACGCACTATACTTTCTTCACCTACCAGATCAATGGGCCTTCAGCACACCCTTCCAATCCCTTCCAAATCACATCATCCTTCCCTGTGCCAGCGGCAGCCATGTAAATGCACGGTCCTTCTTATGATCCATCCTTCTTTTATGGCACAGTGTATAAAACAGGATATGAATACAAGCCTGCAGCTTATCTTCCACCTTAATTTGCATTTAAAGCATGAAAATGGGTGTCAACTTCTGACCCCTAGGAATGAGATGCTCTGCTCTGCACTGCACACGCCAAGAACGTCACACCAAGACCTTGTAAGATGCTTTTACAAGGATCCCGATTCCTGTAATGAATGTTTCCAACCTGGCAGACTACCACAATCTGCCAAGTTCTCATAGATATTTGTTACCCTCGTTATATAATTTGCAGTTGACTCTCACGTCTGAGATCTTATTACCCACATAGGTCACAAATTGACTTCTTAAAAGAAACAAGAATTTCATCTAGAGCTCTGCATGGGCTCATTGGTGCTATATTACATAAAGGAACCTTAATTATTAAATAGCTGCTAAATAAATATATAGTTATTATTTTCATGTGTCAGTGACCCAGTTTTAAAGGCCATTTAAGAATCACAGAAAATGTAACCTATTATTAGTAGAGAATTAGTAGAGAGCGTGCTTTTAAACAGCAGTTAAGAACTTCCTTTCTGGAATGGTAGGTGCCACCTATTGTTAAAGTATCTTTTGGACTTGACTATAAACATCAAGAACATAGTGACCTGTCTCAAGAGCACACGAGGTTTAGTTTCATACTTAAATCACACTTAGATTAGTAACACCTTTGTAAAGAATTTTCAGATAATTTTAATTCATCCCCAAGAGTTACTTACACAAAAATCAAATACTAATCCAGTATATTTTGGTACATAAAAAGTTCCAAATTTAAATATAAAACTTTGTAAGATTTTCTAGGTAAATTATTTGGTGGTCTATAAAATTAGCAGATAGAAATAAAGTCATTTTGGAAAGCCTGGGTTCAATAAAAGTCCCACGAAGGAAGAGAATTTCTTTAAAGGGACATTAGCTGTGGTTAAAAATCAAAACCTAGCCTTGTCTAAATCAAATAAACTATGTTTTAAAATTTGAAACACTGACAAGTTTAGGTATGGGGCCACGATACCTTGTTAAAGACATTTTTCAATAAAAAATCACCAGGGAAGACAGCCTAGTCAGCTAAGTGTACAACAGGCATGGGAACCTGAGTTGGATTTCCAGAGCCCCCATGAGAACAGCCAAGTGCAGTGGCGCACACTTGTAATCCCAGCAGGGCAGAAACAGAAATAGAAGTCTGCCTACTTGGTGAGTTCCAGGCACTACATGCATACATACATACATACATGTCAAGATGAAGAGGGCCTGAGGAACAGAACCCAGGGGTGCCCCTGCACATTTTAACTTAGGTATACTTAGTATGACTCGGCCTTTAAGTCATTAAACTTTGCTCTTAGTTTTGAAGATTAAATAATGAACTATTTTCTAGACCCTACAGGCAAAGGCGGTTATACATTTTTAAAGGGAACTGTACAATGGATGCCCCACAGGACCCCCAAGTTCTGAAATATCTCTTTTTAGAGAAGCTTTGCTGATCAAAATTAAATTAAAGCAAGAATCAAAATTTTCAAAGGAAATTGTGGAGCCAAGTATGGTGGGGTATGACTATTTCAGAGCATTGGGGGGGGGGGGAAACAGAAGCAAGAAATCACCCACAAATCTGAAGCCAGCCTGACCTATGCAGTGAGTTCCAGGCCTGTTGGGTTGCCCAGAAGACTTTGTCTCAGAAAACAGTGCAGATAGTTGAGATGGCTCAGCAGATAACAGTGCCTGCCAGGTAAGCCTGAGGGCCTGAGGTCAATCCCAGCATCCCATGAGGAAAGAGAAAACCTACTCCCGGAAGTTGTTCTTTGACCTCTACAGGCACATCATGATGCATGAGCATCCACACAGGCAGAAACCAACAAGAAACTTAAAAATAACCACAATAGGCAATTTCTTCTTATACTCTACAACCATTAGCATGATATATGTGTCTCACCATACATGCATTTGCCACTGTAACCTGAATAGTAGATGGTTTACTTCTTTCTTGGTTTCATTTCACCAAAATGTAAACTCCTTCTGGCAGAAGCGGTAGCCATTCTTGACCTAGGCATGGCCACTAGGTTCATCCCTAACCCTGGCATCTAAATGGAACTGGTACATGTCACTCAAGTGAGAGCCTGAAGAAACATGCCCACCCTCTCCTCTCTATGGCTGGATGTTCTGCAGGTTGAGGAATCCAAGTGCCAGAGAAATGTGAGGGGCACCACCAGTCAATACCACCTGCAGGCAGGACACAGCAACAGGCCATGCGTTCCTACTGAGTCATGCAGCTGAGGTTGTTTGCGTTAGTGCAAAAACTAACACTGATTAATGTACAGGCAGATCTGCGGCTTCCCACTCAAGCAACTTCTTGATTTGGAAGTTCTACTCAGCCTTCAAAAAAAAAAGGAAAGGGAAAAAAAAAAACTATGAAAACAGATTGTTTATATTGCAGAAAGCAGTCTGTTTATTCTACCCATCAGTCTTTTCCCTGACAACTGGCTACTGTTGCTCTTTTTGTTTACTGTGTGCTCAGAAGAATTTTAATATAAACCCTTGCTATAACCACATAACAAATGAAGCAAATTCCCAAACCACTCAGTCTCCAGGCACACTATTCAAGAGGATCACTTCTCATCCAGTGGCAAGGTCACAGAAGTAGACACTTAAAAGGGGGTTAAAACTGCCCCTCTTTGCTTCTTCGCTATAAGCAAGGACCACCTAAGCGTGAAAAGAGCAATCATTTTCACTTGACCTTGGAGCAGTCTCACCCAAGCTAGACTTCCAGTACAGCAGAACCGTGACATTTCAATGGCTGCATCTCGACATCTCTCAACTCAAAACACGTCTCAGTACATACTTGTATACCACGGGCTTCTCCATATGCAACCGTCAAGTGGGAACAGAAGCATGTGGGGAAGTGGCATTAGTTTGAAGCCCATTCTTCTTAGCATGTTCTGCAGCTACTGATGTTCTCACGAATGATGAGAAAATGGCAAAGACTGTTGCTCCAAAATAATGCTAAGAATCATATCAAATACCTTCCTCTAGGGCCAGGAAGATGGCTACCAAGCCTTGTGACCTGTATTCAATCCCCGGAATTCAAATGATGGAGAAAGAAAACCAACTCCACAATTTGTCCTCTGATCTCCACGCATGTGCATGTGTGCACACACAATACCGTTTTTAAAAAAGGAGTCTACACATGAGACTCAAGGAAGATGCAGAATCACCCAGACACACGGCTGAATGAAATGTCTTTGCAAAGTGAGCCTTGCTTGCTATTATCTGTATCTGAGCTTCATGATTTTTTTTTTATTACTGGTTTGCTTACAAAGTTACGATTTTAGGTAATCTGTCTTTGCTCTTTTCCCCACAGCCCTGATATTTTTGTTTTGTTGTTTTCCAGAATGAGAATCATCATAGTGTTCAAATAATGACCCTTATTTCAAAACTCAAAAAAAAAACTTCTGAGCCAACAGAGTATTTCATTGCAATTTAGTGTCAAATGTTTCCACAACACCACTCAGAATTTTAAGCACACTATAGGGCAACACCAATTATTTTATTACTATATAATCTACATTTTCATCAACTCCATTCCAGATTTTAAAAAAACCTAAGCCAACTATTGTTTAAATACCTAAGTTCTATTAAAATCACCTACAGAAGCTGGAGCACAGACTGCTCTTGCTGAGGACCTGAGGTTCAATTCCCAGCACTACATGGTGAATTACAACCATCCATAAACTCCTGTTTCAGGGGACCTGGCACCCTCTTCTGGTCTCTGCAGAAGCAAACAGTACATATGCATACATGTAGGGAAAACATTCACACATGAGAAATATAAATAAATAAATCTTTGTAAAATATGCTAAAACCATCCAGAGACCCTTCATCATTCTTACCTCACTAAACCTAATCTGGATAGAGATTAAGTTTACAAAACAACCCCAAGCAATCTAGAATGTATCCTTTCTCCTTAGAAGTACTCCTGTAAATACCGTATTAATTCAAGATGATGCAACTGTGTTCTCACCGCTCCCCTCTACAACAGCTGGGGAACTTACAGGAAGCCCACACTTTCAGAATTCTTAGGTTCTTTTCTTTTAAGATTTCCGTTTTGTTTGTTTGTTTTGTTTCTGCCAAGCATGGTGACACATGCTTTTAATCAATCACTTAGAAAGCAGAGTGAGATGGTTCTCCATTGAGTTTGAGACCAGCCTGGTCTACAGTGAGTTCCAGGCCAGCCAAGGTTACATAGTAAGACCTGTCTCAGAAGAGAAGAGAAGAGAAGAGAAGAGAAGAGAAGAGAAGAGAAGAGAAGAGAAGAGAAGAGAAGAGAAGAGAAGAGAAGAGAAGAGAAGAGAAGAGAAGAGAAGAGAAGAGAAGAGAAGAGAAGAGAAGAGAAGAGAAGAGAAGAGAAGAGAAAATCAAATCACTCTATATGTATGGGGTGTAGGTGTTTTGTTTGCATGTATGTTACAAGAGGTTGGGAGCCACCAGACATGGGTTCTGGAAACTGAACTCCAGAACTGAACTTGCTCTTGAAAAGCAGAAAGTACTTTGAAGAGCTGGGTCATCTCTCCAGTCCCTAATATTTAAGATTCTTGGAGTCATTCCAATGCCAGAACTCATGAACCAAAATCTCTCATGATGGATCTCAATATCTGACTTTGAGGTGAGTGTGAGCCAGATACATTTGTAACCCTGAGGCATTTCCAGCAGATCAACATAGAACAATAAATAGAGACAGCTTGTAGATGTAACTACAGGTATGAATGGTGGCCCAGAGGGGTCAACCCGGACATATCCTCTGGGCATTGTGGATTTTTAGGGCTGCAAGCCATCTACTCTGAGAAAAAGAGTTGGATTGCTTGCTGAAAACGCTCTCAAGTCAAGCTCACTGGTGGTCCTCAGCTGTGCCACATCTGATGTCATCATCAGCTACAAGACTTAAGACTCTGCCCCAATGCCAAAAGGGGTTTAATGCATTAGACTACAGAGCAAGGTGTCAGAGAACCTCCGCTCATCAACAAGTGTCCCAGACTCCAGGGGTACCACAGTTTGATTCTGACTAATCAGAAGAGCAGACTCTCAGAGGGAAGCAAAGTCGCTGAGGTCACCACACCAACTGCCATGGCCTTCATTCAGGGAAAAGAATCCCATTAGGGAGAAAAAGTGGGAACAGTTTTGCCATCATTGAGAGACTGTCAAAACTTCCCTCCACCAGTGACCAGTGGCAAAGGTTATAAAACCCCTGACCCTACTCCATCTGTAGAATGGGTGCAAAATGTAAACTAGTTGATTCATGTATAAAACAGAACTTGATGCATTTCCCATAGTCCTTAGTGATTTCTCAATTCTCTTTCACTCTCTTTGCCATTTCATAGTATCAAGAGTTACTTCTAGTAAGTGTCACCCCAGCTGACAGCAAGTACTCCACACACACCCTCTCCAACCCTAACCAGGAAATGGGGCAGGGCAAGGCATTCTTTATCTACCTTTACTTGCCCCTCCAAAATTAAAACAAAGCCTAAACTTTTATTTTTATGACAACCCTCACTGGGCACCTTCCAAAGGTGTAGCCAAATGCTACCAGCCAAATGACCAGCATGGCCACAGACATGCAAACTCAGTCACACAATTCTGTTCCAGAGCCACCTAGAAAGTGGTCTCACTTTCTAATAATGGCTCACTGTACAGAAGTGCAGTGAATTGTCACTATGGTTGATACACACAACCCATTATCCCCGGGAAAAGCACCTGAAAAATGGTGCACACGCTACACAGTAAGCAACATGTTCACTAATTAGTGCCAGGAAAGCTTGCACTAAACAGCCCTCAGTCACACTCTGATGCTCCACAGAAGCAGGCTCACCAAACCAAATCACTACAGACATAGTGTTTGCTGGCTAGTTTTAGGTTAACGACATAAGCTATAGTTGTGTGAGAGAAGGGAACCTCAAATAAGAAAACGCCTCCCTAACTGAGGCTAAGGGCAAGCCTGCGGGGCACTTCCCTATTTAATGATGTGGTAAGGCCCAGACAGTGGTGGGTGGTGTCTTCCCTGTGCTGTGTTCCGGGATGCTGTAAGAAAGCAGGCTGAGCAAGCCAGTACTCAGCACTCTTCCATGGCTTCTTCATTCGCTCCTGCCTCCAGGTTCCCATCCAGTTTGAGCTTCTGGCAAGGCTTCCCCTTCAATGATCATCATTCAGGCTTTGTCAGCCTTTCCTCCCCAAGTTTATTTTGGTCATGACGTTTCATCCCAGCAATGCTAACCCTAAGACACAGCTACTTTTCCTTGCTCCAAGTTGGGCTTGGCATGACAAAGATGTCAGGCATGTGCCACCTTGTCCCGAGAGACAAGAAGAACGTTCCTCAAGATCAGGGGGAGCAAGTGCTTAAAGAGGCATCATATTCTCTCCAAGAAGACTCCTGAAATTTTACATTTTAAAACATGTTTAAAAAAGTATTCAGTCAGTGTTTAATGGAATTGATTTTGACAATGTGCAACTTAACAGATAACTTTTCTTAGAAACATGGCCCAAATCAAATGATAAATTTCCTAACCAGGATCCCATGTAACCACATGAAATAGCACAATTTGGGTCACAAATGTGATAAAGGAAACAAATAGAACCCCAAAGACCTGCAGTAAAGGACTGAGTCAACGGGTGCTTATATATGTTGACAAGCAACCATTTGCCAAGAGGTAGAAACAAGAAAAGAGCGAAAACCTTTCTCACAAGCTCTTCCGCATGAATGATTTCAATGCAAACAACATGCCTAGCAGGTATTAATGAGCAGACCTTGTTCTTGGAGCATTTCAAGCAAAATCAGTCCAAAAATAAAAAATGAAAATCCTTCCCCAGTAAATACTGCTTTAGAAATGGAGCAACAGAGATGAAACAGCTTAGCTGAATTATCCTGTCTTTTAATATTGTAACTCTATGAGCTATGTAAAGATAAAATCCAATCTGAAAGTTTGACATACTAAAAGCACAGGCATCTTCCATAATTTCTTTCCAGTGAAGACTTTGAAAAGTTATATGAAGATGGGGGAGCAAATACAGCACCCCATTTAAATTCTAAAAGCTAAATCTAAAACTTTTCGGTTTGTCCCACAATCTATACTTCAACTTTGCACAGACACAATTAAGTTTGGCTAAAAGAGGCATGGGCAGGGGAGATTATCCTGACAAAAAATACTGACACTGAACTCTAATTTCATTGGTCCCAAAAGTTTACTTCCAAATAATGGAATAGAACACATTAGAATTAATTTTCCCAGAAAAATTAACGTGACACTACACGAGACCAGGAGACAGTAATTTCAGTTTGTTCAAACAGAAGCCTAGTTATTAAATACATGCTATAAAATCCCTACTAACAGTTCAAGATAGCTCTCAGACCCATACTTTTTGATCCCCACTGTTCATACCAGTCTCCAACAGGCTGAACAACTATATCCCCAATGCCAAGCACACTTTGATTCAGCATCAATTATTTAGGGAAGGGGTTAAAATTTTAAAGTTAAGATTTATTTTGAAAATGTTATTTGACCAGCTATGCTCATAACAAAAAATTTTAATCTCCTGTTTGTAAATTTTTATCAGCAGGAAACAAATTATCTGCAGACGAATGCAGCTAGGGAAATAGTCACTGGGATTAACCTGGAAAACCAAGATGAGTCTCATGAAAGTGAGCTTTTCCATGAGTCAGAACGTCAACTCCGCAGGACAAGGCTTTAATTCTGTCTCATGCTTTCTGAGATGTTCTGATGAGTCAGAAGAGATCAGAAGAAAACATTCAAAACACAAACTTTCTTTCATCTAACCCGAGTACAGTTTCATCAGCTGAGGTACTGAGGTCTGGTATCTACTTGGCATAGAAGTCTAGACCAGTCTCCTCAGAGGAAATGTAGCAAAAGGATTCATCCTTGTATAGGCTTTACTAGAAAAACTGTTCCCCTTGCAAATGCTGTCACTGACAAAGTCATTGGTTCCAGAACACACTGAAGCTGATATAAGTTGGAGGGCGCAGGGTGACTAAGGTTTCAATGGTTTCCTGATGTAGCCAGTGAGGTAAACACTGACAGCAGACGGTCAGTAAGGTAGACAGCGACAGTAGTCAGTCAGTGAGGTAAATGGTGAAAGGAATCAGCCAGGCAGCGAGGCAGACAGCAAGGCAGTCGGTAGACAGTGAGATAATCAGCAGACAGACGGGGAGATGGTCAGGGAGAAGAGCAATGGCAGCCAGTGAGGTGGGTAGGTAGACAGTGAGCTAGTCAGCAGACAGTGAAGGTAATGGTGTACTAAGGCAGTCATAGTGAGGGATTCAGTAGGCAGACAGACTCTGAGACAGTCAGCAGACAGTGAGCCGGTGAGGCAAACAATGCCATAGTCAGGTAAGCAGTGAAGGTAATCAATGAGGAAAACAATGAGGTAGACAGTGAGGCAGGCAATGAAGACAGCGAGGTAAACAGAGACGGTAGTGAGAGAATGATGCAACCAGCAAAGCAATCAGTTAGTGAAGTGGTTAGAGAGACAGTGAAGAAATCTAGCTGGTTGGGCTAGTGAGGTAGACAGGCAGTGGAAAAGGTAGATAGTAGGGTAGCCAGTGATGTAGCCTGTCAGTGGATGAGGCAAGGAGGGTAGCCAGTGCAGTAGCCAGTGAGGTAGCCTGCCAAAGAGTAGCCTGTCAGTGAGGTAACCTGCCAGTGAGGTAGCCCGTCAGTGAGGTGGTAGCCTGCCAGTGAGGTAGCCCGTCAGTGAGGTAGCCTGCCAGTGAGGTAGCCTGCCAGTGAGGTCGTCAGAGAATAAGATAGTGAGATCATCAGTGAGGCAGACCATAAGGGTAGTCAATGAGGCAGTGATGTAAACAGTGAGGGAGTCAGGCACTGGGGCAGTCAGTGAGGGTAGACAGTGAGGAGGCGAGCAGACAATGAAGGTAGTCAGCGAGGTAAAGAGTTAAAGTAGTCAGCGAGGCAGTGATGTAAACAGTGAAGCCATCAGTCAGAGAGGTGGACGGTAAGGTAGACAGTTAATGAGGCAGTCGGTGGGGTAGCCAGTCGGTGAGGTACACAGTTAAGGTTCCTTGACAAGTGGTTTCGAGAGATGCACCTGACGCACCAGGACTTTACAGAAGGGAGGAAAGGGGCCTTGAGGCCAAGCTTGCATCTTGGATGTAAACAGAAAACGCACATAAGCCTGGCCATTAAAAACAGAATAGGTGCCCAAGTGGCTCAGTGATTTTCCAGAGGTGAGAGTTAACATCAAATGTTTGCTGCCATTAGATAGCATCTCATTTTTCCCCGTCACTGCAAAAAGGGCATATCTAAAGTCATTTTTCCTTCAAGGAGGGCAGAGGTGTGGAGCCGTTAGCAGGGGCTGGGGCTGCAGGAGGAGGAGGGGCGTGAAAGGAAGGAGTGCTTTAAGGAGAGGCCCGACACCGGCCACTGCAGAGAGAAAACGGGAGGTGGGGGAGAAAGGAAATGTCTCTCGGGGAAGGGGAGGTGGGGGGGGGGAGCAAGGCCGAGGGCAACCGGCTGGAGAAAGCCAGGTTCCCTCCAGGATGCGAGCTGGGCTGCAGAGAGCGAGCGCCGGTTACCTTGGGACACGGGGGCGTTAAGGGGCAACCGGGATGGAGGTCTGCAGAGAAGAGGGAGGGCAGAGGCAGGGTCCCCTCCAAGTGCTACCCGGGGAAGGAGATGGGCAAACAGGGGCCTCCCCTGGGCCAAAAGGCGTGGCCAGCAGGCATCCTATTGACCGTCGCGAGATGCTAGGACAGCGCGCCGCTACCCCGCTCAACCCAGCCCGGCCCGGCAGGGTCCGAGGGGCCCGCGCGCGGCCGCAGCCCCCCCCCCTCCTTCCACCCCGCAGTGCTCTTACCTCCACACCTGCCCCATCTGCAGCAGGTGGATGACCGACTGCCAGATCCACACGGAGAGGCGGCACAGACGCTGCGCCCCAGGGGTGGCCGAGCCCCCCGCACCCGGGGCGCCGCGGGCCGCGCCGTGGCCGTAGCCGGCCCCCATCATTGGGGGTCCCCGGCTGCTGAGCCCCTCCACGGCGCCCAGTCCGCCGCCCGTGTAGTCCTGCACGAACCAGCGGAAGCTCAGGCTCTGCACCAGCAGCGACGGCACCAGCACGAAGAACAGGGTCAGCCCGAAAAAGCCGTAGTCCCCCTTGCGGTAGTAGTCGAGGGCCAGCCACAGGTCGGTACCCACGTCCCCGAAGAACACCAGCAGCGCCAGCACGATCCACAGGCAGTCGAGCCACGGCCGCTCCACCTGCGGCGACGCGGGCTGCGGTCGGCCGGCCGAGGGCGTCGGGGGGTGGCGGCCGGCGGCCCCGGGCGGCTGCAGAGGCTGGTCCCCCCCGTCGGCGGCGGCGGCGCTGCGGCGCGGCTTCTTGCCCAGCAGCGAGCGCAGGCAGGCGGAGCGGCAGCCCCAGTAGCACGAGGAGGTGTTGCAGCAGTGGCAGATGTGCAGCGAGCTGCTCTCGCCGGGCTCGCTGCCGTCGCCGCCGCCGCAGCCGCCTCCCCCGGGCTCCCCGTCCTCCTCGCCGCTGCCCACCGCCTCGTCCAGGTTGTGCAGCTGGGCGAAGCCCACCCCCACGCCACCGCCATCGGATTTCGCCGCCATCTTGACTCTCTTCCCAGCTCCGGAGGTTGGGGGGGGAGGGACGGGTGGGGGGGAGAAGGCAGGGACCGGGGAGGGGGGGAACGAATGGAGAGGAAGGGGGGCGGGGAGGAAGCGGGGGAGCAGACGAACGGGGGGGAGTGGGCCAGGGAACCCCCTCCGCTTCCGGGCGGGTGGCGTCACTTCCGGGCGAGCCCCCCAATCGCACGGCGCCCGCAGCCTCCTGGCCCTACCCTGCCGGCCAAGATGGCCGCCCTCCTGTGCCTCAGCTGCTGGGCGGGGGACCGGGGGGTTCTCCCCGCCAGGGCTCCCCTTCCCCTCTTCCGTTGACCCCGAAACCCATCAGGTTGACCCCTCGGCGTTTCAGAATCCCGCTGGGCTGAGTGAGGCGGTCCAAAGTGTTCCCTGGAGGAGGCAGTGCCAGACGTTTTGGGGTCCCCTTCCTCTGCGTTGCAGCTCTCAGCTTTGCTCTAGAAGAAACGCCCCCTAACACCCGGCCGCCTTCTGGCGGAGGGGCGGGACCTCTGAGGGAAGGGGCGGAGCTAGTGCAAAGCAGGTGATTACTTGTCACTTCCGGGAGATAGGATGACCTCATTGTGTAGTTAGACACCCCCCCCCCCATCAAAATGACTGTCTCACCTCTTGGGCTGTTTTTCTTTTTTTTTTTTTTCTCTTACATCCGTGTTGTTTTCTTATCTTGAGGGGCTTTAAAAAATTACATAAGTCAGTATAGTTTCCACAAACTTACTGATTTTCACTTATATTTAGGCACCTCTAAGCTCTATTGACCTGATTTTCCTGTCACTTGATAAGTTTCCCATCTTTTGTAACAAAGTTTCCAATGTTCCCTCAAGAAAATTCAAAAAAGAGAGAAAGAAAAAAAAAACTCTAGAAATCAGCCTGGTTACCTCTTTCATGTTATAGCAAAAATTGGATGGGCATCTTATGACCTTGAGTGTTTTCTGCACAATCAAACATACTTCTACCAATCTTTTTTTTTAAACATAATTCTAAAACTCTGCAAAGACCTTGATTTGAAAAAGAGCTTAATGCTGTACATATCAATTACTTGTTCAGACAATTTGAATGTGTGAAACTGGTCTTTGAGGCTTTTTTTGGGAGGTGCTAAGGCTCTGTTAGTAAACATGGCTTTAAGTGAGTGGAAATGTTGTTAATGTGCTATATCATTAAAATAGGTGCAGAGAACACTATGAAATCTTGGCTAACAAATTGCACAAGTGAGGCAGCACTGAATGGATTTGAATTACAATGCTCCTTCAGTAGAAGACACAGCAAACTACTTGATTGTTACTGATGAGTTAAAACAAGCATTTTGAAGAGAAAAGGGTGAAGAGAAAGCACTTTTCTCATCAACCTCTGTAGATTTTTTTAACCACTTTCCTTTAATAATAATGGAAATATTGCCTAATAATGGCAATAGCTTTTTCAGGAATGCTAAGAAGACAAATAGATAATATGTTTATAACATTGAGGTTCTGTAGGAAGAGTTACTTTGACAGCTTTAGTAGTCATTCTGGTGCATATGACGTTTAACACTGTAAGAACTACTCAACTTTAGAGAGTCTCCTTGAAAGATGAGAATACCCCATTGTAGGACATGAGTTTTCATGAGTATATATACCAAAATAAACCCTATAACGGTTGAAAGACTAATTGAAGAGGATATTACACACACATTAGAGAAAGTGATTCTAAAATCTACATTTTTAAAGAAACCACATAACTATATCTCTTGCTTCTTACTAGCTTAATCCTTTTACTTGCTAGGGTAATAAAACAGAGCTAACAGGTAAAAGAAATTGTTTTTGCATATAGATGATAGATTATTTCTTTACTGGATTTGAAACAACTTAAATGCATATGTTGAATTCTAGTTCCATTAAACTGGTAACATGAATAAACAAGATAATCTCTTAAACCTCAGTTTTCAACTTTATATAATGGGAATAATAATACTTCCTTCTTTTAAAATGTGCTCAGTAATAATCTATAATAGTAATAATCTATTTCAAAGCTCTCAACATGATACCATGTAGGCACTAATCAATAAATAAATGGTAACTGCCTTGTTATTGTTGCCATTATTGTTACTGTTACGTCTGCATCATGCCAACATATATCTACATAAACTCCATGAAATAGATTTGGTGGCTCTAATAAAAGAAATCATGTTGAAATACTTCCAGAAAATGAGTGCAATTAATTTGTACTTTTAAATATATTTTCTATTTTTTAAACTGTGAGGCTATGAAATTAGATACAAAAGCAGGCAGTAATAGCACATTTATGATTCTTATTTCTCTGTGCCCTGAAAGAACAGAATCTACTAGTGAAATTAGCTAAGTAAATTACACTCGCTACGGCTGACAAAAGAGACTATGAGTCAAAGTGTCGCAATTGAAATTTCAAATAGAAATGTAAGATTCTGTCTTTTCAAGGGATTTCAACTTTGTAATTGCTGACTCAACAATTTTATATTCTGTCTGTTTTGGAAGGGGTGAATGAATTCTCCATTCTAGAGGGTTCTAAAATTAAAGTCAGTTACAATGATAATAAACCTACCACAGAGACTTACTGAAAAATTAATATGAATTTAGCTCATTCTATGAATGGTACTTTTAACATATAATTTTAAGTCACTTAAGTGTTTTTGTGTATGTTTAGCAGTTCTCAGTAAAATAGATGAAAGAATGGATGACCAATTTTATGGGTAACTAAGATTTAAAATTGAGGGTCAAAATTATATTTTATATTTGATGATGTAAATCTTCATAAAATCATTGATGTGTTACATAGACATCTCAACCATTTAAATTGTAGAGAGAAGGGTAAGTAAAAGTACCTCAGTGGCCTACTTTCTTCATACAGGGAGATAGGTAACCTTTTAATCTGAGGTCTATTATTTTTCTATTTTGATACTGAGAATTAAACTCAAGGCCTCATACATGCTAAGCACATGCTTTACCACCCACTTATATCTGGTAAATCCTTTCTCTTCTATTAACCTTTTCTTGACAGCTTGACTTGAGGTGACATTGTGCAAGGTGGCCACTCAGGCCTACTAAGCGCCTTTGTTGTAGTGCTAATGTGCCTTTTTCCTGGTCTTTTAACCTTTGCTTTCTGTAATTCAATCAGTTAATGATTTGACCCTATGTTTCTACTACTATGTAGAATGAAAAGCTAAACAACACAGCATTTTTTCAATTACATGTAAATGAATTCTAAGTACATCTTAAGAGCTTTTATAAGTATAGTAAGGTAGTTTTACTGTATAGAAGTTGTGACATAAATCCTGTTTGGAAGTCCTTGCTTGGGGTTTCCTTCTTAATTCTTTGATATTTTCAGAAAGGCAAAGAAGAAAGTTGGTGTTGAAGCCTATTATATATTAAATATTCTTCTAAATATTGTTCCTTTTAAACCTTACGGAAGTCCCAAAAGGCTCAGGAGTTCCTTCTCCATCACAGTCAATTCTGCTAACTGATGTCTCCCTAGTCAGACCCTTTGCCATCTGCCCTACCACTGTTCTGGTCCAGCCTGCCAGTGCTACCCACAAAGGACATCACAGCACTCACTGTATTAGTTATAGGAAGGACCCTGTGGCGTTGCAGTGATGACACACATCTAGGAGACAGAATACTTGAATTCTGATATGGGGATAAAGCTCAACAAAACCTCTTCAATGGGCTCCTGCATGCACTCTTCACATTTTGAGCCTATGTAAGCTTCTCAACAGTAAGTGCACACCCCATTATCATTTCTGTGCCTTCTATTTTAGTGGCTTCTATAGAAATAGAGCTTCTTTCTTTTAGGGGCCCATAGTAAAGTCATAGAGCCCGTTATTTTGATATTACGAATTGGAGTTTAAGCTGGAGAGACAACTCCATGGCTAAGAGCACTTTCTCTTGCAGAAGACCCAAGTTTGGTTCCCAGCACCCATACCAGGTAGGTCACAACCATCTGTAAGTCTTGTTCCATGAGGTCTGGTACCCTCTTCTGGCGACTATGGGCACTTGCACCCGTGTGACATAGACTCACATATGCACATACACGTGCACACATGGAGAGAGAAAGAGAACTGAAGCATCGTTGCTGGTGGTATAAAATAGAACAAACTCTACAGAAGAGAATTAGACACTACCTGCCTAAATTTGCAATCACCCTGTAAGAAAATAACTTTTTTAATGGAAGTTATCCTATAGATAAATATGCACATGTCCTTATGTATAAATGGGGCTGGAGACATGACTCAGCAGTTAAGAGCACTGGGTGCTCTTCTAGACAACTTGAGTTCAATTCCCAGCACCCTGGTGGTTCACAACTGCCTCTAAGCTCAGTTCCAGGAGGTCTGATGACCTCTAAGGTCATGAGGCTCATACATGTTATGCAGATATACATGCAGACAAAACATTCATGTATATAAAATATTTTTAATTTTTTATTTTTAAAGTTTTTTCATAGAATATATTTTTATCATTCTTTCCCTTCTCCCAAGTCCTCCTAGATCCTTCTCCTTTTTCTACCCACCAAATTAATTTTCTTTCTCTCATTATGAAAATAAAAACAAAAAAGAAACTACCAAACCATAACCAAACATGCACACATAACCTATCTAGTTTCAGATTCTTGGCTTTATTAACATTGTCAAATGTGGATTCCATCTCATGAAGTGGTTGGTTAGTCCCATAACATTTATGCCACTGTTGCAGTAATATATCACAGATATACACGCAGACAAAACTTACCCATGCACATAAAATAAACTTCTAAAGCAGAAAAGTATATGTATATTCATATAAGTCAGTTCTACATATAGCATGTTTATAATCATATGAAAATATGAATGGGGTAAAAGACTCAAATGTCAATCCAAGGGGGCAACTTTTAGATACATCATGGTGTATCTATGTGACAGAATATGATGCAGTGATGTTGAAAATGTCAGTTACTCCTTTTGGTTATGCAGAATGAGTTTTATGATGTTGTGCTGAACAAAGTGCAATATAGTAGAACATGCTCCATTTACTATAAGACTGTAGAACATGCTCCATTTTCTGCAATACAGTAGAGCATGCTCCATTTTCTGCAAGACTATAGAAGAGGTGCACTTATTATCTGTTACTGTTTGCTTGTTTCTATATAAAGAAATTTGTGGGAAATTGCTTAAGAAATAATTAAAACAATTAATTACACAGAGTCATGTTTTAGGTGTGGCAAAATTGTGTATGTGAAAATGGCTAATAGATTGTTCCTTCCACAAGCTCACTGTAAGATCAGTAAGGGTACACAGTATGTGCTAAGTAGGCGTTGGTCCTCTTTCCCTAGTTACTTCCCTGTTTGTTCCCTGAATCTGCTACACAGACTGCCACAAGCTAAATTGCTTACAGTCCCCAAAACATATTGTTTTACCCTTCCCAAGATCAAACTACAAAAAGCATTTCACTGAGTTAAACTTTGGGGTTAGCAGGCTGCGTTCCTCCTGTGGAATGTGAGAGAGGATGTGTTTCCATGCCTTTCCTGAATTCTTGATTCTGTCAACGTGCCTTGGCCATTTCCCTTTTCCATCCTCAAAGCCATCACTTCACTCCTACCTCTAAATATTCTCCTTTCTCGCTCTGTCACCCTCCCTCCCTCTTTATCTGAGGGCGGGATTTTGCCTTGGTGAAGAAAGAATTTATATAATCCACCAATTCAGGCATTCATTTCTTCCAAAAAACATCTTCACCAAACAACCAGAAATAGTGTTTCCTCAGATAGCTTGGCATCCCTTAGTCCAGTCAAGCTATTACATAAATAAGCCACAATGGATGTTAACTAAGCAGATAGGTTTAGATTTCAATGCCAACATTTTCTAGATAAATGTAATTTGTTGGTTATAAGACTTAGATTAATTCAGATTGAGTCTCTGAATGTTAAAAATATTACCTTCTGTCCCTCCTACACACACACACACACACACACACTAAAAGTCACGTGGTAAGAAACTTTCTGGTAGACTTACTGGATGATTTCTAAATCATAAAGAAATACAATAACATAAAAAACTTTTTATCCAAGTTGAGGCCTTCTAGCTAATCTCTCCCATTTATATTTTGTTTCTCCAGCAGCCTATTTACCGTCACCAGATAAGATGTAATGAATCACTGCTACCTGCCTTACCAAATACAAATGGCATGCTTAGTTTTCAGATCATCCATTGCCTCATTCCATCTTACAGTTATGAATTTCCACCATTAGCCAGTGCCCACCCCAGGCAAGGGACTGCCCTCTTGTGAACATGTATTCTATGTCTCCCCATGCTAGAACTTTTGATCTTGCCTTTTATTCATTTGCAATGTCTTCTCCTTCCACCTTACCTACTATTTTCATTCAAACCAGTACTTTCAATGAAGGGGAGGTAAAGAGACAGCTCAGTAGATAAAGCTATTGCCACTAAAGAACCCTATGTAAATACTGGGTGAATGTGGTACCACCCTGGAATTCCACGCAGGCAGAAACTAGATCCCTAGGAAAGCTGGCTAACTGATATTGGTGAGCTCTGGGTTCAAGTGAGAGACCCTGTCTCATATATAAAGTGAGAAACAATTGAGGAGGCTACCCAACATCAACCTTGGGCTTACACACACTCATGTATACCCATATACACACATGTGCCCATGTACATGCATATACATACATACATGCATACGTGCACACACAAGAAAAGAAATTTTTAATGAAAGCCTACTGTAAAAAAAATGTCATGCTAGCATAGGCTCAAATTCCTTCTCATCTTTCAATATGTATTTTAAATTCCACCTCCTTTAGCAAGAACACCTGTTTTAGTCTAGTATGATGCCATTTTCCTCTACGCATTAATTTACTCGTGTTCATTCTTACGTTCTTAACTCTTAATTCATGTAATGATTTTTTTGTTAAATCACAACCATAAGAAAGCCATCATCCCAGTGGCCTCTTGCCCTTTCAGCTAAGGTTGAGTATAGGAACTAGGTCCTCCAATTCTTTGAATAAGTGGATTCTGAGGTATGCCCCTAAGCAATATTTATTAATTACATACTGTGTTTTTGCCCTGTGACAACTCCAGTGGTGAATCAAGCCAGGTGTTGTCCTCGAGGTCTACAAGCGAAGTCTCTAGACACACAGTAAAGACATATACCAAGAAGAGGGCGTAATGTGTACAGAGCAAGAACATGAAAGAGCAGCGGACCATGAAACTGTGCAGATGGTTTGTAGTATTGAGCATGTAAAGGAGAGGAAGACGGTAAGTGAACACATGTGCTAAGTTCATAAAGGTTTTTAGATATCAGTATGAGACTGATATCTTATATCAGTCTTTTATCAAAAGCCTTTTATCAAAAAAGAGACAAATTAATTTTTTAAAAAAATGTATGTGTGTGACTTTTTGCCTGAATGCACTACATACATGTCTGGTACCTATGGAGGCCAGAAGAGACCATCAGATCCCTTTGGGTCCAGAGTTATAGACAGTTGTGGTCAATCATATGAGTGCTGGGAGCTGAACCTGGTCCTCTGTAAGAGCATCAGGTACTCTTAACCACTGGTACCCCACTCCCATCTTTCTCCAGCTCCTCAAATTTGTGTTTCAGACAAACTATTCTGATGGAAGTGTGGACATGAGAGCAAAGGCTCACAGTAAGTGCCTTGGACTGGCTAATTAGCTAGTGTCACTATAAACCAGCATTGGGTTTGATGTTCATTTAGTAGAAATGGAGAAATACATCTGAGTTTAGTAAAAATCCTACTCAGGTTAGTTTTTCCTAATTGTCATTCAGTTGTCATTTTTAAAAACAGCAGGATACGTGCTGAGGAGATACAAAAGTATCTGAGTGTGAAGACTGTGCTGGATCCCCAGAACCCATGTGAGAAAGCTGCACACAGTGGTGCACACTTGCAATCCCAGTGCTGCGAAGACAGACAGGTGGAGCCCTGGATCTCCTTGACCAACCAGCCTAATCTCATCAGTGAGCCCCAGGCAATGAGAGACCTTGCTTCACAGAACAAAATAAATGGCTCTTGAGGAACAGATCCCCATGGCTGACCTCTGACTTTTCTGTTTGCATTCATGGATGTGCATACACACACACACACACACACACACACACACACCACAACACACAAGTGCACACTTGTGCACATATGCACATGCATAAATAATAAAGCTTAAAACTTTCGAACAGTTTCTGCTTTCCTATCGTTCCTTATTTCTCATCAATTCTATCTCACGATTTTTCTAAACTAAACCCCTTTACAGGAGCATATTAAAGAGTTTGAAAGCTAGCTAATGCAATAAGCCACTCCTTCCAAACAGTCAGCATTATACCATGCACCATTTGGTTCTGAAATGCCAGCAGAATGCCAAGTTTCCACTAACGTAGTCACACGTGATCTTTGTAAAGAAATGCCAACAAAATATGTCTTCCGAACAGTTTTTTTTTCTTGTTGTTGTTTTCCTATACCAAGGCCTTGTCTTCTTAGGCACAGGCAATGAGACGGTAATGAGGCCACCCCAATACCTCCTCTGCTGGTGTTCATGCCTTCCCCTTGAGGGCAGCCAGGACCTGTGCCTTGACTCTAGCCAAGAGACCATGGCAAAGATGATGGGTTATCAATCTGTAATTGATAATGCACAAGTCTGATGAAACTGAAGGCTTTCCTGGGAGCTTGAGGTAGTAAGTAGCTTAGGGAGAAGGCCCTAAGGAGAAGGTCCCTACTGGAGAATAACCTCAGTCAGCAGACAACGAAATCCTAGGACCTGCAGTAACAGAGTCACAAGGAAATGGCTTCTGCCACAGCAGTGAAGTCTTCTCCAATAAAGCCTATACAAGCCTGGCAGCACTTTTATCATAGCCACGAGAGTCACTAGGCAGAGGTCCCAGCCACACTCTGCCTGAGCTGTCTCCCAGAAACTAGAATAATAGGTGCATTCTATTCACCTTCTTGATTTGCAGTAATCTGTTAGGGAACAGCTGTAAATACTTTCAAATCAGGGACTGCAGAGATGGTTCAGCAGTTAAGAGCACTTGCTGATCTTCCAGAGGACCAGGGTTCAGTTTCCAGACCCACACCAGAAGGCTCACAGCTGTCTGTAGCTTCATCTATAACTCCAGCTGCGGGGGATCTGATACCTCTGGCCTCTCCAGGTACCTGCACTCATGTGCACATGTCCACGTGTGCTCCTTCCTATTTGCACGTGCACTAATGCACACATGTGCACACATACACACACACACACTCACACACAAAATTTAAATACAAATAAATCCTTTAGAAAATGTCACTAAGTCAGAAATGTTTTGTGTCTTGCTCTAAATGTTTTGGATTTTGGAGCATTTCAGATTTGGGACCTTGTTCCTTTGGTTTGGTTTGCTTTGATTTTTTGACACAGGGTTTGTACGTCCCAGGCTGACCTTGAATTCGCTACATCCCTGAGGATAATCTTGAGCTCCTGCTGCCTCACCTCTAACTCCTGAGTGCTGGGGTCGTGGATGTGTGCCACCACACTCTGATTATTCTGATTTTATATTTTCAGATGAAGGATGTTTAACTAGGAAAGCTTGTGAAAACTGTTAAAAAATAAAACCCCTAAGCTCCAAATCCAAACATTTCTGGCCCCAAGTATTTTGGGTAAGATTCCTCAGCTCATGTACAGTGTGTGTAAAGGATGGGTATGAAGGGGCCTGTCTCAGGTAGCTGCTCCTCTTCTGTTAGGTGCATTGGTGCCACACAATAGCTGCACTATTCACACCATGTTTCTAGCTGATTTAAGCATTTTCTTGCCTCTTTTGCTGCTCTAGCTGCCAACCTCTTCCAACTGCTAGGTGAGAAAGGAGATAGAAAAATCAAGGGGCCATTGTTATGTTGAGGTGTGCTTCTTGGGGAGGCGGTTCTGTGCAAAAGCCGGAAGCAGAACAGGCAGGTGGCAGACACAAGAAGCAACACAGAGGCTTGTTTCTTATTCTTACAGATGCATCACTTTGTATACCCCCAGCATCGCACAGTCTCAATGGATGTCCATGTTGATGTTCCTAGAGCAGGATTTACAAGCCTGACCAATAGGCAGGCATTTTAACAGTATTTCCAGTGCTCTTGCTTCTGAGACATGGGTTCACAGATGCTTACTGTAGTATGTTATATAATTTCTATATATGTAAATATTATATAGATACTCTTGTATAGATCTAATGATACAGAATGCAGCTTTAAAAAATTTCCGTGTGTGTGTTTGCATGTGGATGTGTGGATGTGGGTGTGGGTGTGTGGCATTGCTGGGATACCCATGAAAGTCAGATGAGAATATCTGATCCCCTGGAGCTGGAGTTACAGGCAGTTGTGAGCTGCCTGATGAGGGTGCTGGGAACTGAACTGGGGTCATGTGCAAGAGCAGTGTGCGTTTTGTATGTTTTTAGACTGCTGAGCCTTCTCTTCGACCCTTGTTTGGTTGGTTAGTTTTTAAGTGCTTATTAAGTATTTGTGTATTCTAAGACTATTACCTACCAGAGAAAGTTACCATTTGAAGGAGTAGACCTGGTCCCACTATACCCAAACGTTTTACCAGGAGAGCTCACCACCACCCCACATGGCCCTCGAAGACCCTATAAGCAAATACAGTTGGCTCTTGCTCTGATCATTCTTCCAATATTTCTTTTTGCTAAAGAGTCACTAACAACACTGCCAGGTAGCCCCCAAACACACTCGCAAATTAGCAGGCTTTAACTCCGGTTTTCTGTGGCCCTCTTTGTTAACACCGCTTGCCTTTGTTTCCAGAGCCTGAGTCTAGATTGATAGTTTTGATGCTTTTTTAGGAATAATCCCTAAATCTTCTTCTTGATCTGTGTGCTAGAGGATTATCTGCTGCCCAGACACATCACAGGCCTGGCCTCCTTGCTCTGCAATTAATTCTTAGTTTGTCTACAATAAATTACACTTGCCATCTGCTGATAAAATCGCACACATCCAAAAAAGCCTTTTCCATGGCTTTCACTGTGTATCTGTGGTCTGTTCTACCTCCTCTCTGCTCAATCAGTTACAAAATACGAGGTTTGGTTTCTAATTCCTCCCCTCAGTTTGCTCTGTAATGGAGTTTATTACGTGAAAGTTTCCTACAGAATATGTTATGGAACTTCACAAAGGAACTTTGAAGGTGCAAGACAATGTCTAGATAGTCAAGCTTCCATGAAAGAATAAGCGGTTCCAGGCCAACCAGGGCTACATAGCTAGACCATGTATCAAAAACGCCAAAATATATCAAGGTCATCCTGGCTTACATAGTGAGTTTCAGGTCAGTCAGAGCAACATAGTAAGACCCTGTCTCAAAAATGGAGATGGAGCTGGGCGGTGGTGGCGCACACCTTTAATCCCAGAATTGGGGAGGCAGAGGCAGGAGGATCTCTGTGAGTTCGAGGCCAGCCTGGTCTACAAGAGCTAGTTCCAGGACAGGCTTCAAAGCTACAGAGAAACCCTCTCTTGAAAAAAAAAATGGGGATGGGGATAATGATAATAGTAATAATAATAATAGGAATAAGTGAGAAATGCATTGGGTGATTTTTAAACAACTCCACAGTAAGTTATAAAATAATTAGTTTTAAAAGTGATGCACTTTAAAAAAAAAAAAGGAAAGAAAGGGTAATATTAATTAGAACAGATCCTTAGAAATCTACTAGGTATTAGACCATTGAGACGTCTCATCTGGTAAAGTCACTTGCCACCAAGCTAAGTGAAAAGACTTTGATCACCAGAACCTACATGGTGAGGAATTAAATACTATAGACTTGGGGAGTAGCAACAGAAATTCCTTACCCCCTGTTCTGGAGGCTGAAAGTTCAAGATCAAGGTTATGGCAGAGTTACTTTCTCATGTGGATTTTTTCTTCAACTTGTGGGCTCATATGGTTTTCCTTCTGTTTTGTCTTTTTGCTTTTGTTTTGTTTTTGGGGGGTGTGGTCTTGGTTTGGTTTGGTATTTTGAGATAAGGTCTCATTATGTATTTCTTGCTCGCTAAGAACTCAGAGAAATCCACATGCCTCTGCCTCCCAAAGGCTGAGATTAAAATTGTGTGCTAAAGAACCCGTCCCACGTTCTTCCCTCTGTATGAGTCTATCTTACAGGAACACCATTCATATTGGATTAGGACCCCTACCCTAATGATCCCACTTAACCTTAATTAGCTCTTCAATAATCCCATCTCCAGTCAGAGTCACCAGAAATGCTGAGAAGTACGCCTGACACTCAGGAATCTGGGAGGCGTTAATTCAGCCCAGAACAATATTATTTTTACTTACTTACTTATTTGTTTGTTTCTTTTTTTTTATTTAAGACAATGTTTGATCTAACTCAAGCTAGTCTAGAATTCAATATATAACTAAAGCTGGTCTTGAACTTTTGATCTTCTGCCAGGATTGGGGTAAGAACTAGAATGGAATCCCCAGAGCTACTGTGGATAGCCTTCGACTTTGAAAATAGAAAGTAGTAAGCTAATGAATTATTCTTTAGCTACCTTGATAGGTTTAAGAAAATTGGGGCTGGGAAGATAACTTTACCAGTGAAGGACTTGTCAAACAAGCGTGATTGCTAAAGCTTGATCCCCAGCCCCGATGGAAAACTTGGTCATAGCTATACGTGCCTATAATCTCAGAGCTGAGCAGGTGAGACAGGAGGATCCCTGGAGCCTGCTGAACCACCAGCCTTAGCGAATGGATGAGTTAGAGGTTGAGCAAGAGATGCTGTATCAAAAATGGAGGTGGAGAATGACTGAGGAAGACCCCAGTGTCAACCTCTGGTCGCCACACATGTGTATATGCTCACACACACACACACACACACACACACACACAACATTACAGGAGTCACACGCTTATCAGGAAGAGGAAGACAATGTGTAGATGAAGAAAGCAGAAAACACAGAAACCAGTAAAACCCGTCTATTCCATTTTTGCTAGGAGTTTTGCTGTTAACCCCACACCTCTACTTCTGTGACTGTTAAGCACGAATTCACATACAGACACCCCAGACACTCTCAGGATATGTAGAGAATTCTTAAAAGGTATAAAACACTGCTTTCAGTGTCTTGTAATCTCAGGTCCTAGTGTTGTACTATTTTATATTTTCAAGGCGCTTCAAAATTTTAAGATTGCAAAAACCACCATCAGGGTTATGCATGTTCACACTGAAAACCTTATGAGCTTAAATCTTATGGAATTTAGCACTCTGTGGCTCCGTTAACACTTTTTAAGAGACTGTGATTATTAAGACTCCTTAAAAAGAAGTGTTTTGTTTAAAAATGTATCCGTGTTTTATTAAACATTCAGTCTTCTCTAGCAGAGATCAGAGAAGGAGGCAATAGCTGATTCCCCGCATTTACACACCCACTTTAACAGGTTTTATTGTTTCTTCCAACTTAACAGCTCAAAACAACTGTACATAATGGATATTTCTATTATTTTAATGTGAATTACCAGTTTCCTCAGTGTGTTATTGAAGTACCTCACACTAAGATTTGATTTGAGCTATCAAAGTGTGGCTGGATCTTTTTGGATTTACTCTTGGCCTTGGTACAAATAAGGAAAAGAGTCCTGGGCTGGTGAGAACTGACTCCTGAAGGTTGTATTATATTTGTATTGCATTTATTGTTTATTTAGAGGGGATATGGCGGAGGCCAGAGGACAACTTGCAGGACTCATTCCTCCCCTTCCACCTTGTGGGTCCTGGGGATTGAACTCAGGTTGTGAGCCTTAGGGATACGGGCTTTAGCCCACTGAGCCATCCCTAAAGCCCTACTATTCTTATGGCATCCACTTCTTTTCCTTTCCCAACAGGCTTTAACTTACTTGCAAATTCTTCAAGTGTTCGCTATCAGATAAGCTCAGAAGTGAGCAGTGGGGCACACGGAGCCACGACAAGGGGCCACATGTTGACCAGGAGCTTGCAAGAACAAGAATCCAGAAATACCGTTCTGATCTTGGGTCCTTTCTCAGCAGACGTTTTGCTTCAGAGGCAACTGGGAGCCCCAGAAGAAAAACACCGCAGGCAACAGCCAGCCTCCCACCCCCATGGTTTCTCCAGCCCTGCCTAACAGTCACAGTAATGTTTGCGATTAGCGAGGCAGCCTCTTGGCGGAGAGCGCAGAGCGCGCGCACGGTGTGTTCCCTCATTAATGCAAGCCGACTCCTGTGGAGGAGGTGGGTGGCAGGCAATTTCAAATCCTTTTCTTCTCCACCTACCGAAGAGATTTAGCTCTCAATAGCTCACACGAATGAGTGAACCATTTCGGTTATAAGATTATGATTCGCTCATCACCCCCCATTAACACCATTAAAGCAACCTTTGTCCTTCTTAAAATCTGTGCAGTCAAGTGCGCACAGCTAGAGAAAAGGAGCATAAAGACTGCCCAGGACAGTCTGCGGGTGAGACCGGGGGTTAGACAGGAGTTCCTTTGTCTGGCCTTGGAAAACTCCCATAGGACAAATAGGATTAAAAGGGACACTTTCTCTTCTCTGCAGCCTTATAAATCTCACCCCATTTCACAACCTTCTTGCCCTGCCACACAACCCTCCAGACCTCTGCCCTGGTGTCACAGCAGATGTCCACAGATCCCTGTGTCTCTGTGTCTTCTACCCCAAAAGGGCATAGATTGATTATAACCATTGTTATAATTGTTAGAGAGTGGATGAACAGACCAGAAGCCAAAGCCACAGGGCTGGCTTGTAGCTCAGCTATGAGCGCTTGCTTAGTGTGAGTGAGACCCTGGGGGCCATCCCTTGTGAGATGCACACACACACAAACACACACACACACACACACACACACACACATATATATATATATAAAATCAAGTTAACAAATTAGGAGTGTAACTGGGGTGTCTATGGCAGAAGCCTAGGCTCCAGGAATCCTGAATTACTAGGCTTGGTCACTGGTGCCCAGAATGCTGATCACAGTGAAAAGTGGTGGCGAAAGCAGAGAGGAAAGCTACTTAAAGCAGCCACCCTGGAGAGAAGAACAAAGAAGTCCAGTGACCCCCCAGGTCTGACTTGGGTTACCGGTATGGGGTTTAGCTTCAGACAGAGGGAAAACTGGGCCAGGGCTTGAGGTGTTGAGGTGTACATAACTAGCAGTCCTGGCCAAGTGGTGGTGGCTCTAATCGACATTGTCTCAGTTCTGGTTCTCCAAGAAGGTCTATTCCTGTCATCATGGGAGGGGATAAATCTGGCTCTCAGGAGACAGTCACCCCAGGGGGCAGCCTCACCACTATGGATGACGGACCAAATCTTTCCCGAGAGGTTCTGCTATCCCCATGGACTGTAGCTTTAGCCCCATGACTTAGCTCTGTGTCTTTAGACTTGAAGAGGGGTGAAATGGGTTAAACAGACACAGCTCGTGCGCAGAGATAAGCAGATACCCCCCCAAAGTAAAAGAAACACACACAAAATGAAGTCAGAGGTGTCCATATTTCCTCCTAGTTTTAGTTACCTACTGGCTTTCTTTTTAGCAAAAGCAGCTTCTAAGTGCCCATTGCAGGAGCGTACCCAGCTCCCCCGTCTCTGTGTCCATGCTGGTCTTTTGGAGTCACTGCCACAGCAGCCCACTAGAGCCACCCTTAGAGCAGCATCACCGGTTTGTTGGTCTGCTTTGAATTCTCTATCATTCTGGGGCTCCTCTCTGTAGTATAACTTGCTGATGGACAATGGAAGTTCATCACTGGGAACATAGAAAGGAAGACAGGAACCAGCATTTATAAAGCACCTGCTATGTGCTGGGTGCCCTGCCCTGCCCTGCCCTGCCCTGCCCTGCCCTGCCCTGCCCTGCCCTGCCCTGCCCTGCTAGGCACCACACATGAGCACTGATACTCATTTGATTGGCATCGTGACTTAGAAAGGAGATGCTAACATCCACACTTGGTGTTGCCCTCACTCAAGCCCCAGGAACTCAACACAGGGATGTTCCATTGTCCCCTTTACATCATGCCTCTTCTCCACAGTGCCACTAAGGCTTCTAGATGGTCTTATGTAGCTGCATTGCTTGGACCCCTGCCTGGCTCCGTCAAGACAGAAAGGAAGCCCTAGGTTATCAGCAGGCTCAATGGATTCTGTCTTAGCAGAATTGCTGGTGCTAAAATCCTACTGGCTACTGGACTCAAACAGCCCCACACACTCTCACTGCAGGACAGAGAAATTTATGAAAGCAGATGAACACTTTAGTGGGTAGCTGTGGCCTTGCCAGGGTAGTAGAAGTGTGCAGGTTGAAAGCTAAGCCATTTTTTGCTTTGGCTTTGATGTTTTGACTTTTCAAGATGGGGTCTCATGCAGCCAAGGATGGCTAAGAGCTCACTATATGGCCAAACACGGTTTTAAACTCATGGTCTTCCTATCCCTACCTCCTGAGTGTTGGGATTACAGGGGTGTACACGGTCACACCCTGCTAAGCAGTTCTTTCTGTCTTTGAGAGCTGAAGGCCATCTCTTTAATGATGTCACAAAACCACACTTTAGAACATGTCACACCTGACTCACGTTGGCTTTCTGTGTTGGACACTTAAATGACTTCTCGTCAACTATTTTTTCCCCCACACACTTTTGTATAGTGCTCAGAGTCCTGAAGCAGGGAGGCAAAGAGTGTGGTTCCAGGTTCTAAGGAGAACTCAGCGATGAACATAAATAAATGTCATTTAATAAAAGGTGGATTTTGATGAACAGAACAAGAAAGCTAGCAAGTGTTTGGGGGTTGCAAGGGAAATGGCCATTTCCTGCCAAGGAGCTACAAAGAGACTAAAAGGGGATTTATGTTTCAACGGGGCCTTCTGAATTGATTTTTATTTCCCAGTAGGTTGAGAAGGAACAGGCTGGAGTCTCAGGCAGTAAAGGCTCAGGGAGGGGAACATACAGCACACGGGCTGATGTGTAAGATAAAGGGCCGAGGGAAAAGACCAGGAAAATCTATGGGATTTTAACAGCATGGGAGGGTTTTGGGTGGTATGCCTGGAACCGTAGACATTCCTTGGATCTCCTGGAGTCCCTCATGCAGGGTCTCAGTACAGGCTGCCATGGCAGGTTGGGTAGCCCCCAGTATCCCTCCCTATGGACAGCAGTTACCACTGGATTATCTGAGGACGTTTCCCTCCCCCCCTCCTCCCTTTGGAAATCTCTCATCTGCATGAACATATTTATTTTCCCTTTATCCTGGGGTTTGTAATCAAACATGAATTTAATCTGCCTAAGCACATATATCAGAGAAGCAAAGTTTCTATTTTATCCGAAGAAGCTAGGCAGAAGTCAGGCATTCACACTCCCTCAGCTGCCGGGGTGTTCTTTTTTCCTGCTGGAAACAAATGTTCTGGCTAATTACTGAAACTTCAGGACAAAGATCAGGGCACAGAGCCCAGCTCCACACTGTAGCTCCGATCCGTCATGTTGAGTTTGACTATGCTGCCATTACACCGCCCCTGCCGTGATTAAAGCCTAGCTTGCCTCCTACTTGCTGGGTGCTTTAGCCAAGTTATTTAGCCTCTCTGTTCTCAAAATTGTTCATGAAGTAGGAAACAGAATATTTTTATATGTTCCTTCCTTGGGCCAATATTGATCAAGACACTTCTGAGAATCAGAAACTGTACCAGTCATGACCTCAGTAAACACGGCTTATCCACTTACAAAGACAAGAGGCGGGTCCCTCCCTGCCGTCTAGTTCTAATGGGCACTTCTGCTGGGGGAGAAGGGACAGCAATAGCTTTACCCAGCATGCTGCGATGCCAACATGCCAGGCAAAATCTGCCTACTGGTAGAGTAATGGCATAAATGTTCTGGGGATAACCAACCACTTTCTACTTGGATCTGAAACCTATTTCACAAGAGGAAATTTGTGCCTGGCAATGTGAACCTGGTCAAAAACTCATAACGGGGAGGTCACAGGCTCTATCGAGGAATAGTCATAATATCAAACTGCCTTCTAAATATCTTTTTCTAGCTATAGAGTGATGGTGTTTTCAACCTTGGTCAGAGAAGTTTATTTTTGCAGGGGACATAGTTAATATAGAAATTCATTTCTGGTCAAAGTGCTGAAAACTGAGATTGTGTGAGTGTGTGAGCTCATCCCTAAATGCGACATCTATATCACACACACACATACACACGCACGCACGCACGCACACATACACACACATTCAGGAAACATTACAGAAGAGGCAGAAAAATATATGAGACAGAAGACGAGGGGATGATGCGAAGTCTGTCTTCTGGGCATGATCGGCTGTTGCACTCGAGAACTCGTATCAGATATGGTTACCTGCTCAAAACTCCAGCACAGATGGAGATGGAATTCATGAGGCCCCACCCCAACAGAGGCCATTGGCAGTTGATGGCTACTGAGAGAGGGTCATTTTTCCTTGAGTGTGTATGGCCACTGGTAGATTGTCACTGGCTTCAGGGTGGTGCCATATCTATGCACATATGGCTGTGCACATTAGACTTACTGGAAGAGGAGGAGAAGTGATAGGAAGTATTGGGAAGGACATGATGAAAAGGAGTCCAAAGGGAGCTGGAGGGAGAGGTGGGACAGATAAGATCAGAACACACAAATTCAAATAGTTTTTTTTTTTTTCAAGTAAAAAGACAGGGAAAGAAATGAAAGACCAGAAATTGCATCCCCACTGTGTGTGTGTGGAGATGTCTTCTGGGACTTTACATATGTTTGTGGATATAAGTATGACTCCTGCCAGGCAGGGATTTGCCACATTCTGCAGTAAAGAAGCCAAGGAACACCCACAGTAACTTGATGGTGGCATTCAGCTATTGAATGGCAGAACCATGCTGAGAGCTGTTCAGATGGTGGGATCCCAGGGCTCATGTATTTCTGCACCACTGTGGCATAGGCACTGGGAACAGAAGCCTCCTATTGTTCGATCTATCTATCTATCCATCCATCCATCCATCCATCCATCCATCCATCCATCCATCCCAGATTGGCCTTGCCTGAGATCTTCCTGCTTCAGTCTCTTGACTAAGATTAGAGTCACACACCATCAAAACTTTCACTGGACTTCTTGATGGGTAAGAAGCCATTTCTTGGCCATCCTGTTGTACTTTTTCTGCTTCCCATTCAGCTTGGAAGGATGAATGCCTACAGTCTCAGCCCCCACAGCCTTCAGAGGCTCCTTGCCCACCCTGCAGGTTCCCTGCTTCTGTTGATATCTCTGGAGACTTCCTGCGAATCACCATTTGGTCACTCCCTCTTAATTATTCACAATTACCCAAGTTCCCAGTCCTGTAATAAGCAGAAAGAAGGGTAGCATTTTCTAAGACATGTGTGTTTAGTGTTGCTGGCAGATTGGTAAACTTATTAGTGCCTCTGCACACCATATAATTAAGACCAAATTATCAGAGAGTTTAAAATAGTGCCTGCTGCAATTGTGCTGCTGAAAAGACTAAGGGAAATTTTGCCTTCTCAACTTATACCGTTTACCGTCGCCCTTTGGCTAAGATTTCCATTCTTAGTGCACTGAGAGCTAAGCAGAATGCTGCTCATAGCTCGGTGCAAAGGCACTTGCTTTCAGAAAGATTACTTCTGTGCCAGGCATGGTTGCATATACCTGTAATCCCAGCACTCAGGAGGCTGTGGCAGGAGGATCGGGAATCTGAGGCCAGTCTGGGCTACTTAGCAAATTCCAGGGTAGTCTTGGCTACACAGTGAGACCCTATATCAAAATAATAGGAGATGGGAACTGGAGTGATGGTTTAGCACTGAAGAACAGATACTTCTCTTCCAGAGCACCTGAGTTAGGTTCCCAGTACCCACATTAGGTAACTCACAGATGTCTGTAACTCTAGGTTCAGGGGGATCCAGTGCCTCCAGACACCTCAGGTATCTGCAATTGCAATCACACCCTACACACGCTACACACACACACACACACACACACACACACACACACACATTAAAATAATAAAAATAAGTCATAGGACCTAGAGAAATCAGTCAGTAAGGAGTTTGCTGTATACACACGAAGACCTGAATTCAGATTCCCCAGCACCCACAGAATACGCCAGGCACTGTGGCAAATAACTGTAATCCCAGAGCTTGGGAGGTAACAACAGAACTTGTTTGGCAGGCTGGCCACCCTATCTGAACTGGTGACTTTCCTGCTCAGTGAGAGACCCTGTCTCAGAAAATAAGGTGGAAAGTGACTGAGGAAAATACCATTAATGACCGCCAGCCCCCCACATACAAATGCACACATGTGCATGTTCACCTGAATGCACAGGAACATGTACACACATATACACTGTACACAGGAAGGGGAGAGGCATGGGGAGTGTGTTAGGAACATCAGAAGTCAGGGGACATATTCTTGGTCATCTACTGTTGCACCCCTAGAAGGGTCCTGCAGGCGAGTCAGCAGATGCAAGTCTGGACAGAGACTAAGGTAGACACTGAGATATGGCTGGTTCTTGGTGAGGTTATCCCAAAAGCGGCCAGAGTAGGTTCTTCAGAAAGGGACTTACAGGTGTATGTTATTGACACCCGGAACCATGACCAAACAAATGAAGGCAAGAATGCCTGCTCTGGGGACCTGGGGAGAACTAGCTGTACAACAGGAAAGGAGAGCCCAGGCAGATACACAAACTGAGCACAGCAAGGCGAGACTCTTCTGGGCCCTGAGTTTAACAACATAGTCTCTTTTCCTAGGGATTTAGTCAAGGGGAAAGAAGACAAAGAGGCTAAACCAAGTTGAGAGTGATGAGTGCTTAAGTCTGGGGTGCTGGGCTAAACAGAAATGTGGTAACTTTTCTGGTGGTCAGGTGTAGAGAGGAAGTTCTGGGGATGGGAACACAAACAGATTAAAAAGCCCGAGGTTATACAGGAGAGAAACAGGACAAGATAAAGTTCCAGGGATCCTCCTGCCTTCCTGTTTCCTCCGCCCCTGCCACACTCAGCCCTGGCGTCTATGAAGCTATCACCATGGGTTTTAGGAAGACATATGTCCACGTGGCTGAGAGCATGAGCTCAGTGTTCTGAGTTCATATCCTTGCTCTGCCGCCTACTGGCACCTAGAATAGTGCCAAGCATACGGTGGAACATAAATGAGGGAGTGAGTCAATGGCAGAGTACTGGCTGTGAAACCCAGCAAACGGATCGTGCTGAGTTGCAGTGTCCTCCCTGTAAAACGGAGACGATGGGGACTCACAGGACTGCTGAGAGGATGGACAACAATGTGAAGTCCTTATATCAACTGGTGCCTCGATGGATTGGAGATGCGCCCCTGCCCCAGAGGGAGAGAACCAGACAGTGGCATTCCCCCGACCCACGGCAACATCACTTCTCAGCACAGCATGAGAACCACTTTCTTCCAACCATCTGGAGCAGAGGCTGAACATGTAAAGGCATCCAAGAAGACAATTTGACCTCACTGAAAGCCAACTTAAAGGATCGTTAGAGAGAGACCTGTAGGACCCCTACTTGCTACTGGTTCCTCAAGGGGCAGCCGACCCATGCTAGTAGTTGGGAGGACTGCATCATGATTTAGTTTATGAACCAAAATGTAGTCAACACGTGATGAGAGCCAAGGACATCAGGGAGAGGCTTCATGGTGGAGGGGAACACTTTGCAGCTGAATATATGACTCAATGACTCGGGAAAAGCTAAAGTCCTTTGATGGGGCAATAAACAGACTTCTGACACTGGGCACCAGAATTCCTCTAGGAGCCAAACTGTTTTGCATGAGTCTCTTGGTGCTAGAGAATGATATTGGAGAAGCCTTGCAATGGTAACACTTAATGTGAATAAGGGATAAAGTAGAAGGGAGAGGAAGAGAAATGGATGGTAAGGTTGGGCAAGAAAGGAATGGGAAGGCAAGATGTGAGCTTTATCCAGGAGATGCATTCCTTGCCCTCCCTGCGGATGCGTTCACAGCCCTCGCCGTCGCCTCCTTGCTTGGACTCTCACTGGGGTGTATCACTAAGTCTGCTCTCTCAGCTCAGCGATGCTGGTCAAATCCACATCTTCTCTCCGCCACTGTTGCTCTATTTTAGCAACCCACCGCCGAGTGCTCCCTGACGAGTGTCTGTCTATATTTCTCCCACCAGAGTCACGAACCAGCCTACAGAACATCACCAAAATGAACACTCCCATGAAGCGTGCTAGTGAGAAGCAGCAGACTGTAAGGACAAGAAGAATATAGAGGCTGCAAGGCGAGGCTTCCTGGTGTCCAGTCTGAGTCACCCTGCGATGAGCTGTCTGTGAGCCGGGCAAGTGCCTTAATCTCTGTTTGCCTTGCATGTTTCTCCTGTGAAATGGGAGTGATGATAAGAGTGCCCCGAACAGGTGCAAAGTATGTGTGTGAACCACCTCTGGAATTAGGGATAGAAATCATAATTGTATTGACAGATATATGGTAGTCAAAGCCAAAAATGGTGAAGAGGGTTCTTTTTTTTCTGGAGATTTTGCTAGAAGAGCTACATTATCACATCGGGAAAAGGAAACCATGATCCCCACCTCACGGCGAACAAGGCTGTCACACCAGATGGACTGCACTCCTAGTATGAAAAGCAATACAACAAAGACAGCAGAGAAAAAAACAGTATAGTTTTATGACCTTAAATAGAGAAAAATAATTTTTCGAATATTAAAACAACAGCATTCACAAAACAATTGTGCAGAATGCACAAGAAATTGACACATTTTAGATACATTGCATTCAATATAATCAATGTTGGACATAATACACTAAAATTAAAAATGTCTATTCATCAAACGGCATTATTGAAAGAATAAAAAATTGGGGTGATGAAGATAGCTCAGCAATTAGGAGCACTGGCTGCTCTTGTAGAGGACCCAGGTTCAGTTCTTAGCACCCATGATGTGGGTCACAGCCATCCATGATTCCAATTCCAAGGGATCCACCACCCTCTTCTGACCTCCACAGGCACCAGGCACACACATGGTGCACAGACATACATGCAGGCAAAAACAATCATATACATAAAATAAGCAAATCTAAAATTTTTGAAAGAATCCTGTATGACCCGTAGAATGAGAGACGTGATTTGGAAAATGAATATCCCAGAAGTCTTTCATCAAGAATACATGAATAATTCCTACAAGCCTATGCTTTCAAAAGACATTTGTTCAATAGGGAAACAAACAAAAGACTGTGTCGTCTCCTTAAAGGGACATTCCACAGAAAACAAGCCCGTGGGAAGGTGGTGAAATCCCTTGGTCAGCAGGGAAATGCCAGTGAAAGCCGAAATGGGGTCTAGCCTCATGCCAATCATGATGGCTAAAATTACAAAGGAAATATTAAGAACTGAGACCTAGAATTCTCATACATGGGTCTAAGAATGTGTGTAGCCGTGACGCTGTGCTACACTACTGTCCAGTACTTCCACGCTGCACGTGTAGTCCACATTCAAAATAGACACAGTCACCGAGAGCTGTTCGTAAGAATGTCTGTAGCTGCACCGTCCGCAAGAGCCAGAAGAAGATACACAGGGAAACGTACTTCCAGGAGCTGCTAGAGCAATGGTTCTCAACCTGTGGGTCACGACTCCTTTGGGGCTGCAGATCAGATATCCTGCATGTCAGATATTTACATTTCGATTCATAACAGTAGCTAAATTATGGTTATGAAGTGGCAATGAGCTTATTTTGTGGTTGGGGTCACCACAACATGAGGAACTGTGTCCAAGTGTCACAGTGTTGGAAAGGCTGAGAACCGCTGTACCATGGAGCAATGAAAATGAGCGGATATACCCATGCATAGCAACATGGATAATTTTCATGTGCATAATGCTGCAGGTCAAGAGGCTGGACTTGCATGAGCACATGCTTTGTGATTATGTTCTTCTCAAGCAAGGAGGACAGCAGGTCTGAGAGTCACTTGAAGCACATGTCAGGGAGGAGAGTGAGCCTTGGACAAGGAGACCGCTTCAGTGAGGGAGGGACTGGGGTGGTGCCAACATAAGCAATGCTTCAGTCGCATCTCAAGGAGAGGCTGGGACTTGGCCACACAGAGAAGGGAGAGTGATGCTTGTGATTGAGGAGTGAGCAATGGGCTCAAAGGCCCTGAGGTTGCTAGGCAGCTTGGAGACGGTGTTGTTGTCATGATGGTCCAGGTGGGAGAGGGGAGGGGCAGAGTGAGGCAAACAGTGAGAAGGGCAGGCAGGCACAAGTATGAGCTGGATGCTCTTGTAGATCAAGAATAATTTAGTGAGCCGGGCAATGGTGGTGCACACCTTTAATCCCAGCACTCAGGAGGCAGAGGCAGGCAGATCTCTGTGAGTTAGAGGCCAGCCTGGTCTACAAGAGCTAGTTCCAGGACAGGCTCCAAAGCTACAGAGAAACCCTGTCTCGAAAAGCAAAGGAAAAAAAAAAGAATATTTTAGCAACGGGATCTGAAGCAGCCCAGATGAAGGGAGGGCATTACATGGACACTGTGCAGATAAAGTTCGCTTTTGCAATTTTCCCCCCTTGGAGAAAAAAAAGATGTAGAAAGTGAAAAGAAAAAGGAGAAAAAATAAGAAAAAGAGAGACCAGGAGTGGAGTGTGGGCTTCAAACATGGCACATATGTTAATGTTACTTGGGTACTGAAACCAGTCTACACCTCCATCCTTTAGGTAAAAATTCATTTCCAACTGAAGAGAACAATTTAAAAACACAGGTGTGAAACAATGAGCACATGAATCTGTTGTCTAAAAGGCCCCAACAGAATGTTTGCCTCGGTGAGCAGCCTTCTGGGGAGCTCAGCCAGCAGATCCCAGCTCCAGCAAGGAGCTGTACTGTTCTAACGACGTGATTTGCAATGAGGAAAAAAAAAATCCTTGCTTATCTAATGCATGCTTCTGAAGCTGCTTGGTTGGCAGGTGCTTAAGAGCATTGAACAGATGTCCGTCTGATGCACCAAAATTCCTGCATGTGCTCTGAAAGCACATATGCACTTGGTCTCTGCTAGAATGGTGGAGAAAATTCCCAGGAAGACACTTTTGCCTTGCTGGTGTCTTTCTTCAAGTGTGAAGCCCGTGTTGGTGATTGCCCGGGGACCAGCACTGGGGGCTTGCTGACAATATCTACTTTGTCTCCTCCAAGCAAGACTAGGGTCAAGACAAACACTATCTCTCTCTCTAACTAACTCACTCTCTCACTCACTCAATCACTATCTCTCTCTCTACCTTCCTCACTCCCTCCTACCACCTACCTAAACACTCACACCCACCATCCCTCCCTCCCATACTCTTTCTCTCTCTCTCCCCTCATGGGGTGTATGGACACGTGAGTGTGGGTTCCCTCACCCACTCACCCCCTTGCAGTGTATGGATGTTTGGGTGTAGGTGTCCTTACCCGTACTGACAGGTTTGGAGGTCAAAGGCTAAAATCACTGTCTCATCTCATTTATCTCTGCACCTTTCTTTTTTTTAGCAAGATCTCTCAATGAACCCCAAGCTCATCATTTTGGCTAGATTAACCATGTACCAACCCCCAGGATTTTTCTGCTCTTTCTACCCAGAGAACATGATGGAAACAGAGAGGAAGCACATGGACACCCCACAGTTGGGGCAGTGGGACTGGCCAATGTATCTTTCTCCCCATACCTCACCCCAGCAAGTTTCTGGATAACTTTTAAAAGCCCTGAGATGAGATGTTTTATGGAATCTCATCATTGGAAACCTGTTTCTGCAATACAAGATGCTGGCTTCCTTCTCTTACTCTCCCATCTATGAACCTTCAAGAAAACTTTCTAAGCACACCCTCCTGTTGCTCATGAGTTTCATCATTTGAATTCATGAGGTAAGAACCCAGAGGCTACTGACTCCGGAAGATGTTAAGTGCATCTGTGCAGCCCACATCCTAACTCCTGAGTTAGGTTCAGCAGGAGACAAAAGAGAACACTTCTGTTGAATTTAAAGACACTCCACTCTTCACAGATTCCTATCATTTGCATATAGTTTGTTTCCAAAATCTATGTATCAGAGGTCTGCACCCTGTGTCAGAGTGTTGGGAGGTGGTAAAACCTTCAAAACGCAATTAAACTACAGCGCTTCACTCCCAGAGAGGGATTAGTGCAGCGCCATAAGGAGTAGGTTAGCTACCTGGAGAACAGGTAAAACCTGGGCAAACCTGGCACCCTCTCTCACTTCATTCCTCTGTGTGAAGGTGACTTCTTGTGAACATTTTCCTCCTGGCTCCTCTGCTCTCCTGCATTACGGGGGTGGGAGAAGGACAGAAGGAAGGAAAGACTGTCTCATGAACTATCCAGCCTCCAGTGTTTGATTATGACAACAGAAAATGGCCTAAGGCATGCCTGAAGACACAGTATCACTCTGGACTTGTGGTATGTAACGTAGGAAAGAAAAATTTGCTTCATGGAACTTTTGTCTCCATCAGAGATGTATTCCCAAGATTGGCCCAGCAACACTGATGGTCTACTGGAGGCCTTCCATCTGGGCTGCAGAGAGGGTTCTTGGTGACACTGGTTGAAACACATGTGTGGCTGAGCTCCTTGGAGATCATATGAGTGCTTCTGTAGCTCGGACAGGCTACAGGATTTCCCTTCCATTATTAATCCCCACATCCGTGGAATTGGGGTAGAGAGCTTTCCGTTCATTTGCTTTCTTGTTTGCTTGTCTGTAGAAAGGTTCTCCCCACACCACCCAGGCTGATCTTGAGCTCCCAACCTGCTCCCTCAGCTTCCCGATGCTGGGATCACAGACCTGTGCCACCACCCCCAACTCAGAGATAACACCAATCATTTCTTACCTGGGGCTGAGGGCCAAGATGACTTGAGACACAGAGGCAGATCCAGGGAAAATGGGACACATAATTATGCAGATACAGATTTTGTATCTTAGGTGAGATTCCTGGTTGTTTAAATCGTGTCTCAGCAAAATGTCTCAAGTTGGGTTTCTGGCACCTCCTGCGATCATCTTATGAGATATAAAAGCACACAGAAAGAAGATTCTAACATCTAAGATTAGCTTAGATTGTGTCCCCATCTGCTGTGGTCCTGTAATTGTGTGAGAAGGGACGGTCCTTGGAATGGGTCTGAAGTGTGAAAACACATCACGATGGTGCTGCTTTGGAGACCTGTAGTCTGCCAGTTTGGCTGTTTGTTATTGTTGTGTGGCCTGCTCCTAGAAAGTCCAATCCTGGGGCTCTGCTTTGAAAGGTTAGATGAGGAGAGGGTGGGCTGGGAAGGGCTGGATGTGGTGTTTTTCTGAGGCTACCCTATGGTGGTAAGACTGACTTGCAACCCCCTAGGGTTACAGTTTAGGATGTTTTATCTTCTCCAAATTGAATGATAAAATTTAACCCCATTAAGATCCAGGAAAAGGGGAGAACCTTTAAAGAGATGAATGGGTGGGCCATGCTCGCCCCAGAGCAGCCTTTTTGATTTGTTTTGTTTTGTTTTTCGAGATAGGGTTTCTCTGTAGTTTTGGAGCCTGTCCTGGAACTAGCTCTTGTAGATCAGGCTGGCCTCACCCAGAGTAGCTTTTAATGCTGTAAAATTATAAACTTCAAATGATTTTTAGGGGTTTTGATGTTTGCTTGTTGTTTTTTGTGACTGTTTGATGTAGGTGGATCTTCTTTCTACCTGTTGTTTTCATTGATTAATTAATAAAGAAAACTGCATGGCCTGATAGGTCAGAACATAGGTAGGTGGAGTAGACAGAACAGAATGCTGGGAAGAAGGGAAGTTAGGCAGACCATATAGCTCTCCTATCCAAAATGGACGCAGGTTAAGATCCTTCCCGGTAAGCCACCACCTCGTGGTGCTACACATATTATTAGAAATGGGTTAATCAAGATGTGAGAATTAGCCAGTAAGAGGCTAGAGCTAATGGGCCAAGCAATGTTTAAAAGAATACAGTTTCCATGTAATTATTTCAGGTGTAAAGCTAGCCGGGTGGCAGGACACAGCCCGCCGCTCTTTCTACAACTATTGAGTAATTTGGAGGCTTGGACTTTGTAGATGACAACATTGGGTTGTAATGTCAAAGGTCAGACATGTCTGGGCCCCATCAGATTGACGGATATCTCAAAGTAAAGCCACTTAGGCCAGTCTCTGGTGCAGGTTTCGGGTCTAATCACATGATGACCCGCCCCACCCCAGGACTCTGGTCTGTCATTGGATGGAACTCCTCCTCTGTGAAGCATAGCCCTACGCTAAAGTAACCCCACCTTTTTATCTATAACTGTCCCAGGCTGAGGCATTGGGCTTATTAACAACAGAAAACAGAAGGAGATGATCACTTCTATCTCAGAGTCCCATTCAGCATCTCCCAGGGGCTTGCTGGAAGCTCCAAGTCTGATTTTCCAGAGGCCACAGGGTAGTGTCCCACCCATGGAGGCTTGAGAAGCACCCCCATCGGGGTGACTGCAGGCACTGGAAAAATCCTGGAGACAAAAAGATGATCTTGCTGTTGGGTAGAGCTTTATGGAGAAGGTGGGATCTTAGAAGATGTGGAAGTATAGAGAGAAGCCATCTGCCCTTCACAAAGAAGCTGAGGAGGATAGAGCAACTCAGGGGTGCATGGGAGTGGAATAACCATATTCTGCATCCCTATTTTCCTGAAAGATGGAACACACATTTGCCTGTCGGTGTGTTGTTGCTTTCACACGTGGGCATCTGCCTGGGCAGTCACTGACGGACACTTTGGTTCACACTACTCAAGTTTCTACTCAACCAAGGAAACAGGCTACCTGGTGCCAGAGAAAGTCTGGAGGTACCTGTTGGTTGGGCCTGGATCCAGCCATGAATGCAATCCTTTTGCTACCCTGAACTATGTGGCTCTGGGAAGGTCAGGGGGAGTCAGTGGGCTTTTGTTTGCCTGTTCTGTGAAACATCAGTGACTTTTGTCTCACCAGCTGCTATGTGTCCCTCTGGAACAGACATTTGCAAACCCTCTCACTTCACTAGTCTAGAAAGAAAACCACCAAGGAATAGTTTTAAAATACCTACCTCTTTGGCCAGAAGACAGCTCTAGGGAGAGTGAGGCAAAAGGTTTGCCTAGAGTTCAAGGTCAGCTTGGGCTGCAGGGTGAATTCCAAGACCATCTAGACTGCAGAGTAGGACCCTGTTTCAAAATAATAGCAGCAACAACACCAGACCACTCTAATGCCTGACCTGTGACTTAATGGAAAATTGGAATGATAGTAGACTGTAATGAAATCATATGCATTTGAATATGTCAACACTTGAGAAGTTTGCTCACCCTGTCTTCTGCTTCCAGTGAGTTAGCACTTTGACAACTGGGGACCTCCTGACCCTGGAGGAACACCCTTCACTGACTCGGTCAATTTCTGGCATAGTAAGCCAGTTACCGAGGAACCAAGCTAACTTTTCATTTACAAACTACCCACACTCCCACCACCCTTAGGCCACTGTGCATTTGTCCTGACCATCCAAGACCAGGGACCATTCAATTGGTGGAAAACCCCAAGCCTCAGAGCCTGTTGACAGTATCCACACTAGCAGACTCTGAACAAGCATCTCGCTTTCCCAATTTCTCCCCATAGAAACCATAGTGAAAGCCTTGGCCCCAAGTCCCCCCCCCCCCCCCCCCCCCCCCCCCCGGTCTCGTACACTACCCCAGTGACATTGTGCCAAGCCTCCTCCTGTAGATTGCAATAACAAAGGTTCTTTCAAGGACAGTCACTGATCTGGTAGCCTCACTATAATCTCCAATTTTCTAGTATGTTTTTACATGTTCATTTATTTATTTGCATGGTGTGTGTGTGTGTGTGTGTGTGTGTGTGTCATGAAGGCAGAAAATGACTGACATCAGTTGTCCCCTCAATTGCTTGTCCTCTTATATCTTTGAGACAGGGTCTCTTTCTGGTTAGCCAGAAAAACCCAGGGATCTTCTTATCTCTATCTTTCCAGTGCTGGCATTAGAGGTGTCCCTCTCTGTGCCCACTCCCTGAAACCCAGCTTTTCTGTGGGTTCTGGGGATCGAACTCAGGTCCTCACGCTTGTGTGTTGAGCACTTTACTGACTATGCACTCTTTTGAGCTCTAAGTATAGTTTGCTTTTAATTTGTTGTTTGTTTTTATACAGGGTCACACAATATAGTCCTGGCTGGCCTGGGACTCACTATGTTGGCCAGGTTAGTCTTGAATGCATAGACATCTGCCTGCCTTTGTTTCTGAAGTTCTTGGTTAAAGGCATGCACCTCTGCCCATGGTCATGTAGCAGATATGTTTTTTAAACAGCCAGAATTAAATCATAGACTATAAGGAGATAGTTCTTGAGCCCATTTATAATTAATAACACTGAACAAAAGAATTCAGGAAATCAGGGGCCATTTTCTTGAGAGACTGTGATACTATTCTTGATTATCAACTTGGCTACATCTAGAATTAAAAGCTCCAAAATGGCTGGGCACATCAGTGAGGAAGTTTTGCTTAACTGAATCATTTGAAGTGGGAAGATCCACTTCTAATCCAAATCTTTGAGGTGGGAAGACTTACCTTTAATCTAGAGCAGTGGTTCTCAACCTTCCTGATTCTGTGACCTTTTAATACAGGTCCTTGTGTTGTGGTGACCCGCAGCCATAAAATTATTTTTGTTACTACTTCATAACTATAATTTTACTACTGTTATGAATCATAATGTAAACACTTTTGGAGATAGAGGTTTGCCATGGGGTCAAGACCCACAGGTTGAGAAACACCAGTCTACATCTTTCAAGGGAAAACCCACCTCTAATTTAATCACTCCTTCTGCTGGCAACCATAAAATTAGGAAGCTTTTGCTTGTTGCCTGCTTGCCCTCGCCTTGTTAACACATCTATTTCTTTGCACCTTAGAGCCTATGTCTTCGGGAATACCAAAGACCAGCTGAGACATTCAGCCTTGTGGATTGAGCAGCTACTGGATTCTTGGATCTTCTATTCATTTCTATAAATTCTGTTCCTCTAGAGACCCCTGTCTAAAACAGAGACCAACACTAAAGAAGCAGAGGAACAGTTGAGCAAAGGGATAAAACCTAGTGTTTACTAAGAGAACCCAATGATTTACATAACAGGGAAAAGAGGAAACTCCTTGAACCTGAGGAGAGGTAAGATACTAACGTAAAATATTGATTGTAGGAAAATAAGCAAGCTGGGTGTTCTTGCAGGCCATCCAGGCCTTAAGTCAGCCTAATGTCAAAACAGGTTTCTGGTTGTGGCACAGTAAGCAACCGAAGCAGCATCTCTGAAGCCAGAATCCCATCACAGCTGGTCTCAGAGCGTCCCGCAGAATGTTGGAAAGCCTTCAGAACCTGGGTCAGTCCCGTGTGTGTGATCTGTTCTGGTGTCCTCCAGCTCTCATATCTACCAACATGTCTACTGAAGACTGTCAAGATGTCCCTGTAAATAAAACACTAACCCAGATAATCTGGTTCTGAACATCTGGGTTGCCCTGATGAAGTCTTACCAGTGTTCCTCAAATGGACTACTATGGCTGGTCCTGAAGATCGTTGCCATGTCCTGGCTGGGACGTGTTAGACACAAAAGAAATGCAAGCGTAATATGTCCCTGCTGAGAGTGGCTTGCTATAGTGGTCTGAGTGAGAAATGTCCCCCATAGTCTAGGGTATTTGAATACTTGGTTCCCATTTGGTGGTCATGTTGGACAGGCTTGGGTAGTACAGTCTTCCTGGAGGAAGTTCAATACTGTGCAGGCATTGAGATTAAAAGCCCTATGCCTTTCTAGTTAGTCCCCTGTCTCCTGCTTGTCATGTAATGAGAGCTTGTATGAGCTCTCCGTTTCCTGTGCCAGCAACCAGTCCTGCTGCTTCTGCTGCTGACTGTCATGATTCCTAACCATGGGTTCTTTTTGGTTAATTTCAATTTATCTATTTAAATGTGTATGGGTGTTTTATTTGCATGTATGTCTGGTGCTCTTGGAGGCCAGAAGAGAGTGTTGGATCCCTTAGGACTGGAATTACAAAGAGTTTTAAGCTACCAGGTGGGTGCTGGGAATTCAACCTAGGCTTTGTGGAAGCGCCACAAGTGTTCGTGACTCCTGAGCCAGCGCTCTGATGCCTTGCCCGTAGTTTAAATGGGAAATATGAGAAAGTATATTAAAACAAGTAATCTGTAGTTGAATATGTAAATTATTGGACAGTATGTTAATTATGTCTCCTCCTTTCCATAGTGTGAGCTTTGACAGTTGGGGACCTACTGACTCTGGAAGGACTGACCTTCATAGAGTCGGTTAATTCCTAGAGACAGTAAACCAGCGAGGGTGGGGGGGTGGGGGGGCGAGTCCCTCAGACCCCTAGGGTCCGACCTGGTGAGTGGAAGGGGAAAACCCAACGGGACGAGAACATCTCTCAGTCTTCGTCACTTGCCAGCTGTGTAGCTACGGTCTATTTTCTCTCTGTGCTAGTTCTGTGATCTGTAACTTTGGAACCCAACATCTAGCTATCAGGTGTTTATAAAGAAGACAAAATGCCACACAAAGGTCTTATTTAGTTCAATGCCTGGTATTTAGTAAATAATGTAATAAATCATTACTAATTTACACAGTTATCTGAGCTGTGTATGTCAAACTTCCCACCAGAAGGCGCCAAACACCAGCCTGGAACGTGAGCTTTCTAGAAATCACAGTTTGTAAAACACAAGCTCAAAATCCTAAAGCACACTTTTGTGCGTGGAGGACCTGGCTGACTTCCATCTTGGGCTTCTTCACCCTTATCCTACACCACAACAAACGAGCAAGCCAACTTCAAGGCTGATCATTTCAATTAACGTAATCCTGGGATTGGAGAGAAGGCTCTGTGTTTTAAGAGTGCGTACTGCTCTTCCAGAGAACCAGAGTTCTGTTCCCAGAAGCTCACAATCGCCTGTAACCCCAGCTCTAGGGCATCCTATGCCTACTTCTGCCCTTCATGGGCATCTGCACACAGACAACAGCACACACAGACACACATGTGTGCAAATGAAAAAGAAATTTTAAAATACTAGCAGAATTCTTACTGGTGTGTGTGCAGCCTGCATACATTTGTGCCGTTGGCCATTGCTTTAAAGCAGAGGGAAGAGAAGGATGGGGCAGAGCTACAGGTTCTGCCCCTTACACAACAGGCAGCCAAGTGTGCTGAACACGGTATTCAGCTGGCGGAGGCCGCTTTTCTCTAACATTTCTCTAACACATGTGAGCTCTTCTATATAATGCCAGTAAACTCGTGCTCGTGAAAAATCTTCTGATCTTGAAAGTTCCTAATAATTTCTGCATTTTAGACTTGCGCTTAGCAGATCTATACACTTCAACTTGGAACTTTTTTATGTGTTAATAATTGTGTTCTCTCAGGAAATGTTTCAGGAATTCCTGGTTGCTGAGAAGAGGATCCAACTCCATGAACTCAGGGCCGCCTGTTTTCTTTCTAGCCCATGTTCAGGAATGCTTTACACTTGGGGTTTTTCTCCCTCAGCAAACTGATTCTAACTTTTGTATTTAAATAGTAGGTTAGAAATAAGCTGTTGTAACATGCTGAAGGTAAAGATGAGGAGAGTTTGACGAGATGGCTGGGTCATGAAGAGAACTTCCTACTTATTTCTGTTTACAAATGTTGTGATATTCTATATAGGAAACCCTAACAACCTAACAACGGCAACAACAAAAGCAGTGTGTTAGAACCAATAAGTCACCAAAGTTACAGGATATAAGATCAACACCCCAAACTTTAGATTATTGTATTGAAAGATCTGCAAAGGAGATAAAAATCAAGTGTCATTCAGAACAGAATCACAAAGAATAAAGTAAGAGAGAAGCTAACCAATGAGGCACAAACTTGCTCCCTGAAAACTAAGAAGCATTCTTTTCTTTTTCTTTTTTAAATTGATTTTTACTGAGCTCTACATTTTTCTCTGCTCCCCTCCTCTTCAACCCTCTCTCAAGGTCCCCATGCTCCCAATTTACTCAGGAGATCTTGTCTTTTTCTACTTCCCATGTAGATTAGATCTATGTATGTCTCTCTTAGGGTCCTCATTGTGTGCTAAGATGTATTCTTGAAAGAAATACAGAAGATGTACATGGGTGAAACGATGCCTGTTTCTATGGGGCTGAAGCCTATTGGTAAGATGTCAACACTGCTCATAGAAACCTAAAGACTAAATTAGATCTCTACAAAAAAATCTAATAATGTATGTTTCAGAAATTAAAAAAAAAACCACCCCCAAATCCATAGAGAACCTCAGGGACCCAAATAGACGAGCAATCGTATAACCAAGTTGAAGATTTCACTTTGCCTGATATCAACTGTCACTGGAAAGACAGTTATCAAAACAATGTGGATACAAAAGAGGATGGGGCTCCCAGAAAGAAATATCTCTTTCTTTGGTGATTTCACAAATGTCCCAAGACCATTCAATGAAAAAAAAAAAAAAAAAAAAGAAAAAGACTTCGTCTTCAGCCAATGGGCAGGATACTTGGATATCCACATGTGAAGAATGAAACTGGACGGATCCACACCCTCAATTTAATCCAGAGTGACTCAGGGACCTGAATATATCATCTAAGACTATAGAACTCTTACAAGAAAACAACATGCACATGGCAAAGAAGTGATTTATTGATTATCACACAAAAAACAGCCAACAAATAAGCAGACAGATAAAAAGTTAGATGGTATAAAAATGCAAAAGTAATATTCATCAACAGAGTACAGTAGCAACCCACAAGGAGAAAATATTTTCAAACTGTACATCTTAGTTAGTATCCAGGTTGTATAAATAATTGCAAGCCAGTAATAGTCATCAGGCGGGGTCAGGTGGCAAACATTTGTAATCTGAGCTCTTAGGACCCAGATGCAGAGAATTGAAAATTTGGAAATAGTCTGGGCCACTTAGAGAAACCCTGTTCCCTTTGGTTTGGTTTTGCTTGGTTTTGAGACAGAGTCTCACTGTGTAGTCCTAGTGGTCCTGAAACTCACTCTGTAGACCAGGCTAGCCTTGATCACAGAGATCTGCCAGCCTCTGCCTCTGAAGTACTGGAATTAAAGGTGTGAGCTACCACACATAACAAATCCTGTTTCAAGACAAAACCAAAAGCAAGCTTGTACAAAGCCCTGGGTTTAATCCCTAGCACTACTTGACGCTGGGCCTGTGATTCCAGCACGTGGGACTTGGAGACAGGAGATCGAGTTCAGGGCCATTCTTGGCTACCCATGCCAGCCTAGACTGCAAATATTTCAAACTCCGTTTGTGGTACCAAAGCAAGACCTTGTCTCACAAACCAAAGATTGGTGATATAGGTCAGTGGTAAAGTGCTTGCTTACCATATAAAGCCATGGGTTTATATGTGTGGGTTTAAACACCACACACACATACACACACACACACACAAAGAGAGAGTTAAGATCACATGAAAGTATATAATGTTATAGACCTTCATATTAAGTAAGATTTTCAAGTCTTTTTATTTGAGGTTCTCCTTCTCCAAGGAGAAAATGAACAGATATTTTAGTGTATAGAAGACTCAGTTCCATAAGTATTTAAAATATCAGTGCAGAGGCTGAGAGTATAGCCGGGCCATGCTTAATATGCACAAGGCTCTGGGTTTGTTCCCCACCATCCCAACACAAATTAAAATTCCCAGATATCATGCTATTACAATTCGCAATTTGGCTCATTCAGACAAATTCTCCCTTTTATTTCTCTCAGCTGGGGAGTTTTTCGTAAGGCGGTGCCGACCACTTAGCGAATTCTGTTTTGGCATATATCTCTTAAGTCTTCTCTGTACTTGTGGTGTCTTTGGAATTCTTTGTCTTATTCATTAATGTTCATTGTGACTTCGAGAAACCATCAAATCAGGAGCTGCGCTGAATTTGAAAGACTCTCCGGCTGTGTTTGCTAATTCCCTGGGGAGACTGGATCGCCTGTCTGTTCTCTGAGCCTTTCTGGACCATTGCCTCAGCTCTGCCAGGGCTGTAATTAGTCTCCACATCTGCTATTACACGGGTTGGCTTGTGGTTAGAGGTTTCACAAATTAACACAAACTTTTTTTTTAAGTTGAAGGGTTCTTAATTAGTTTAAAAATAGCTCTCGACACTCCTCATGACCAGCGGTTTATGGATTGCACAATGTGTTCTCTACTAAGGGTGGGCTTCAGATGGGAACACGAGCTTGTCAAGAGGCCACCTGCAGGAGAGCGACTCGAGAAAGGGCATGGTTGGGTCCATATCTCTTTCTGTCTCTATTGGTAACTATGTGTGGGGTGGGGGTGGGGGTTCCATCCTCACAGCTTGGGGTGGGGGTAGGAGTGGTAAAGTGGGGGTGGGGTAATTGTAGGTGAAGCAGAAGTTCCACGTGCAGTGTCGAGCAATCAGAGGACACATTGTGTTGATGGAACTAGAAAAGATCAGGGAAGTAACCCAGACCCAGAAAGACAAACAGTGTATGTTCTCACTTATAAGTGGACATTAGCTGTTATGTAAAGGACAATCACGCTGCAATCCACAGGCTCAGAGAGGCCAAGTAACAAGGAGGGCTCAAGCTGTAATATCCTCTCGGCGAAAGGTTCACTGTGAAGAGGAACCTTTTCACAGCATAAATTGAGTGCCTTTTTTCACCATTAAAGGATCCTACAGTTTGATTGCAGTCAACTGAGATGCTCTGCCAGCAACTCTTGGCAAAGCAAGGTCTTCCAGAAACACACATCTTGCTTTGAATACTTTGAATCAGGACTCAGATAGCCATGTGTTGAAAGCTGTCATTAATACTACAAATGTAAGGCCCAGTCTGTCCAGAGACCGTTAAGCAAAGTACTGCTCACTGCATACTTCAGGGTATCAAGTTGGAAAATCCACATCGGAAGAGCCTCAAACTCATAATTCAACTAATTGAAAGATAAATTGTCTCCTTCTGTGCAAATTCCATATAACTTGTAAAATTAAACATTTATTTTGTCTGTTCAAAAACAACAACAACAACAACCCAGATTCAAGAGCCTTCCAGGACAGACTCCAAAGCTACAGAGAAACCCTGTCTCAAAAAACAAACAAACAAACAAAAGTATCATTTTGATTGGATTAAATGTGCCCATAAAGGCCACAAAAAAGCAAGCTCAGATAGACCACACGTTAATTCCATATTTCCTGTTGTTTTAAGCATCGTTTCTGTGTATAAAAGTCTTGAGTTTCTTCGGTGAGAATGTTTCCATCAGACCAGAACAGGAGATGGGTGCTATCAGTTGGCACACTATTTGCTGAACTTGCATGGAATCCTGGGTTTGATATCCAGAAATTGAGTGTGTTAGCATTATAGTAATACTGGCATAAAAGAGCTGAAAATCAGCCCAGTCCCTTCTATTTTTTGAAGTAGTTTGTGAAGATTTGGCATTAATCCTTTCTAAAAATGTTTGCTATAATTGAGAAGAATTTACCTGACCCGTAATGATTAAGTAAGTCAGTAGTAAGAATTACTAATTTAATCTCTTGTTGCACGTCTATCCAGACTGTCTTGGGCCATCTTTGGTAATTTATGTCTTTCTAAGAATTTGGTCTTGCCATCTAACTTGCCTAATTTACCAGCAGAGAGCTATAATGAGACATTGTAGGAGTTGCGGGGGGGGGGGCAGAGATAAGCCCTTCGGGTACACATGTGAGGTGATTAGGTGATATTCATGACAAGTTGATTCTTTCTCTATTCCTCATCCGACTGCTACAGAAAAGAAATATTCAGTGACACCCTTAAGGTAGAATATGGAAAACATTGCTTGGGACCATGGTAATAAGAAATTGGTCCATTTGCGGTAGGGGAGAGAAAGGAGTTCAAGTTCAAAAACAGTCTGAGTAAGAATTTATAGGCAAAGAAAAGGGTGGGAACCAGAGGATGGGAAAGAAAAGGGAACATCAGCTGTGATAGGATTCTAGCTGAACCAGCCAATAGATTCTTGCTGAGGATGGGTGGTGTTGTCCAATATGACCAGAGGATGGTGGGGAGTGAGAAACTCAGTTGGGTCTCAGGAGCAGGCAGATGCCCATGGTGGTTGGGAGATTTGTGCTAAATTTACTTAGCTAGTGTCTTAGTTGAAGTTCCTATTGCTGTGACAAAACACCATAACTGAAAGCAACTTGGGAAGAAAAGGGTTTGTTTCACCATACAGATTACAAGTTCACCGCTAAGGGAGGCCAGGACAGGAACCTGGAGGCAGGAGCTGGAGCAGAAGCTATGGAGGGGTTCTGCTTACTGGTTGCTCCCCATTATTTGCTCAGCCTGTTTTCTTATAGCATCCAGCACCACCAGCCCAGGGGTGGCACCACCCACAGTGGCTATTGCCAAATCCAACCATCCATGAAAGGTTGGGCAGTTGTGCCTTCCTAGGTCAAGACCCCATCAAATTGGATCTACCAGCCTGCTCCAGATCACGTGTGATGTGGAGTCAAACTTTCCATGTTTGTTATTGAATGACTAACCAACAAATGCCACAGCTTTCATCGGCGCTTCTGGTCTCACTATGTAACACAGGCTGACCTTGAACTCACAGCCTTCTGGGTGCTAGGATAGTGTGTACTATCATTCCTGGCTGCATGCTAATTTTGATGCATCTGTCTCCTTTAAACTTAAAATACAAATTCTGGAAAACTTTCTTATCACATAAGAGTTGAAAAGGAGTACAACAAACATTTAAAGCCCTTTACTTAGAGTAAACAATTGCCAATAATTTTTCTTTGCTCTCTCCTTTACCATGTAATTGTTTTTACATACATACATACATTATAAAATATTTGCAAATATATTTTAAGAAAGAACTAGAAGAAAACAACAGACCCTGAGATGGCTCATCTTTAACTTTTCCAGCATGCACCTCTGGAAAAAAGGGACAGTATTTTGTGTAACCACATTGTATTTAATCTAAGAAAATCAAGATTAACTCAATAATATCAGTTGGTGTGCAATCCGTGGTCATACTTCCCCAAAATGTCTCTTCTATGACTCTATCTATCTATCTATCTATCTATCTATCTATCTATCTATCTATCACCTATATATCTATCTACAAGGTCTTATGTAGCCCACACTGGCCTCAAACTGCTCCTCCTGCCTCCACCTCCCAAGTACTGGGGTTATAGATATGCAACGTGTCTTCACTAGGGTTTCTATTGCTATGATAAAACACCATGACCAGCAACACCTTAGGGAGGAAAGGGTTTATTGAACTTATACTTCTCTATCACAGTCCATCATTGAAGGAAATCAGTACAGAGAATCAAGGCAGGAATCTGGAGGCAGGAACTGAATCTGGAGGCAAAAGCCATGTAGGAATGCTGCTTCCTGGCTTGTTCTTCCTGGCTTGCTCAGTTTGCTTTCTTTTGTGGAGGGGAGGGTCGAGGTTTTGAAACAGGGTTTCTCTGTTTAACACTCATGGCTATCCTGGAACTAGCTCTCATAGACCAGGCTGGCCTCAAACTCACAGAGATCTGCCTGTCTGCCTCCCGAGTGCTGGGATTAAAGTCATGTGCCACTACCACCTGGCTTCAGTTTGTTTTCTTATCTACCCCAGGACCACTCATCCAGAGATGGCACTGCCTATGGTGGGCTACTTCCTTCTACGTCAATCATGAATCATGAAAATGCCCCCGCATTCTTGCCTACATGCCAATCTTATGAAACATTTTTCTTGATTGAAGTTCTTTTTTCTCAGATGATTCTAGCCTATGTTAAGTTGACCAGAAAAAAAAGTCAAGCTATGCCACCTCATCTTTTGCAGAATGTCAAATCAAGTTATATGTATTTAATTCACTTACTTTTAGACGGTGTCTTTCTGTGTTGCCCAGACTAGCCTCAAGAAATACCCCTGCCTCAGCTTCCCAGGTTCTGGCTCTACAGATGTGAACCATAACAAAGCTTATGACCTTTGCTTTTACTTTTGTTTTCCGTGCTATTGAATGTTCAGAGAGTCTAAGCTGACTGTTGGAGAATACTCCACTTCATGGATGTACCCAAAGGGGTCCTCACACTTAGATTCTGGTTCAGCACAACCCGGGTGGAAAGGGTTTGCCCCTGTGTCACATCAGGAGCCCAGAAATTCTGGTCATCATCCTGTTATCACTTGGCTGTAGAGAGGATCATCAGGTATCCCCACTTGAAGTTTCCTTTCCCTTTAGAATATCTTAGTCATCCGTGGAAACCATTTATGGACACATCAGAGAAAAAGAAGAGGGCAGAGAAAGGAAAGGACGATGAAGGGATAGAAAAGCAGGCAAAGGAAAGTTGACTGCAAGGGGTGTCACGTATGTTGAACCTTTCTTAAACAGTGTGAGGGAAGAAGGCAGATGGAGTATGGAGGCTTGTGCCAGAGCCAAGAACAGACCGATGTGGCTTCACTAAGGACTGAACACTGACCCTGATTCAAGTTCAATTGTGGAATTAGTGTTGTTGACATCCCCACCTAGTCAATTTTCTTACTTTTTAATTAGGCTTGTATTTTAGATGTGTCTCTTTATTTTAATTATAGCCAATTATATGTAATTACATATTCTTAATTCATTTCATCATGGCCACAAGCAGAAAAACACTTCACCAACATGGTGTTTCAACCCTCCTGATGTTTCCCTCACTCTCCTATTCAGATACCAATCCACACTTACGACATGTTTCCCACTTATAACAGGCCCCTGCAGTGCATGTTCTTAGTCACTCTTCCTTTGGACAGGAAGGCATCATAACATAGGGTAGACTTTTGTGACTGTATAAAGCATGGGGGGATATTATGTGGTGTCTGAATTATGTCATAAAAGACACAGGTTGTCCAGTTTGCTCAGGAAATGCTCACTTAATACCTTTATCTTCCCTGAGTTCATTCCAGAGGCTGCTAACACCAGAATGACAGGGATATCAACCAGCTTCCAAAGAGAGCACCGGCGAGGCAGGGGAGGGGAGAAAAGAGGAGAAGGAGAGGAAGAGGGAAGATAGGAGAGAAAAAGAGCATTGAAGAAGGGAAGGGGAAGTAAGAAAGGGAATGGAAGCCCTGAGTCAGTCTGCCAACCCCATCAACTCCATTCACTAACTGATGCGGACCGTGGTTTAGACAATCACGTTTTCAGTACTTTTGAGGCATATTCTCGCGATGATGGTCATATTGGCCTTGACTTCAGCAGCTGCCCGACCTCGGCCTCCTTAGTGCTGAGATTAGAGACGTGTGCCACCACACTCACCTTGGGATGATTTGCCATCCAGCAGCACCAGTGACCCCATTCCTCCCACTTCACCACTTTCCTCTCAGGCTTCAGCATCCTGTTGGGTTTGGTCCCCCAAACTAAGTAGCCTAGTACCTAGGACACAGGAACCAGATACAGGAATATGGCTAGGAGAATGTGACATAAGAAACACAGACCCATCCGTCCTCTCATTGTCCCCAGAATTTTCTTCTGTTGCTGGGGGCAGTGAGCCCTCAAGGCTTAGTTAGGCCAGGCTGTCTCCTTCTGATATTTTCACTCAGTGTATCAACAGATAAAGGGCTGTGCAAAATAAATCTAATTGACACCCAGTGGGATGGTAAGGGCTTGGGCTTGGACTCAAGTGCTCAGGGTACCACATTGCTGGGATTTGCTTTGGGAAGGGCAGCACCATCCTCCAAGCTTCACTAGCTGGAAACAATGCCTTCTTTCTCCAGGCCAGTAAGAGTCATGTGTGAGAGAGTACATATGAAGACATGCACTCTGCAACCCAGAGAGTGACTGCAGGAGCTTATGAGAGTCACTGTCATTAAGTTACCAATATGTTCTAGCTTGCTCACCAGCGAGGGGGAGTGGAACAATCCCACCTATCCCTCCCCTCTTCAAAGCACTGCTAACGTCGTCTGCAGTGACATTGAAAGTCACTCAGAGGGGGAGAAGAGAGCAGGGTGGGCCAGGATAAGTGTCTCAGTTAGGTCTTCTGCTGCTGTGAAAAGGCACCACGGCTGCAGTCACTCTTATGAAGGAAAACATTTAGTTGAGATGGCGGCTTACAGTTTCAGAGGTTTAGTCCATTACCATCATGACAGGGAGCATGGCGTCTGGGAGTATGGCAATGCGTAGGCAGGCATGGTACTGGCGAATTCTACATCTTAATCCAAAAGCAACAGGAAGTGAATGGAGTCAATGGGAGTGGCTTGAACTTATATGAGACCTCAAAGTCCACCTCCACAGTGACAGCTTTTTCCAACTAGGTGGTACCTCCTTCAACAAAGCTACACCTCCTAATAGTATCAACTCCCTTTGTGGGCCATTTTCTTTCAACTTACTATAATAAGTAAGAATAGGAACTCTATTTAACAATTCCATCTTGACTGCCTGATACAGGCACTAGGCTAGGTACTGCACATACTGCGATCCAGAAATAGTCCTTTCACTCCAAGAACTTGCTGTCCTGTGGGAAGCGATGGACACATGGCAGTTCCGTTTCTGTAAGGTTTGGTAAGGTAGCAAAATCAGAGAGTAGCTAGAGGGAGCCTAGCACCCATAGGGTGGCAATGGAGCATGCAGATCATTGAATCTTTATTTGATTATTTGTGTCTGAATTTGGACAGCTTGTTGGAAAGCTGCTAAGAGCTAAATACCAGTTTCCTTGCTTGAAAAGATGAAAACAGCCAGCTATAGTCCTGTGGCTACTCGGGCTTCCATGAAGAATTGTCAAGAAACAGATGGCCTAAACAACAAAAATTATTTTTTTTCACAGTTTTAGAGGCCAGAAGTCCAAGATGGGGAATCAATAGAATTTTTCTCTGAGGTCTTTCTTTAGCGTATAGATGACCATTTGATTCTTGTCTTTACATAGTGTTCCTGCTGTGTAGCTCTTCGTCACAGTCTTGTCTTATTAGGTGTTGTGCTGGCTCAAAGCATGTCAACTTGATAAACTATAGAGGAGAGAGCCTCAACTGAGAAAATGCCTCTATAAGATCAGGTCAGTCTGTAGGTGTTTTCTTAATTGGCAATTGAGATACAGCCCATTCGGGTGAGGCCACCCCTGGACTGGTATTCCTGGGTTGTATAACAAAGCAGGCTGAGCAAGCCAGTAAGCGCCACTCCTCTATGGTCTCTGCATCAGTTCTGGTCTCCAGATCTGTGCTCTGTGTGAGTTCCTGCCCTCACTGCTTTTGGTGATGAACTGCTATAGGGAACTAAGTGAAATAAACCCTTTCTTCCCCAAGTTGCTTTTGCTTGTAGTGTTTAATCACAGCAATAGTAACCCTAACTAAAACATGTATCATGCATGCACTATGCCAGAAACATAGACAATACTTTTGTATCTTTCCACTATGTCAGAATTCATTGGCTAGCAACAAACTCATAAGGTATAAGTGGTTTCAATGAAAGCAATTTGTTATATAATCCCATCTACCTTGGTGATTTACCTTGCATTTGCAAGGTAAATCCAATCTTAATTATTAATATTAGCTCTCATCTCATCCAGCACATGGAAAACATTTATTTATCTATATGCATATATAGGCTACAGGATAAATATAAGTTTAAGAGGGGGCAGCAGAGTTCCAGACGTGGGCTGAAGGAGATTATTCATAAGACATTGAACCAGAGCAGTGCCCGGACGGAGCTGCTGCTGGAGCTGCCACAGTCAGGGTTTGAGATGAAGCTGCAGGGTTCAGCCATAAAGTAAAAGACAAATAAGCCAGGGGCTGCAAACAGGTCAGGTCCTGATGAGTAGCCATGTGGATTGGCAGGCAGTGGAGTAGACCACATCAATAGCAGGGGATGCAGCAGAACCAAAGCTTCAGAGACAGTCTTGGAGCCCACTGCTGGCTAATCTTTGACCCACGCCAAGGATCTGATGACAGGTCACTGATGTGGGGTCATTGGTGTGAAGTCATTGTATCAGACTGTTATGTCTCCATCACCTTATGGGATCCAGGTGAGGGAGTTTTATACCCTTTCCTTGGTCTAGTGTATCTGCTAAGTTCTTGGGCCTTGTTTCTGTAGTATAATTTTAAAAAGTTTATGTGCCCTTAAAGTCCCAATTTATCCCCAGTAAACTTATAGCATGTCTGCCTTTTTATTTCCAGGAACAGGTCATTTGCCAGTCTGTGCCAATGGGTGGAGCCCAGCAGATGTGCAGGTGCTGAGCCTACCCCGCTGCTGCAGTCAGCCTTCTCCAAATGGAATCAAAAGTAACGTGTAAAATAAAGTCACCTAGCACAAAGCACAGCATGGAAAAACACTGGAAACCCCCATGCAGAGTACCTTAGAGTAGGGGATAACCTGATATCAGCATAGGGACGGGAGTCTTGTTTTAGTTGATTACTTCTTAAAGATCGTTATACCCGATAGAACATCCCCATCGTCTCAGTGTGTGGATGCACCCCTCGCAGTCCTGAGTTCCTTGCTCGTGCTCGCTCTCCTTCTGCTCCTGATTTGGACCTTGAGATTTCAGTCCGGTGCTCCAATGTGGGTCTCTGTCTCTTTCTCCTTTCATCGCCTGATGAAGGTTAATATTCAGGAGGATGCCTATATGTTTTTCTTTGGGTTCACCTTCTTATTTAGCTTCTCTAGGATCACGAATTATAGGCTCAATGTCCTTTATGCCTAGAAACCAAATATGAGTGAGTACATCCCATGTTCCTCTTTTTGGGTCTGGCTTACCTCACTCAGGATAATGTTTTCTATCTCCGTCCATTTGCTGGCCTAGGTCTGAAAAAGCATGGGATAAAACCGGACTCGCTGAACATAGCAGACGAAAACTACTGAGAACTCAAGAACAATGGCAATGGGTTTTTGATCCTACTGCACGTACTGGCTTTGTGGGAGTCTAGGCAGTTTGGATGCTCACCTTCCTAGACCTGGATGGAGGTGGGTGGTCCTTGGACTTCCCACAGGGCAGGGAACCTTGATTGCTCTTCGGGCTGAAGAGGGAGGGGGACTTGGTTGGGGGAGAGGGAGGGAAATGGGAGGCGGTGGCGGGGAGGAGGCAGAAATCTTTAATAGATAAATAAATAAATATCGTTATACCCAAATGTAATCACATTTAGAGGTATAGAAGTTATGGCAGCAGCATATGAATGGGGAGGTATAAAATTCAGTTCTTAACACCAGCCTTGTGAGGTAGCAATACAGGTAAAGCATCATGTAAAGCATGATGTCGGGAACACAGTGACATCAATAATGTGAAGCTTTTATTATCCCATGGTGCTGTAGAGTTCACAAATGTGGCACCCTTAGTCCCAGGAGGAATTTGGAGACAGTGACATTTGAGACAGGATCTGAAGGGTGACAGAACTAAGAAGTCAAAAGGAAAAGACGGGCTGAAAAGGTGGTTCAGTGTTTAAGAACACTCTCTGTTCTTGCAGAGGACCTGGGCTCTGCACCCACATGGTAGCTTACACTGTTACTCCAGTTCCAGGAAATTCAGTGCCCTCTTCTGAATTCCCCAGGAACTACGCACACATAGTGCACAAGCATGTTTTCAGGCAAAACTCCAATACACATACATAGAGGACAAGATATTGGGAGAAAGATGAGGATACACTTGACAGAAAGAATACATAGAGTCATTAAGACACTCCCAAGTTATCCAGGGAGGTTGTTGACTTGCAAATTTTGATTCAGTAGCTTTGGGTCATCTAGTAAGGTTTCCAGGGAATGTTGGTGCTGCTGGTTCCTGTTTTTAACATTTAGTAGCAAAGTTCTAGCTAGTGCCAAAACCTCAGGGGGAAACTCCAAGCTTTTTAAAAGCATAAAATTGAAGGTCAGTAGGGAAGGAGGACTTCTTGAAAGGTAATGAGTAGGAGAGAGGAGATGTGATATTCTGATGGATGCCTAAAGAGTTATCCCAGAGGAACATGGGTTAAGTACAGAAAAAGATTAATAATAAAACTCTCCAGGCTATAAAAATCCAGGCCCTGATTGATTGACTGATGAATTTTATCAGAACTTTAAGGAGCCAATGCCAGTGCTTTTCAAACTGTTGCATGAAAAATAAAAGTGAAGAACAAAACCAGCATTAGCTGGGCAGTGGTGACGCACACCTTTAATCCCAGTGCTTGGGAGGCAGAGGCAGGCAGATCTTGGTGAGTTTGAGACCAGCCTGTCTATGAAGCAAGTTTCCAGGACAGCCAGGACTGTTACAGAGAGAAACCCCATCTAGAAAAACCACAAAAGAATCCACCACCACCACCAAGATTCAGTATTACCCTGATATCAAAACCAGTCAAAGACACACACAAAAAGAAAATTATACACCAACCTCCTTAATGAACCTGGATATAAAAAGTTTCAGTAAATTACTGGTTAACTAAATCAACCTCATATAAAAGAAATCATCCATCGTGATCAAGTGGGCTTCATTCTAGGTATGTAAGGGTGGTTCAACACAATCAAATTAATAAATTAAGCTCATAAACAGATTCAGGGACAAAGATAATGATAATATCAACAGGTCTCTGAAAAGTTCTCTGATAAAATCCGCCGTTCCTTCGAGATAAAAACTCTGAGGAAACTAGGGCTACAAGAAATATACTTCAAAAAATAAAGGCTACATAGCTAACATTATAATAAAAATCAAGCATTTCCCCTAAAATAAATAAGTAATGATGACTAATTTCTCCACACTTACTCAACATAGTGCTTGAAGTCTTAGCTGGAGCAACAAGAGAAAGAAACCAATGGAATATAAGTAGGATATAGCTCGCAAAATGAACCCTATTTACAGATGATATGATCCTATGTGTAAGACATCCTATAGAATCCACCAGAAAACCATAGAACTGATATATGCTTTCAGCTAAATAGCAGCAATAGAAGTCCAAGTATAAACCCCAGTCGCCCTCCTATATACCTGTGGTGAACCTGCCAAAAAAGGAACCAGGAAAACAGTCTCATGCACAACCGCTTCATAAAAATACATGTAGCCAAAGAAATAAAAGTCTCTGTTAAAGTTTGGAAATATGGAAGAATCCAAAGAAGAGCCTAGAAGAGGGAAAGATCTCCTACACTCATGGATGTCTTCCTGGAGAAAAATGAAATCAGGAAAAGGTGGGGGGAAGTTTGAAGATGATAAGTATCGGCAGGTCTGACTGGAATGGACTCCAATAACAAAAAAGTAATCTGAAGAACTGATGTATATTGTGTGGATCTAAAAAGCTTCTTTTCAGGAAAGGAACATCAGCAGCACAGTGAAGGGACAGCTTGCTGAAGGCAGAGAAATCTTTGCCAGTATATATCTGGTAGAGGACTAATATCTAGAATACAGAACTCAAGAGACAAACTACCAAGCGCCCAAGCAATTCAGCTAATAAATGGGCTAATAAAATGACGAAGAACAAATGGTCAATAAACATATGCAGATGTGTTCAACATCCTCAGCCATCAGGGAAATGCAAATTAAATAAACATCGAGATTCCAACTCATTGCAGTCAGAATGGCTATCATTAAGAAAACAATAAATGCAGGCTTGGGAGACAGCTCAGTCAATAAAGTGCTCACCATGAAAGTATGAGGACCTGAGTTTGATCCCCTAGAACACATATAAGAAAGCTGGGTGTGGAGGAGGTGAGAAAGCTTAGCCAGTGAAGGTGCTTGCCACCAAGCTTGACCATCTGAGTTAGGGCCCCAGAACCCATCCAAATAAGAGTATAAACTCCTACAAGCTGGTCTCTGATCTCTACATGCATCGTCCATGCACACACACACACACACACACAATAAAACCACCCTGGGTACAGTACCACATACCTGTAATCCCACTGTTGGGAAGGTGGAGACAGGAGAATCTTGGGGCTTGTTGAACAGCCAATTGAGCCGAGTCAATGATCTCCAAGGTGTGCCAGACACCCTGTCTCAAAAAAAGGTGGAGATTGATTGAGGAAGCCACTCAGTGTTGACCTCTGGCCTCCACATGCACATGCACAAACATGCACCTCCATGAACACACACATACACACACACACACACACACCTGCTCTCTCACCAAATGCTTTTGAGGATGGAGAAGACGAGCTCTCATATTTCTAGTGGGGATGTAAATTAGTCCAAGCACAATGAAAAACAGTATGAGGGAGCTCCTCAAAACGCAAACAATAAGATCACCAATAGGTTCAATAGCTAAGGATGCTTGCTGACAAAGCCTGACGACTTGAGTTCAATACCCAGAGCCCTCAATGTGAAAGGAGGAAACTGCTTCCTGTAAGTTGTATGGGTTGTCTTCTGACCTTCATGCATGTGTCATGGCCCACAAGACATCTAAAGTAAAATTAACTGAAAAAGAACCAAATGATAGAATTATCACATGATGTAGCCATACCAACCCTGGCTATTATCCAAAGAGTGTTCAATCAACATAACATAGACATGTTATAAGAGGTCCTTGCACATCAATGCTTATTAAAACACTGTTTACAATAGCTGAAATACGGATCAGCCATATCTGTATGGATAAAGAAAAACATGACACACATAATGCAGTTTTATTCACATGTACAGAAGATACTCATGTTTTCAGCATAGTTGGACTTTTGATTACGTTAGAAATAAATCAGACTCAGAAACACAAATATTATGTTTGGTTTTTGTGGTTCCTAGGATAACATTTTGCTGATTATACACCCATACCATTTTAATCTTAAGAACAGAGATGGTAATGATAGCAGCACCTGTACTACAATGAAAAAAATCCTTTGAAATTTTTAACTTTATTTTTTTTAAAAAATCTACTTTATGTGTATGAGTATTTTACCTGAATGTATGTAGTGCACTTTGTACTTCCCTGTTGCCTTCAGAGGTTGGAAGAGGGCACCAGATTTCCTGGAACTGGAGTTAAGGATGGTTGTGAGCTACCATGTGGGTGCTTGGAACTGAACCTGGGTCCTCTGGAAGAACAGTGACTACTCTTAATCTCTGGGGCATCTCTCCGGTGCCCCTTAACATTTTATTTTTATGGTGTGTGTGTGTGCGCGCACACGCGTGCGCGCGCACGCGCAGGTGTGTTTGACTGTGTGGGCCTGTGCATTTCTTGATTTCCCTCCACTTTATTTTTGAGACAGTGTCTCTAATTGGTTGGTCCAGAATTTCCTGTTTTTGCTACACTGGTCAGCCTGTGAGACCTCAGGAAACTCTTGTCTCTGCCCTCCTTACCCCAGCACTGAGATTTTAGACTTAGCTATTTGCTTTTGTGTGTGTTCTGGCTAGCTGAATTCAGGTCTTCACACTTGCTCTTTGCGCATTGTGATGATTTGAGTAAGAATGGCCCCATAGTTTCGTATATTTGAATGCTTAGGGAGTAGCACTATTTGAAAGGATCAGAAGGTATGGTCTTGGTGGAAGTGTGTCACTGGGTATGGATTTTGGGGTTTTAAATGCTCAAGCCAGACTAGTGATTCTTCCTGCTGTCTGCAGATCCAGATGTAGAATTCTCAATTCTTTCTCCAACATCATGTCTGGCTGAATGCCATTATCTTCCCGCCATGTTGATAATGGACTAAACCAATGAAACTGCAAGCAAGAACCAATTAAATGTTTCCTTATTTATAAGTGTTCCTGTGATAATGGTGTCTCTTCACAGCAATAAAATACTGACAAAGACACCTATTGAACTATCTTTATAGTCCTTCGGTAAGTTCTTTGTATACATTATAAATTCCATCAGCTTCTTGGCTTATCAGAATCCTCCAAGACCGTTATTTCTTGGCTGTTTGGACTGTAGTAATAATTGACTACATTACTGAACCACTTTAATAGAAGCAGATCCCATTGTCTTTGCATTCTACTGCCACCTACTGCTCATGTAGCGAAGTGCTCTTCTCTGTTTGCTCAAGCTTTATTCCTAACTACTGAATTTTGGTTGTCTCAGCGCTCATAAACTTTTTATTCTTTGAGCTTCAAATCACAGTTGATGTAATTTTCTAATAGTTTCTGGTATTTCATTATAACATCCAAGAAGATGCTGATTTTCCCCCTTGGGGGGCAGTTTATGACTTTATAGAACACGGAACATTTTTATAACTAGATACAACACTTGCATAATTCATTGTCAAGAGAGCCAGAAGGATCATAGACTCCCTGGGGAATTACTATCTTTTAGTGTACACTAAATTGGACATTACGTTTTTCCTTGGACATCTTACCCTTCAAAGTTCTACTTTCATGCTTTCTCTTGTAAAACTTTCCACTATTGTCTAGATTGGAAGTAAATTCTTCATCCCACAATTGGTAGTTATTATGATGAGCCACACAAGGAAGGAAAATAATTCAGTTCGAAAAATGGCTTTACAATACTTTCCCTCATCTTCCCTTAGCCTTCATCCTTCCCTCATCCTTCCCTTGGGCTGTTTTTCTTTTGCAGATAAACTGGAATCTCAGGGGGTGCTTTACGACGGTTTTAAGGAAGACAAGAAGAAAAGCAACCTGGTCAGGCTCACTTTGCATACTCTGAAATTGGCTAGCTCGCAGTTCTTAGATACTGCCTGGCAAGAATTTTCAAAGCTAATAACTCAAACGTAATTCTTTTTCTGAAATAAAATGTCAGTTTAAAGAAGAGAGACGGGAAGCAAGAAGGAGGAAATTACATGAGTAAAACTGTCATTGCAGCGTTTGTGAGCAGTTCAGCTAGACTGTACTTAGCTGGGACGCTGTGAGGTGGTGATCAATACATGAATGTCTTGGAATTCACAGAGAGGTCTAGGCTTTGCTACAGATTAGCTGAGGTCACTAGAGTTTTTATCACAGGACGACAGTTAATCAGTTCCTCTCTGCATTCTTCTTTTAGGTGTTTATATACTTTTCTTGTTTAACGTCATAGCATTCTCAGAGTCTGAGGCTTAGGGCCGTGTCCCTTTCAGACACCCCGAGCCTTCTTCTAAATCACAATCACTGCTTCAATCCCAAACTTGACATCTCTTCGTGGATCACTCCATAAGAATAGCCACCAGTTTAGCAAACGGCCAGAAGAGCCGTCAGGAGGGCGGCAGGTCAGCTACGTCTTCTATTTCTGCTTTCTCCGATAAGAAATGTTTTTGAGAGCAAAGACTGTGTGGGCAGAAGGTGGAAGTTTTTCCCTTGTAGGAACAGAAAGTCATTGTTTCTGGCTGTGTTCCACCGGATTTAATAACGGACCAACTTCCGGTCCGTTCCCTATGTCTTCCGAGTCTTGAGTCTTCCTCTACTTCTGCCCGGAGTTACTGTCCGGTGCTGCAGGCAGTAGCTACTTCCGCCAGAAGTCCCTAGCGGCTCGGGTTCGGATGCTGCATCCCGGCCGTCAGAGGCCGGTGGCAGCGGCTCCTACAGGGCCTGCCGCGAGGCCTCCCCTGCGGCCGAGCCCCGGCCAGTGGTGGGGAAGAGACAACGCCAGGGAGCGGGTCCAGGGTGGTGCGTACCCCGCAGGCCTTGCCGCATACGCCCAACCGGGGCGGGGCTCGACCTCCCGGACCCGCCCATTAGGGTAGCCTAATTCGGGGAGGATTAGCCGCATCTCACATGCGGGAGTCGTCATCCCCCAGGCTGAGGCCACCCGGGGACCATGGAGTTCGCGGAGCTGATTAAGACCCCACGGGTGGACAATGTGGTGTTGCACCGGCCTTTCTACCCCGCCGTGGAAGGGACCCTGTGTCTGACGGGCCACCACCTGATCCTGTCCTCCCGGCAGGACAACACGGAGGAGCTCTGGCTCCTCCATTCAAATATCGACGCCATTGACAAACGGTGAGCGCCCACCACACCCAGGTCCATAAGGAGCTGGAACAGATGCTTCCCTTTTTTTTTTTTTCCTTTTTTTTTTTTTTTTTCTGGCATCCTCGCCCAGCCAGCTAAATGAACTTTCTGAGGCCTACATCTGAAAGCCATCTGCACTGGCTACCTGGCTTTTGCTATACCCGGGCTAAGGTCTCAGGGGTATCATCTCTGTGGGCGTTTTGAACACCACTTGGGCCTATTTTCAGTGTTCTCTTTAATTTTTACCCCCATCACATACCTTGAATTTTCCTTGCCATTTTCTCGAAACATTGGTTGTCAATATCACGTCACAAAGTTGTGCATGAATATAATTTAAAGCCCCCCCACACCAAAAAAAAAAAAGTAGACAGGCCCGCCTTTTGCAGCCTAGGCCTGTCTTGAGCCCCCGACTTTCCAACCTTAGTCTCACAAGTAAGTGCTGGAATTACAGTTTTGTGTGTGTGCACCACCATGCCTTGCCGCAGCTGAGTACATTGTCTTTTATTTTCTATTTTGTTACCTCAAAAAAATATTTAAAGTTCAGTAAGGTGGCACACACCAGTAATAGCACTGGGAAGGCCGAGGCAGGTGGATGACAAACTTGACAGCCACCTCACGTATGTATGGATGAGCCTCTCAATAACAACAAAGGTTCAGTTTGGTCATATTTCTTATTTATTTTCTGGATTGTTGCTTATCTACTACTGAAGGTAATAATCAGCCCTCAATATTGTTCAGTTTTACTTCTGAGAAGAAAAGGGCTGACCCTTAAGGAAAGTATGTAATTCATGTGTATTTTCCCACTTCATACTTTTTTACTTATGTGTATATGTGTGTTTGGGTATGTACATGTGAGCGAAGGTGCCCCAGGAGGCAAGAAGGTGTTGAATCTCATGGAACTAGAGTTACAGGCAGTTGTGAGCCACCCTGTGTGAGTTCTGGTGACAGAGCGTGGATCTGGAAGAACGCAAAGTGCTCTTCACTGCTGAGCTGTCTCCAGTTCCCTGTTCCATACTTCTCATCTGTGCAAGAGAGTGTCTCAGAGTCAAATATTTCTATATACTTTCACCTGCACTTAAATTCTCTCTTTGCTGGGCAGTTGTGGTGCACGCCCTTAATCCTACCACTGGGGAGGCAGAGACAGAAAGATCTCTGTGAGTTCGAGGCCAACCTGGCCTACAGAGCAAGTTCCAGGAAGACTCCAAAACTACAGAGAAACCTTGCCTCAAAAAACCAAAAAAAAGGGGGGCTGGAGAGATGGCTCAGTGGTTAAGAGCATTGCCTGCTCTTCCAAAGTTCCTGAGTTCAATTCCCAGCAACCACATGGTGGCTCACAACCATCTGTAAAGAGGTCTGGCGCCCTCCTCTGGCATGTGGGCATACATGGAGGCAGAATGTTATAAATATTTTTTTTTAAAGAAAAAAACTAAAAAAAAAAATCTGCTTTCTCAGTTTCCCTGTGAGTTCTGTGTACTTCAGGTGGGAGAAGGCAAATTGATTAACCAGCTCGCTATGAAGTGTGTGTGAGTGACAACATGCTTTGTATTGCTCCACTGCATATTTTGGATGTTAAGGTTTCTACAGGCATTGTGCCTTAATGTAGTCTGGTGGGAACGTTACCAGCAGTTTGGGTTATCCATCCATACGAGCAGCAGGCTACTAGACTCCTCCGTTCATCTTTAGTGCATAAACTTACTCAGTGCTCTCTCATGCTGCATGATAAAGGCTAAATTCCTGACCCTCTGTGATCTGCTTCTAACCTGTTATCCTCTCTGGTTTCCTTACCATTCTTGCAGGTTCGTGGGCTCTCTGGGTACCATCATCATAAAATGTAAAGATTTCCGAATTATTCAGTTGGATATTCCTGGGATGGAGGAATGTTTAAATATAGCCAGTTCCATTGAGGTAAGTATTTTGCAGGCAAAGATCTGATGGAAAAAAAGGCTGTGTTCTGATTTCATGCAGCCTTCTGTTTCTTCAGTCAGGTGTTTGATCATGACCCCATGTCTGCTGATGTAGGAAAAGCCCTACCTGATTGGTGTCCCACAAAAACAATGGGGCCTCTTGTGTTTCCTGCACTTTTAGTGTTACTTTCTACGGAATTCCTAATCCCATCAGTTGCTTAGAAGTTTGTGGAATTTCATGATAGAATTTCCATGAGTTCATATTGATCAGATAATAAATAGAAGCTATTTCATCTGAGTATGTATGACTTCTTTAAAACAACAACAACAACCCAGGAATCATGTTTACTCTACAAATCTTGATGCTTTCTGCGGTGAAGACAGTTTGTGAACTGTTGTTCTGTTTCAGTGGATGTCTTGAAGGAACAACCTATAAGGAGTTTTAAACCAAGGAAACAAGTACGGTTAGTTGGATTGTGGACACGTACAGTGAGCGGGTGTGATCTTCTTGAGTGTAGTGTGTCTTTGAAATAGAGAAAACCCTTGAACTCTGAGCAGCGCTCTTAATACTGCAATTGTTGTAATAGCGTCGTTCCTCTGTTAGCATGCGGTGCGGCCATGGGTGAAGTGCTTATCGCTTGCAGTTAGTCTCTTATTATACGATAAGTATATCATTACCTGTCTTTCAGGGATGTTATATGATTACATTTGTGGGTATATGTGAAGTCTTAGTACTTGATAAATGGTAGCTGCCATTGGAGGGCCCTTCTTTGAGAACAGTTTGATGCTGAGACGTTGTGGTAGAAATAGCCACATCACATAAAGTTGACTGTCTTCACCATTTCTCAGCTTACCATTCAGCTGTGTGTCAGGAGTATATTCACAGTGTTGTGTAACAGACTAAAGCAAGTGCCTCTCGCTAACAGTTGTCACCTGTGACTTACATATGAAGGTATGTATTTGCTTTCATCAGCTCATTTAAGATGTGTTTGGTTTTGCTTATAAGAAAGTTTTGAACATTGGTTCTGGCCACACTTGAGAAAATTTGCTTGGATAGTTTAAGCTCTCAATTGAAGATTTCACCCTCCGTTTCCACCTTCTGACTGTTTCGGTATACACCCCAATTTTAAATCACCACCACTAAATTATACCAACTGACTCTGTGTTTAATTTCTAGGTAATTACAGAGTCTAGCTGACTTTTTTTCCTTCCGCAGTTACTCTGTGTAACTGAGTTATTTGGCTTTATGTCTTTTTTAAAAAGCGGGTTTAGCTATTAAAAAGGAGAGGAAAAGTCCTAAATCTATGATCACAATTTTGTTTGTTTTTTAACAAGAAGTAGAGGATCAGGTGATGTGTTGCTAAGGGAATGGCACACAAACCTTTCTGCTTTTGGAAATTCTACTTGAGGAAAAGAGAGAGTGGATTGAATAGTCTGCCATGTATAGTTTTCACTTGGAAATGTGGTCTTGACTTGGCTGTACTCCCCACCGTGAATAAGAAAACAAACTGAAATAATGTTTTACCGTTTAGACAAAGGAATGTCTTAGGCTCCCGTTGGTTGGGTGTGCCCTATGTAGCATAAGGAAAGGACAATGACTAGCCAACTGGCAGATCCTTTTAGGAAGGAGGAAGTGAGTGTAGATGTGGCTTCTGCATATGTATGCCTTGTAAGAACTCAGGGTTTTTTTGTTTTTTGTTTTGTTTTTTTTTAATGTGTCACGCTGTTGTTGGCCTTATCTCCATGAAGACTCCTAATAAGCCTGTGAAATTTCCTCCATTGCATAAGGCTTAGGGAGGCTATGTGACTTAACCACTGTATTGCTGGGGTTGGAGCTTGAGGCTTTTCTGATACTTGGCAGCTGGCAGAGTTGAGTATTCCTTTTTTATAGTGACAAGCAGGCATAGATTTCAAATGACTTACAGTGTCTAGTTAGCTACTGACTATTTAGCTCAGACTGTAGTAACTAACCCAAGGCTTTTTGTTCTCCGGTGTCCAGAAATTCTTGGACATTTTTATTGAGCTTTGAACATTCTTAAATTGTGTCATCAGGAATGATTTCATTAGACACAGACTGTTCTGTTGCTTGTTTCATTCACTCAATACTTGTTGAGTGTGGTTGTGTGTCAGGTGTCTTAGATGCTGCAGTGGGGATGTTAGCTCAATCAGACTGTAGCTCCACATAGAGATATGGCATTGAAGACCTGTATTGGGTCCCATCATTACCAGGTCCTATTACTAACTGCTGCTTCATTAGAATTATTTCAGTTGTGGAATCTTTATCTTTCTGTCCTCTAGGCATTGTCCACTCTGGACTCGGTCACCCTGATGTACCCCTTCTTCTACAGACCTATGTTTGAGGTGATTGAAGATGGCTGGCATTCCTTCCTTCCTGAACAAGAGTTTGAGCTCTATTCCTCTGCTGTAAGTTAAGATTTGGACATTGTGGGCGCTAAGAATTAACCCAACACCTTATTTTACTTGAGAAAGGGATTCTTTCCCTTTGAAGGCTAGTGAGGTGGGGTTGGGTTATTCATGCCTAACTTTAGAGTATGCACTAGCTATTGGTTTAGCCTTTTTCATTCTGGGCTGAACATTTTGCCCATGTGTTGGTATAATTGCTATAGCTGCAATACTTTTCCTTCCAATTGATTAACATAGTCCAGATATTTTTAAAATTACCTGTATAAATATTGCTTAAAAATAAAAGTAAAACATTGTTTTGCTTAAAACCAGTCCTGGCATACTATGAGTTAATTTGAGTTAATTGGTAGATGTAACAACTTAATGTGTACTAGGTTTTGAACCACCTAAAGACTGGAGTGAGTGTGAGTTAGATGTCCAAATTTCCTGCTGAATAGCTTCCCTGGAAATCATCTCCAAAGCCTTTAAAACTTAGATGCTTTATGACACTGAGCTGCTTGCTTAGGTTTGAAGTACTGTGTGTTTTCCAGACCAGTGAATGGAGACTGAGTTATGTCAATAAGGAATTTGCTGTCTGTCCTTCCTACCCGCCAATTGTCATTGTGCCCAAGTCCGTCGATGATGAAGCTCTTCGGAAGGTGGCAGCCTTTCGACATGGGGGGCGCTTCCCAGTACTGAGCTATTACCATAAAAAGAACGGCATGGTGAGTATAGGGAGCGCTGCTCCGCTGGCAGGCGTGGCCTGGGTGGGTAGGTCCTTTACTTGGGAGTATTCCCTTTTCTGTGCGCCTTTTGGCTAAAATCATTGGCCAGATCATTCCCACTAGTGCATCCCTCATGCGAACTGCAGGCCTCCGGGAGTGGGATGCTTTCCTGAGGAGACTGAATTCTTTCAGTACTGCTCAGCTCCAGGAAGGCTGGCTTTATCTTCAGAGCACAGTGTGAAGGAAACTATGTTTATTTAATGTTTCTGCAATGTTCATAAGACACAAGAGTGACATTTCCTAGAATCCTGTTTTGTTTTGGTGCTTATTACAATTATTCCTACCAAATTTCCATCTGAACAGTGAGTTGAGCAGACATTGACTCACAAGAGAAAGAAGAATGACGCATGCCATTTACTCAGGCCCTAGTGACTGGGAAATTAGGGATTGCAGAGACCCTGAGCTCTGACTGGGACAGCCAAGGTGAAGAAAGAATAGATGCACATGTAGAAAATCTGCACTGGGTAGGTGTGTGTAGTCTGATGGAGTATCACCACCTGTGCTACAGCTGGAGCCTCAGCATGTGGGGCAGCTAGGTTGGGGGAGAGGTCTCCGTCAGCCAGCAGTCTCAGGCTGTACGCGTCCAGGAGAAGGAAGCTGCACTTGGAGTTTTGTATACTCTGGCAACATTTACACTTGGGCTAGAGGACGGTTGTGCATCTCTCTGGCCTGACCTGGAGGCACGGCTTTGTCACTTCCCCATGGGGCTGTGGCATTGGTCTTTGACACATGCCTGCTCACATTAACAAGACACTTCTGTCAGGGCTTCCTCATGGGGATGTAGCAGTCTAGAGCTTGCTGTGTGTGCTTTCTGAATTACTTTCTGCTCTCCTCCACCCCTTTATTTTTTTTTGAGACAGGGTCTCACTAGTCTGTCATGTAGTTCTGGCTGTCCTGGAACTCTCTGTAGGCCAGGCTGACCTCAAACTCACAGAGCTCCACCTGCATCTGCCTCCCAAGTGCTAGATTAAAGGCGTGCGCCACCATGTCTGGCACTTTCTCTCCTCTTGGTTTTCAGTAAACTTTGCTTCTCATATGCAGCCCATATTAAACTAGATAGTTAGAGCCATCTTCCATTGTCCTTTTCCACAGGAATAAAGAGGCCATCAGTGTGTCAGAGTTTTAAAATTTTGCAATGTTGTCAGCAGGCCACCTGTCCTGCCAGCAGTGGGATTGCTCTTTCAGTGTTTGTAGTACAGTGTTTTAACAACTGGTACAAATGTAGTGTTGAGTCCCCTGGTGGCGTCACTATAAAATTATTACTGAGCCGAACAGTAGTGTCTGCCCAGGGTGACAGGATTCATGAACTCCTACAGTTCTAAACAAAAGAAAAGGCTCAAGTAATGAATGTAATGCATCTGTGGGAGTCTCAGGTACACAGGTGCAACAAAGCAGGAAAAGCTCTTTTGTGGTTCCAGATGTTACAGCTTCAGCTTTAGGGCTTATGGATCAGAGACTGGCTAAGCCTAATGGAGCATTCTGCAAGGTTTTAGTAGTCACTAGGAATTTGGCTCAGATAGAGAAATGGACAGGTATGAGAAACAACTTAGAAAGAAGGAAGAATGTGTTCTGGCTTGCAGAGTTCTGTGTTTCAGTCCTCATTCTGTTGGCCCCACTGCTTTGGGCTTGAGATGAGGTAGAACCTGTGGTGGTGGGAACGTGGGGAATAGGGGCAATTGACCTCAGCAGAGAGAGACAGGAAGGAGGGGCCAGGGGCAAGGAATGTCCCCTAAACACATCCCCAGTGACCTGTGCACTCCAGACAGGTCTCACTTCTGAGAATTTCCTTCACTTCCCAAAACTTAACCACAGACTGGCCACAGGTCATGTTGAGCTATTTCAGAGTAATAAGAGTGTGTAATGATGGTTTCCTGAAACAGCGCCGAACTATTGCCCAGGGAGAGATTGGTTTAATAGGACTGGGTTCTTGAGAAAAGCTCCGAAAGCAAACCTTTCTAAATGTGTAGATGGATGGTAGTCTTTGGAGACAGGCAGTCTCAGAATACTGAAAAGGATGGCAGAGGGGCAATGGAGGATAAATAATTAGGCAGCTTTCAGAACATTGGAAATGATTCCCCCAACAAGGGTGTATATAAACTTTCTAGTTTGTGTTTCTCTGTAATTCTTGCCAGAGCCAGCCCCGGGGATATGGAGTTGATGTCTACTCTTTCCTCCAAGACTCAGTAGTGATAAAGATACAAAGGGGGAGGAGCACGTGGATTTTATCCTGTGTGAAGACATGAGACGAAGAACTGAAAGGCAGAATCAGAAAATCAGAAAGAGAGGGGTGGGCTTTTGGGTTGCGTGTAAAGAAGGAAGTGGGCAGTTGGTTGGGTAAAGAAGAATGCATACAGTCAGCCAGGCTGGTTGTCATACAGACGAAGTCTCCCTGCTGACAGCCTGTGTGGTCCTTTGCATGTGTCAGACCCCAGTGTTTTCCTCCAGGCTGAACGGGCAGAGGGAACATCAGACAGAAAATCTCTGCCTGCTTCCTCTGTTGCTAATGACATATGGATGCTTCTTTTTGTAGGGAGGCTTTTCAGAGCCATTCCTGGGTCTGCAGAGGTCTGCAGTTTATTTGAGGTGTGGGATATTTTATTCTCCCACAAAGACTCAGTTTACTGGCTTAGGCTGTTATCGTCTTTGTTATGGGGCCAGATCTACTGCAAGTCAGTTCATGCTTCGTTAGAGGTGATGAGTTCATTATGTTTGCGATAGCAGAAAAATAATTATATTAAAATGCAAGGCCTGTCTGTGTTTTACAGCTGTTAAGGCATGTAGTGCATTTGAGTATGTCCTGCTCATCAGCGTTCTTGGCAGAGTACCACAGATTGTTTGCCAGAGAACCCTGATCCAGTTCCTTCTCGGAAACTTCAGTAACCGCTATTGAGTTGTTGCCATGTGTGCTTCCAGGTGATTATGCGAAGCGGTCAGCCTCTGACTGGCACAAACGGGCGAAGGTGCAAGGAAGATGAGAAGCTGATAAATGCCACCCTCAGGGCAGGAAAGCGTGGTTACATCATTGACACACGATCACTAAATGTGGCCCAGCAAGCTAGAGCCAAAGGAGGGGGCTTTGAACAGGAAGCCCACTATCCCCAGTGGAGGCGGATTCACAAGTCCATTGAGAGGTAAAGAGGCCAGCGTGGTGGGGACTCTCTGTGCTGATTGCAGAAGGGGATCCTGTACTTGTTCAAAACAGAGATCAGGGCTACTCCACACAATCAAGGGTCTGGAATAGGCTGGACAACCTGCTCTGGGCTTCCCTGCCCCATCTGCTTTACTAAAGTTTAGTGAATGAAAATGTATGTGTTTGTCAATGCAGAACAGCTCTCACCTCAAAGGGAAGAAGAGTGAGTTTATTCTTGAGCCAAATGTAGTGACCCTGACCCAGAAACATAGATTCGGGTTGCCCCAAACAACTTGTTCTGGTGTGGAAGCGGCTTCAGGAAGTTTTTATAGTCACAGGGTAAAAGACATAAAGTAAGGCATTTTCCAGGTACAGTGGTAGGAACATCAGATAGATAGGGTACAGCAAGGTGGGGATCTCTGCTAACAGGTCTTAGGTGCTGTCTGACAACATAACATTCTTAGCTTGCTGCTAGTGGACGGTCCTGCGCTCCAAAGTTTTGCCAGTGGTTGAAAGGCTAGGTCAGACAGCTGGACAGCTACTAAAGGAACAGAGAGAGTTGAACATGCAGACTGAATCTGCAGCATTCCAACTCCACAATCTCGAAGTTCATATCAGTCAGCCTTGTGTTCTTCAACATAGGTGTGGCTACTTTCTGCAAACTAGTTCACACTGTTTTGTCTGATGTGTGATTTTGATTCAGCTGCAGATTAAGAAATGATGAGGTGACATATCCGTCATCTTGCCTTCTTGTCTGTGGCAGAAATACTCGTGTCTCCTCTTGTCAGCAGTTCTCAGTGGTCCTGGAGCTGTTGCACCTGTGCTCTGTGGAACTAGCCTCCTGGTTTCATGACTTGGAATCCTGAAAGAATAAGCCAGGAGGCCAAATATTGCTGAATAAAAATGTTTTTGTAAACCAGGAGAGAAAGAAAGGAAGGTTCCTAATGGATTGTAGCACAGCTGCGGCAGTATTGGGACTTTCCGGAAATCACGAGACAAAAGCCAGAGATCCATGGATTTAGTTCTCGGTTTGTTACGTGCCTTCCTGGGAGGAGGGTGGCTGGACTGCCTCTGTTCTTGGCACATGAGTTTTAGCACTGTCTTTTCTTCTATTGCTAACAGCAGTGTGCCAATAGATTTTGTAAGGGAGATACAGAGTCTGCAGATTAATTTGTATAGGAGGATACTCTAACCATTTTCCCAGCCATGAGCATGAGATCTCTTTCCACTGATTTGTGTCCACATTAATTTCTTGAACATTTTTTAGCTTTTAGTGTACAAATCTTTTACAGTCTTGAGTAAATTCACTAAAGTAAAAGTATTTTATTTTTTATGTTGTTTCCATGAATGAGATTTTTCTTTCTGTCTGTCTTTCTGTCTGTCTGTCTGACAGAATTTCTCTGTGTAGCCCTGGATGTCCTGGAACTTCTGTAGACCAGGCTGGCCTCGAACTCACAGAGATCCACTTGCCTCTGCCTCCCGAGTGCTATCACTAAATAGCTTTGATATTAGAGTTGGGCTAGTAGGTAACACAGTGCTCTCTTCAGGCTTTTGGAAGACGGGACAGGACTAGTATTTAGTTCTTTTAAGTGTTTGTAGCTTGGGAGGCCTTCAGGACCTGAGCTTTTCTTTGATGGTAGATTTTTGTTTTTTTGTTACTGGTTTGTTGTTTTTTGGGGGTTTTTTTTTTTTTTTTTGGTTTTTGGTTTGTTTGTTT
>NW_026067956.1:2951106-2956596 GCF_014885135.2 Alexandromys fortis
TTCTGTGAAATCCTGCAATTCTAAATTTGCTGTGAAAAAGGAGGAAAGGAAGTTTTCTTGGCAGACTCAGTGGAGTAATCCTGTCGCACAGTGTCATTGTCCTTTCTCCTGTGCTGGGTTTCTTATTCTAAACTGCTTGGTCTGGAGAGTTACGCTAGTCTCAGGTAGGAATCCTGCTGGTGGTTATGTAATTTGCCAAATGATTTCAGTATTCACTCTATTAAAGGCTCTTAACTCTTGAGACCAGAGGCAGAAAAATGAGCAGAGGCAGGAGGATTATAGAAACTGTTGCAGAAGCATAGAGCCTTTTAAAGAAGGGTATTTCCATTGAAACCATAGGTAGGTGTCAGCATTGTCACCTCCCTGGGTAGCACCTGGAAATGTTAACTTGTTTCTTGCTTCCAAATTAGGGGAGCACCTTTTTCATTTGTTCAAGGCTAGAGAGAAGCTGTAGTGAGTTGCCTAAGATCCTGTGCTCTGTTAGTAAACAGAGACTTTCGGCTTAGATTATAACTTAGCCAATTAAATAGGAAATTAAAAACCAAGGTTTTGTGACAAGAAGACAACAGCTCAGAAGGCTGAGAGGCTGACATGGACGTTTCTGTTTCTTTTAGCTCAAGTCTACCAAGTTACTCCTAATATCATGAGTACAGTGTCATGTATCCCAGGCCAGCCTAGAACTTCTTTTGGAGCTGAAGATGACCTTACATTTCAGATCCTCTTTGCTCCCACCTATCAAGTCCTGGGACTACAGGAGTATACCACCACAGCCAGTTTATGTGGCGCTGAGTATAGATCCAGGGCCTTTGATGTGCTAGGCAAGCTGAGCCATGCCCCCGCCTGGCTTCACCTCCATGTCTACCTTCCCAGCAATAGTAACAGAACAGAACAGTGAGTGGTGGGGACTCCAGGAGCAGCCATCTTTATTTCTCCAACGGGCTGGGTTTTTACTATCTTTGGTTCCTTTTTCTGATATGTTGTGATTTATACCTCAATAGAAATTGACTTTAAGCCGGGCGGTGGTGGCGCACGCCTTTAATCCCAGCACTTGGGAGGCAGAGGCAGGCGGATCTCTGTGAGTTTGAGACCAGCCTGGTCTACAAGAGCTAGTTCCAGAACAAGCTCCAAAACCACAGAGAAACCCTGTCTCGAAAAAACCAAAAAAAAAAAAAGAAAGAAAAAAAGAAATTGACTTTATAATTAATTGCTCAAAATGCAGAAATAAACCTTAAGTTTAGAATAAATAGCACTCATGATTCAGAGATACATTCAGTATGTATGAAAGGCACAAAGTATCTATCTGCTCATACTCTTTAGCATAATTATTAGATATTATTCTAGGAATGGGGTTATATAACCAACCATTGGTAGAGGCTGTTGTTTGCACAATAAGAGCTCAGCATAATCTCACAGACACGGTATCATAAAATGTATAGAACTAAATAGATTATAATTTAACCACTTAATGGAATATTATATAGGCATTACTAAGTAGTTCTAAACATGGCATAAAATATAGTTAATGATTATAATAAAAGTAAAAATAGTGGGACATTGTCTTTCATTATTGCTGTATAATATGTATGTACATAGGAAAATAATTGGCATTAGACAGAAACATGAAATGTCCTTCTTCCCAAATTTTCTTTACTGTGGTCTCAATAAAAAGGATGGAAGAACTGGGGGGGGGGGGGCACACCTTTAATCCCAGCACTCAGGTGGTGTAGGATGTCCATCTGTCTGTGTGTTGCTTTTATTGGTTAATGAATGAAGAAACTGCCTTGGCCCATTGATAGGGCAGAACTTAGGTAGGCGGGGAGATGGAACTGAATGCGGGGAGAAAGAAGGGTGGAGACAGAGAGCTGCCATGGAACCACCAGAGTCAGAAATGCTGAATCTTTGCCAGTAAGCCACTGCCATGTGGCGATATACAGATTAATAGAAATGGGTTAAATTAATATATAAGAGTTAGCTGATAAGAAGTTGGAGCTAATGGGTCAAGCAGTGTTTTAACTAATATAGTTTCTGGGGCTAAGAGGCTGGGAACAAACAAGCAGCCTTCCTATTAAACACTCAGAAGGCAGAGACAGGTGGGTTTCTGTGAGTTTGAGGCCAGCCTGATCTACAGAGCAAGTTTCAGGACAGGCTCCAAAGCTACAGAGAAACCCTATCTCAAAAAACCAAACAAAAACAAAGGTGGAAGAAGGCAGAGTGTGTGGCTCATTTGGGTATCTCTTTAGGATAAAGGGGTCCCAAGCACCCAGTAACTCTTATAGGCAGCGCTGTCATTGCCAAGCTTATGGGCTGACAGTTCTATGTTTTTGCTTTTTTTCCCACGTCTTTGTATCTCAGAGTATGGTTTAGGACTTGTTTCTTAGATCCATCGCAGTTGGCAGAGGTTGACAGGAGAAGACTGAGTTCAGGGTTGGAAAGGTCATTTTAATGTGTTTATAGGTTTGATGGGAAAGGTTTTTCTCAGCCACTAAAGCAGGAAAGGCAAGTACCGGCTATGACAGGGCTTTTGTGTTTGTCCAGGGTTGGAAGGCCAGCCGGAAGGGCTGGGGTGTGTTGACTTAGAGGACTCTTACTGTGTGAAGTTTGGGGTTCACTGTGGTCTCCTGTTTAGAGACTCCATCTGTCCAGTGTCTCGTTTAGACTCCGCATCCTCCTGACCATGCAGGGCATGAGACTGAATCACTTTATTCATGGAATGTTTGTTGAGTTTCCCTTCTTTGCTCTGGGTTTTCCTCTCAGGGAGGGAGCGTCGGTATTGATTCATGGGACAGAAGGGACTGATTCCACGCTGCAGGTGACTTCCCTGGCCCAGATCATCCTGGAACCAAGAAGCAGGACCATCCGTGGCTTTGAGGCCCTGATAGAGAGAGAGTGGCTGCAGGTGAGAAAGCTGCTGGATAAGAGGAATGCCATCATTGAGATTGGGTCTCAGTTTGTGGTGCTAACATTATGAATGAAATTGTATGTTTAATTTTCTGTGGGTCAGTTAATCCACCTTCAAACAAATAAGTGTTTAGAATCATTATTATCTTTGAGTTTCTCAATCCTCCATGTTGTTGGTTGGACTTGGCCTGTGTGCGTGTAAGCAGGTAATCTACCCCTGAGCTGCAGCACCACCCCAGCACCTCTCTTTGCTTATATGGCTCACTTAACACTTCATTCACTGCCATAGCTGTGCAGGTTGAGCATCCCTAGTGTGAAAATCGCCAATGCCCCAAATGCTGACTCCTGGCCTCCTGTGATTGCTGCAGTGGAAATGCAGGTGCAGAATGAGACTGCACAAATCACTGTGGGCTCTGTGGATGAGTGTGCGCTGTGAGACTTAGGTTCCAACCCCAAAATAGCTCATGTGCACATTCATGAAAACCCCTGGAGCCCAGTGCACCTCTGGTCCCTAGTGTTTTAGAGAGGGGATCCTTAGCATGTGCTTTGTTAACAACAAGGGAAATAGAAAGAATGTAAAGCATAGACGGTCTCCCAGAAGCTGGGTCTGGATACAGATAAACTTGAGGGGGGAGGCAGGGAGAGGAGGCTGTGACCACAAGACAAGACTTGAGCATATTCTGCCCTCTGTCCATCCTGCTCCAGCCTACACACTTCCTCTGAGGTCCAGAGAAATAATCATACTTTAATGAGGTTTGAGACCTGAATTTCCTTTCACACAGTTGATCCATTCCCCTCATGTCCTGTCATTGTGGTTAGAGACTGTTACCCTGTTAATGTATTACTTTGTATAATTTCAGCATAACGCTACGTAATGGGTGTTAACAAACAGGCTTGGATTGTGGTTTGGAGTCCAGTCCATGGATTTTATCAGTTTGTCATTAAGCTCTATCTTACATTTAATGTCTGAAGGGCATTTGCAGTGCCCATGTTCATAAATTCACTACACAGCTTCACTAAGTTTTTGGAAATTGTAATTTTTTTTCCTTAGTTGCAGAAGCTAGTCATTTGAAACCAAAATCTCATCTAGACAGGAGCTACCTTGGTCTTGTGGTATTCCAGCAGATGGAAGTGCCACTGTGAGTGTGTGAGCTCGTTTTCCCAGGTGTGATCAGGCCAGGACCCTCACATTTCCATCTTCTCCACTAGGCCGGTCACCCGTTCCAACAGCGCTGTGCACAGTCAGCTTATTGCAACAGCAAGCAGAAGTGGGAGGCACCTGTGTTTCTTCTCTTCTTGGACTGTGTGTGGCAGATCCTCCGGCAGTTCCCTTGCTCCTTTGAGTTTAACGAGCATTTTCTCATCATGCTCTTTGAGCATGCTTATGCCTCACAGTTCGGAACGTTCCTGGGCAATAATGAAAGTGAAAGGTGGGTGAGCTCACACCACGTCACTTCCTCAAAGAGACTGGGATTTGGGTGGACGTGAATGTCTGTGTATAAGAAGGTGAATCTGCAGTTAAGTACAAATTAAATTACATGAAGTACAGATGTCCTATGAGCCAAGTGTGTACGAGGTGAGAGGGACCCTGCAGCTTTCTGCTGTTGGATTAAAAGTAGTTGATGCAATGCTTAAAAGCTTCGAGCAGATTAGCTCGAACATTTTCATGTTAACATCACAGTTGCATATGTTTGGAGGACATGTTATCATCTAACCAGGCATGCCCTCTATCCACTGCTGTAGTCCAGGAGAATGAGATCCAGAGAAATTAAGTGACCATCCAGAGACACACAGCTAGTAAGCCACCAAAACTATGGCCTTGGCGCTGGAGAGGGCTCAGCAGTTAGATCACATACAGCTCTAGCACTCTCATTGAATGACTCACAACTGCCTGCAACTCCAACTCCAAGGGATCCATCTGATGCCTTCTGGGATCAATTGCACTCATGTGAATCTATGTATGTATATGTACAACTATATATCTATCAACAGATGTATACCCAAAACTAAAAACTTGACGAATGAATCTTTTTACAAGTATAACCTCAATGCAGTTTTTCTGGTTCGTATTTTACCTGGAAACTGTCCCCAGGTCCTGAGTGATGGTGCTGTTCACAGCCCAGCTACTGCTGAGTTACAGAAGGGTATGGGAGTTTTACAGCAGATGCCCCTGACAAATACTTTCATTCTAAAGTATGTAGTTTCTCTACCAAGAGTCTTGTTTCTGTCACACAGGGAGTAGTCCTCCTAAGAGGAGCACTGAAGGGTGGTTGTTAGCCATTAATGACTTTAATGATTATTTTCTTTCTTGAACAGATGTAAGTTGAAGCTACAGCAGAAAACAATGTCTTTGTGGTCGTGGGTCAATCGGCCCAGCGAGCTTAGTAAATTCACCAATCCACTCTTTGAAGCCAACAACCTAGTCATCTGGCCTTCTGTAGCTCCACAGAGTCTCCATCTGTGGGAAGGTAACTCCCCCACCCTGTGCAGAGATTCATCCACTCCAGGCTGTGCCCCAAGCTTGTCTAATGTCACATACCCCAGTAGTTGGTATTTGAAGATGGCTAGCTGGTGATGGGGGGGGGGGGGGGG
>NW_026067956.1:2956651-2995385 GCF_014885135.2 Alexandromys fortis
GTTACTGTTTCCATGGTGTGGGCGTGGCCTCTCTTCCATGGCAGCTGAGTAACAGGGAGATTAGCAGGGATGCTTTTGTAGAGTTAGTAGGAGCTGGGACATGAATGAACTGCAAGTTCCTCAGGGAAGGTTTCTGTCTGTTTCCTTTCTTAAGCTGTTAACACAGTTAAACGAGTGTTAAATGATGACACACAGTCATTCCAATAGGCTCTGTAAGTAGACACAAAATGCCACCAGTGAGAACTGCAGGTCCTGCTGTTCCTGTGGAATAGCAGTTCCTAATGCATTTCTGAGTGTTTTCTAAAACAGGTTCTTATGTGTGCAATTTCTCAGACCACTGAAGCTAATCTCCTTAAATACCAAAGCTTGTTTAAAAAAAATAATGATCTGAACTCATGTAAAGTATATTAGGTGTTCATTCCACTGGGACAGTAAAGTACCATTCAACTTCGTAAGCATTTTGAAGACAGTAAGTGCATCCTCATGCATGGTTGCACTAAGCAGCGTAGATAGAGGAAGGCCATTGGTTGGTACATTCACCTAGGTTACTATGAATGCCCATTGTGAACTCCTTCTAATGTGTTGTGCCCTCAGTAGTTCATGTATGGAAAATGATTTGCCCATTGTGTGATGCTTTCTCTGTCTGGTTTGCATTTTGTTCCTCTTGGCATGTCTGCCCGAGTGCATCCTCCTCCTCAGGCTAGGTGCCTCCCTGTGTAGAATTCAGGAAACTAAATGCTCCAGCAATGTCTAGGTTCCCTGAGCAGGGCCCTGCGATTTCAGTCTGTGAAGGAGTTTGGGTACCCCGAGAAGAACCTCTCTGCTTACTCTCTGGATTGTTGTAGACAACCACGGGTCCCAGAGTCAGTAATTTCTTAATGAGGGATTGCCACTCTGGGGATGGTGAAGCAGCTCAGTGACAACCTGAGTTCTGTTCCCAGGAGTCATGTGGTGGAAACAGAATCTCCCGGCTCTGACAGCTTGTCCTCGGATTTACACCCTCATGCACACACATGTACACATATGAACACATACATGCAGATATCATCTAAATAAAAGGTAATACAAATGTTTGCTGTCTCTGAGGCAACTTACTTAAAAGACACTGCCATACTTAATCACTGAAATGTGAGGCCACATGCCTGGAGTTGGGTAGCCTGAAATATAATTATGATTTTACCAACACGCAGTGGGAATTTAGAGATGAAGTGGTGGAGCAAACACAATTGCTGTTTGTTTATATCATAGGAGGCATTAATAGTGGCTTCTAACTGAATAGTAGACCGAGTAGTTGTGAATTGGCATGGCCGCATGAGCCAGCTTTCTCCTAAGCTGGCTCCATATCTGTGGATTCCACATGTGCAGACAGAACCAGCTGTTCTCTCTGGAAATTTCAAAAAGTTTGCCTTGTGGCAGGTTGGTTTCTTGTTCTTATTCCTTAAACAGCACTGTGTCATGAGTATTTACAGTGTTCCCACTGAATTAGGAACAGACATGCTTGTATGCAGAGGTTAGAAGCAAATACTATCATTTGATGTAAAGGATTCAGTATCTAAGAGTATGATACCAAGGGGTGATTCTGGAACCAATCACTTGAGATGATGTCTGCCCTTTCAGTCCATAATAAGCCAGGGACTGTTGTCTGGGGAGAGGAGCAGTTGCCTGTGGCGTTGAGAGATTGAATAACCGTGGTGGAGTGATATGAGTCATGGATAGTTCAAGCTGAGGCTTACGTAGCAGCCTGTGCCTCTGACACTGTGTCACCACTTTCCCAGTGAGGATGGCTCCACTCCTGCAGGCAGTCTCACAGACCAAATAGGAATCTGATGGGAAAACAGGTGATTTATTTTATCAAAGTGAGCCAAGTGTGATGGTGCATGCCAGGAATACTGTCTGCTTGGAGGCTGAGACAGGATTGTGGAGGATCATGAGCTTCAGGCTAGCTTGGGCCATTTAACAAGAACTTTTTCTCAAAATCAGGAAGGGCTATAGCTCCATAGTAGCATATTTGCCTGGCACGTGCAAGGTCCTGGGTTTAGTCTCTAGTGCTGCAAAACCAAAATCTACACAATACATGTGTTGTAAAAAATGAACAGTAGTGCGTGGAGTCAGCAGTGATTAATATTGCTCCTCTGAACATCCTACTCCATCTGTTCTCATTCCCGATTCTACAGGAATTTTCCTACGTTGGAGCAGATCCTCCAAGTATCTGGATGAAGCATATGAAGAAATGGTTAACATCATTGAATATAACAAGGAGTTACAAGCCAAGGTCAATATCCTGAGGAGGCAGTTGGCTGAATTGGAAACAGATGATGGTCTACGAGAGAGTCCTTGAAGGATGTCCCCATCTGTCCTGAGGACCTATCTAGGCCTGAGTCCGTCTCTCCCTCCGTTTGCCCTTCAGTTTACTGTACACAGTAACCTTGAACTTGGCTGTAGATGTGGGATCCTGTAATGTTACGGCTTTCTCAACACTGCAAGATGGAGGTCTCCTAACACACACCAATGTGGCCTGGTAGGCCTTTGCCATGGGAGCAGGAGATGCTGTCACATCACTAACTGTATGACACCTGTGCCCTATGCTGTCCTCTATCACCGCGTTCTGAACAGTGGTCCAGTCTAGTTAACAGTCCATCGAAAATGTGAGCCAGGCTTATACGCATTCAAATATAGAAGTGTTTTTTAAAACAGAAATGGTTGAGAAGCCAGAATTTTGTGTTTAACATGTCCTCCTGCCCCTACTCCCCACCCCAGCTGTAAAACGACCATTCTCCTTTAAAAACAGTTTTGGACTAACGAAGCCTATTTTGTCAAGAAGGAAAAATTCAGAATAGTTATTTGCGATAAATCTTTCTATAAGGGCAACAGGTGTGGTCCTCTGATAATTTCATTAAGAAAGGGTAAATTTACAGGTAGACACTAACAGTCTTGCCATAGAGAACTGAAGTAGGAATTCCTTTCCTCGCTGGTAGCCATCTGCTACTGTTGCATTGGCCTTTCAGGTTTCTGACCATACATACAAAATGTGCTTTGAATGATGGGTGTGAATGAGACTGTAGCTTGAATAGAACTCACTTTTTAGAACTATACAACACGTACAGAATCTGTAAGTCAGAGGTCTGAGTTCTTACTGCGCTGGTCGGTATCTGTGTGACTCATTTTACTTTTAAGTATTCTGAGTCGACCTGTGGCACAGCTAGACTTTCAAGTCAGCTTGAGCCACTTGTAAATCTGTCTGCCGACTTGCTCTGTCTATTAGGCAGATAGGATTGCACTGGGCTGGGGAGCTGGGAAAGTGGCACAGCTGTCTGACGCCTTGCTGTATCAGAAGCAGTGGTGCAGCAACTGACTGCCTTCAGCTCAGGGTGTGGCTGGAGGCAGCACCTCTCTAATCCCAGCACTTGGAAGGCGGAGGCAGGAGGACTTTAAGTTTGAGGCCAGCTGAGCTGTATTGTGGGTTCCTGGCTAGCCTGCCCTACGGGGTGAGAATGTTTAAGAGATTCTAACAGGATCTGTGGCCGCTGCTTTCCGTCTCCAGTTGTCCTGCCTCCTCTCCCTTTCTCCTTCCTTCCACCTGTGGCAGGTCAGGAACCAACTCAGCAGCCCCGGTTCTGCTGGTGGCTTTGTCCACTGCCACCTCTGAGTTCAGCTCTGTTCTTTACCTGCTCTTTGTCTCACTGATGCGCAGAGCACAAGCGAGGCTCCTTGCTCTAGGCCTGTTTTATGCCAACTGTCCTTCTTAGTTTTGAAGAAATTGCCTGATTTCTTGGGGCTGTTCAGTCACCAGCCCTGTCTGTCACTCTGCCACCACCCTACATGTCCTGTTTTTGGCTCAGCTACATGTGAAGGAGTCCTCTACTTCTCAGCTGATGGACCCATGAAGGAAAGCATCTGGAGGGTTGTTCCTCTGTGATTTCTTGAAGTGATTGTGGACCAGGCGTCTGTGCACAGAAACTTGGGGATTTTATTTTGCTTAGCTAAGGAGAGGTCTGCTGCCTCCCATCCTCCCCCGTGTGCCTGTCTCCCTGATGAACTTGATGTGCATCCAGAGTCATAACAATGGTATCCAGTACCTTTGCCTGTTTCCTTTTCCCATGAAATAGCACTCACCACTGTTTTTGACAAGCTTGCATTTTAGTGTGGATTTATAAATAGAGATTATCATTTATCATATCATATCAGCTTTGAAAGCAAATCTTGGTATCAGTCCACTTTCCAAGGATTATTTAATAATGCAGTTGCTACAGTTTCCCTAACCTCGAGAGCTCGCTCAAACACAGGTGTGTTATCACCGTGAGTTGAGGGTTTTGAGGAGTCACGCCATCCACACCCTTCCCTTGGGTGCAGTGAATAAATACAGCAGCTACACTCGGGAAACTGGTTCCGTGTTTTGCTGAGTTGCTTGAATGATCATGGCCCCAAAACCTCCAGTGAAGAGGATGGAGGCACAGTTCACAAGCAAGTGTGGCTGCGTAGGGTCCAGTAATAATCAAGTGAGACCTCAGGCTCCCCTGCACCCATGGTCTCTGCTTACATCTGTGCGGGGATTTCACAGTGTAGGCCACAGACTGAAAGTGTCAGAGGTCATTACCCTCCTTTCTAAGCAATGCAAGGATGCTTTGGTTTAAATCAGTAATTTTTTGAAAATCAGAAAACCAGAGTTACTTGATCATCTAAGAAACCTGAAACAACATTGTTGGCAAGACTTTACAGTGATGTCAATAATTTTTTATTATTTATTGTGAAGAGAAAAGGAAAAATAATGAAATCCAATAGATTTAGCATACATGTTTTAAGGAAAAATTAGACTTTCTAAAGGCAAAAACTTAGAGTGATCTTTTCAACCAGTCTGAGAAGATGGTAGCAGACAGTTTTTGAAAACTCCATAGCCAGGGTCTGAAAACTTTGATGTTGAGGCCTGACATAGAGTTGGGTCTTACTGCTGCGTTTCATTTTGAAAAATGAGCTGTAGTGGGATTTTAGCCTTTGTTTTGGTCAGGATTTGGGTTTGTGCTAAATCTTATCACAGGAAAGATTTGACCAGAATCTAATCTCCCAATGTGAAAACTGGAGTAGAGCCTTTTTCCCCATCTCAGCTCTAGACACCCGGGCCCCAGGAGGTGTCTGGTTTGGGGGGTGGAGCTCTTGTCACTGATAGGCTTGCTTACCAGATGTCCGTCTGAAGCTGAGGCTCTAAGGCCTGTCCGCTCATGCTAGTGACAGTTGCATGAGGGTGTGGACATTTAGCCTTAGAAAAGTTATTCCTGAGCAGGAAATGGATGGGAACCAATTCCCACCCCACCTGTTCCTGGAAACCTTGGTCTTTATGGACAGATGATGTCACTGGACACGTCTGGTACGGATTATAGCATTAGGTCCTCATTGTGTCTCAAGATGGCTTCTTTGCGATGTCAACACAAAGAAAGCGCTCCTTCAGAGCTGGGATTTGGAAGTCACTACCAGAGAGTGTTTCTGTGTTCTTCACCGTCTTAACAGGAAACACGAGGAGACTGATTTCTCCTTTTGTACTTATTGGCAGATGATACGATGAGCAAAATTGCCTTTCTACTGTAAGTTTGCACATTTCTAGTTCTTCTAATAAATTTGGCTCTGCTTTCACTCCGCCTCATAACCTACTGCCCACAAGAGTTTCTTCCTTTGACCCACCATCCCGGAGGAAACTTGAGATTGTCGAACTCGGCTGTAGACTTCTGAACTTGTCTGGACAGTCCTGCAGAGGCGCCAATTGTGCTTGTGGTGAGCAGTCAGGAAGCTCACAGTAGGCACCGCACTGTCCTCATGGAGCCAATGTTCAGAGCCTTTCTCTAGCCGCCTGCAAGTCCCTGCATTGACTGTGATCTGTAGTAAGATGACATCGTGCAGCACCGCCTGCATTGGTTGGGCAGAGATATTGGCTTCACTTTTAAATTGCACATCTTGGGAAAGGTGGGGTATTCCCACACGTGTATCTAGAACCCTGTTGCTTAGTCCTTAGAGGTTTGCTAGGTTTACACTAGAAATAATTGTACTTGCACACGTAGCTTAAATTTAGAAAAAGACTGTATTTCCGCTGTAGCTAAGCATTAGGCCTGTATTCTGTGTACTGAATGTGACTCTGTACTGAGACACACTGTCATTCCTGTCTTACACAATAAACTTACACTGTATGGCAATCGTGTTTACAATGTACGCTTTCCTGAAACTTGAAACTGCTGTGTGGAACAGTTTCTTATTGTACGTTTGTCTGCGCACCTGAGTGTGCAACACACATAGACTCTTCGGGAAAATTCCGAGTGTTTGTAAGTCTACACAACATTTTACTGCCTGTACTGTTCACCTAGCAGTGAGTTGATTTACGTCAAGTAGCTGGAGCCAGTCCCCGAATTGGTTTGTCACTGGTATAGCACATCGAGAAGCAGTCTGTTGAGTATGGCACTGGTCGGTAAATGATATTTTTGTGTCCGGTTCCTGCCTCAGAGGACTGTTACATAGATGCTGGTGTAAATCTCTAGACAGTAGTAATAAAATTTGAGTATATTCAACTGCTGCTCTATGGAATCTGATTTTACAATGTCTGAAATATTTGTGAGGGCTTTTGTTTGTGTTTCAGTTGAAATTGCTGCATTTCTATGATTGTTGTTGTTAGCAGTAGTAGTGGTGATATTGGATATTTTGCCTTCATCTGTGTCTGTGCACTACATACATGCAGTCCCCAAGGAAGCTGGAAGAGAGCAGGAGAGCCCCTGAGGCTTGAGGTGCCAACAGCTGTGAGCTGCCAAGTAGGTGCTGGTAATAGAGCTGGGTACCATGTAGAGCCATTTCTCCATACATTGTTTAAAAATTAAAATCTGAAAAACAGTACAACGATCTCTTCCATGCTGTCCTTCAGGAGTGAATTGAGGACATTTCCGCAGTTTCTATTTGTGTGTGTGTGCGCGCGCGCGCATGCGCATTGTTACTACTGTTATTTTGCTGATATACAAGTAAGTCTTAGATATGGTTTCCCTACTAGCAGGCATTTCCCATTTAGATTGTATGCTGTACATACTGATTACTGAGTATGTATATTAATACGTAATTAAAGTCAAGGGAGGGAAGTAAAATGCCAACTATGGAATGTAAAAGACATGATGAGATGAGAAAATCATAACCATAATTGCTTTAGGTGGCATCATGATTAACAAGTAAAGTTTGTGAACACAGGGTATTGTGTGTACATCTGCATTTGGATGTGGTGTTGGGGGGCACATAGGGAGGACGCCGAGTTCCACCCAGTGCCTTCTCCATCACTCTCCACCCTATTTTTGGGACAGTCTCTCATAGAACCTGACTAACCCATCTGATGACACCTTCTGACCAGCGAGCCCCAGGGTTCCTCCCATCTCTGCCACATCCACACTGTGTGTGTGAATATGGGTGTGTGCTGCTATGCTTGGCTCATCATGCGGGTGCTGGAGATCTGAACTCTGGTCCTCAGGATTGCACAGCACCCAGTTAGCCAACTGATCCATCTCCCCGGACTATAACAGACTTTTCCATCCACAACTTTAATCAAAGAACTATCTGAAAAACTGATCCCAGGTTCTCATCTCTGACTCTACTGACCAGCACAGGCTGAAACAGAACTGCCATAAGAAAGAACAATTCCCTTGTAGACTGTAGAGACGAAGTCAAGTGAAAGCTGGGGCAAATCTTTGACAGAGTGAGATATTCAGAGCAATCTGTGTGTCTGGGGTTGTCCAGAGGGCCATGTGCATGCCAAATGGGAAAATGTGTGCTTAAAAAAGTCCCCAGGACTTTTGAGGCTTTCACACAGGGTTAACTCTTTCAGCTTGGTACACACCTGACTAAGTGTTGGAGAATGCCAGTATGAAATTGATGTACAGGGGAAGAAGTGTCTTTGTATGTTGTTTAAAGTTATGTTTAAGGCTCCTGGTATTGAAGGAAATCCTTTTCATAATATTATTTACAGAAGAGCAGAGTTCAATGACCACACATAAGAAACACAGGAGCTGGAAAGATGGCTCAGCAGTTAAGAGCACTGACTGCTTCCAGAGGACCCGGGTTCAATACCCAGCACTTCACATGGCAGCTTGTTGCTGTCTATAACTCCAGTTCAGGGGACCTGACAACAATGCATATGAAATAAAAATAAAAATTAAAAAAAGAAATATAGCCATTGAAAAGGTAGTTTGGAAGAAATAACATGGACTACCACAGCCACTGGCATAAGAATGGTTATTATTTTAAAGTAAATAAATAACCTTTCACAGCCTTCAGTAACAATAAACACCAAGAAGACTGAGAGTCTGGTTTCCATTATAACCAAATATCCCATGTTCAGCAAAAAATACATACGAAGAAATAAATTTAGAGTTTATTCAAAAGAGCAAAATACGTTGAAAATAACTATACTATACAGCAGGGAGTATGGACATTAGACTCATAAAACAAACAGCTTTCTTAAATGTGTTCTGAGGGTTAAAGGAAAACATTGACAAGGTACTAATTAATGTTTCAACAAAATGAAAATTAAAATATGGAAATTATAGAAAATGGAAATCTCAGAGCTGAGAAATGAACCTGAAATGAAAGACTTAATAGAAACATTGACCAATGTTTGACCTAACAGAAAAAAGGATCGACAGAGCTGAAGAACAAATTATCCAGGGTGTGGAACAGAAAGAAAGAATGTGAACGAACCTCTGGGATCCATCAAGAAGACAGAATATGGATAATGGGAGTCCCGGCAAGGAGCAGCAGAATTGGAAAGAAGGGCTGAGCACTCCACATATTTGATGAAAGGCTTAGGTATGCAGATTCAAGAAACCGAGCAGCCTCCGATAGGATGACCTCCAAACCTGTGCTAAGACCTTTATACTGAAACCGTGAAGTCCCTCCCCCCACACGCACGCACACATGCAGAAAGCAGTAAACAAAAAACTTACTGCTGGTATTCAGGGAGAAATTATCAACTAGCTTCTCACCAAAAGCCACAGAGTCCACAGATCAAGACATGATATTAAGAATCTGTCAAAAATGAGGGAGAAATTCAGATATTCCTAGATAAAGGAAGACTGAGGAAACTTATTGCCAGCGGACATGCCCTACAAAAACACTAAAGGGAGCCATCCAGCAGGTGTCAAGGCGTGCCAGGGAATAATGATTTGAACCCATATGGAGAAAGGGAACATGTCTCCTGTATATGCGATTTCAAAGGCAAGTATAAAATTCACTGCCACTGTGATTTTCAATTGTAAATTAGTTTTCGAGATATGTGAATGAGGAGCCAAGATTATTACCCTACATTACGGAGCAGATTAGCACTAGATGTGAGCTTTGAAGAATGCTCACAGGAGACCTTCAGGGTGAAAGAAAAGGGTGCTAGGAAATAGCTTGATTGTAGGTGAGCAAACGTTTATCTTTGATAAGAGTAAATGAGAAGGTAAATAGAGAAATCCGAATGATTGCAGTCTGGATTGTAACTTCACATGTTTACAAGAAAAAGGAAATGCATCACATTTAATTTGCATGATGTATAAAGATTTGGGGCATCGGTGAGGAAGGGTGAAGCACAGAGCAACCTAGGAACAGAGCTTCTATGTTGTTGAGGTTAGTTTTTTCTAAACTATTGGAACATTCATTGAAGTTACATATTTTTTATGGCTCCAGGATGTAGCATGAGTAATAAAAACCCAGAGATAGGTATTGGGGTTCAATTCAAAAACCAGAAAAAAAAAAAAAAAAAAAAAAAAAAAAAAAAAAAAAAAAAAAANAAAAACAGAAAAACAAAGCAACCAAGCCACTAGAGAAGTCTTACCTTTACCAAGGCTGGGCGACCACAAACTAAACAGACTATGCCCCTCTCTCTTCCCATTTTATATTCCCTCTGGTGCTGGGATTAAAGGTGTGAACCACCACCACCTGAATTTGTTTCCGCACCAATCTTGTGTAGCCCAGGGTAGCCTTGAACTCACAGATGTCCTTCTACCTCCGTCTCCCAAATCCTGGGATTAAAGGTGTGTGTCACCACTGCCTGACCTCTAGTGACTTTAGCTTTGCCTCTGGTTTTCAGGCAAGATTTATTTATCAAAACACAAGTAATTTAGCCCTACACCAGGATCCTGTGTTTCTTGTTTCCTGTTGCTGTGATAAAGTACCCCAACAAGAGCAAACCTAGGGGAGAAAGTTTGTCTCACAGTTCAAGGGAACAGTCCACAGTCGATCATGGCGCCGGAGGTCAGGGCCTCAGAAGCCAGAGCAGCTGGTCACCTTGCATCCACATCCAGGAAACACAGAGGAAATGCCAACTGCTGATTGGCTGTCTTCTCCTGCTGTATAGGCCAGGACACACACACACACACACACACACACACACACACACGCTCTGAGAATGGCCCTGCCCATAATTAAGATGGGTCTCCTGACATTAATTAGCATAACCGAATAGCCTCCACAGACAGACTCAGAGGCTGGTCTCACCTAGGTGATGCTCACAGGATGTCCAGAGGCTTGTCTCTTAGCTGACTTCAGATTCTGTTGACAATTTGATCACAATATTAATTCTCATTATAATCAGAAAATGCAAGAAAAAAATAGGAAATGAAATGAAAATAAAAATTTATCACTATGAAAAACAAAACACCCAACTTTTCAACATGGAAGACAGCAGTAAGAGAGGAAATGGTAGGGGAGAAAAGTCAAAAAATACTCTAGAAACAAGTTTTGGGTAGAATTCTTTCCTTATTAGCAATTTAAATATAGCTTTCTGGTAGCCAATCATTGACCTTCCCTGGCTTATAGACACATTACCTGATCTTGGCTTTAACCAGCGCTGTGGGAGAAACCCCTGTGTGTTTCTATGTCCATATATCCGCCCCTTCTCATTCCAACTTACTTAACTACACCCATCCCTCTGTATCCTAGGGGGACTACTCCTGGCAAAGACCAGATCCCTGTGCATCCTCGTGTTTTAGGGGTTTCACATAGGGAGACCGAGCTAACCATGAATTGAAAATATTTAACAATGCATTGTGTCTGTACTGAAAGCGACAATCTCTAAATAATGTAACCACCATTTATATTGTATTAGGCATTACAAATCTAGAGAAAATCTAACACAGGAGGACGTAATGCAAGTATGCCATTTCATATAAAGAACTGAGCAGCCAAGGACTTTAGCATCCAAGCTCACATATTTAAATACTTAGTCATCTGGGAGTGGGATCAGAAGCATTAGGAGGGGTGTCCTGTTGCAGGAAGTGTGTCACTGTGGGCGGGCTTTGAGGTTTTAGAAGCCCAGCCAGGTCTCTCTTCTCTCTCTCTCTCCCTCTCCCTCTTTCTCTCCCCTCTCCTTCTCCCTCCCCCTCTTCCCTCCCCCTCCCTCCCCCTCCCTCTCCATACCCCCCCTCCCATTTCCCCCTTCAGGATGTAGAATTCTCAGCTACTTTTTTGCACCGTGTCTATCTGCACGCCACCATGCTCCCCACTATAATAAGAATGGACTAACCTCTGAAACTGCAAGCAAGCCCCCATTAATGTTTCTTTTTCTAAGAGCTGCACACCTTGGTCTTAGTGTCTCTTTATAGCAATAGAACAATCACTGAGACACAGGGTCTCAGCTCAGGCTGGCCTTGACCTTGCTACCTCACTTGAAATGACCTTAAACTTCTGCTCCTCTTTTCAGGTGTGCCACCACTCAGAGTTCTGGGCCAGCTGAGGCACACTCCCAGTCCACACTCATGTCTCTGAATCAGTATGTGAAGATCTCTAGCAGGCCTGACAAAGATGGCACTGAGAGATCTTGCCCTCCGCCCTGCTAAACTGTTAGATTACATTCCTAGAGCTAGCGACCACGATCTACTCCCTTGTTTGGCCACTTTCCTATGCCTTACTCATTCCAGAGGTTGATCACCAGGGTACAGCTATCAAAACATCAAGGTCCAGGAATAAAAAACAAAAATCCCCTTTTGGCTACCCACTTAAAAATACCCAATCAGAATTTACCAACCTATCCTAGCTTATTCTAACACAGACCTCCCCTTTTTCCCCTCTTAAAATTAACACTTGCAAAGCTATTTCCTGCTGTTTCTCCTAGACTAGATTCAGTCATATTGTCTCTTTGCTTTGCTTAATAAAGGCTCTCTTTGTGTTGGAAACTGGTGTTTGGGTGTGGTCTGTACTTATTCCGGGGTCCAGAGGGGGAGCACTCTGCAATGCTCCTGTCCCTTTGGTCCCTTAGGTAGGGACTAGTGGATGCTTATCCACTTTTTAATTGTTTGGTTTGTGCTGAGAGCCAAAGCCTCCACAAGGGATGTGAGGGAAACTCTACCCTCAGTGTCTAAGCTGGCCTCACAGAAGCTTGCTTTGCTGACGAAAGTCACTGGATACAAGGCACGCACAGGCTTGGCGAGCCAGGCTGGCACAAGAGCTGCCTGTGATTCTGAAGCCAGGAAGCTGCCAGCAGGGTGCTCGCAACATGGGGATGGCTTTCTTGAAGACTTTTAGTCACCCAATCAGGATTCAAATCTAGTAGGCCTTCGTGTAGGGGAGACCAACCCTTAGCACTTCAGGGATGTTAGAAGGGACCTTACAGCTGTGTCGCCCACGCCATGGGACCCATAGATCACTTAGAGGTCTTGTTACAAGGCAGATTCCTCAATTACGTGTTTGGGTCCTGTCTTAAGGGTTCTTTTACTGTGAAGAGACGTCATGACCACAGCAACTCTTATAAGGAGAAACATTTAATTGGGGCTGGCTTACAGTTTCAGAGGTTTAGTCCATTATCATCATGATAGGAAGCATGGTAGCATGTAGGCGGACGTGGTGCTGGAGAAGGAGCTGAGGGTTCTACATCTGGATCCACAGGCAGCAGGAACAAAGTGTGACAAAATGGCCAGGCTTGAGCTTGTGAGACCCCAAAGCCCACCCCCACAGTGACACACTTCCTCCAATAAGGCTACATCTTCGAATAGTTCTTATAACAACAAAACAAAATCATAAATTTTAGACTTTTTCAAAATATTTTATTTCATCTTATGCATATGGAAGTTTTGGCAGCATGTATGTCTGTGCGCTAGGGTGCACCAGGTGGCTCTGGAGCTGGAATTACAGATGGTTGTTAGCCACCATATCTGTGCTGGGAATCACAGCCATGTCTTCTGGGACAGTTCCTGGCGCTCTTCACCATTGAGCCGTTTCTCTGGCTTGAATTAAAACATTTTAAAACACACTGGTGAAAACATTAGGTTGGCAGTGGCAGCGGAGACCCGAAGTAGCTGCTGCAGCTCTCAGACACTATCAGAAGACCATCTTAGTCGGATGTGTCCTAGTTTCTCCCTATAGCTGTGATAAACACCATGACCAACAGCAACTTGGGCCGAAAAGGAGGTTATATTATAGCCCAGTGGTTCTCAGCCTTCCTAATGCTTGCGACCCTTTAATACAGTTCCTCATGTTGTGGTGACCCCCCCCCAACCACAAAATTATTTTGTTCTACGTCACAGCTGTAATTTCGCTATTGTTATGAATCATAAGGTAAAATATCTGATATGCGGGTTATCTGACATGCAACCTCCCAGAGGGGTCACGCCCCACAGGTTGAGAATAATCTCACAGACTGTTATAGTCTGTCTTGCAGGGAAGCCTGGGCAATAATTTAAGCAGAGATCATAATGGAACACCGCTTACTGGCTCGCTTAGCCTGTTTGCTTACACAACCCAGGCCTACCTGCCCAGGGGTGCCACGTACACAATGGGCTGGGCCTTGCACTGTCTGTCATTAATCAAGAAAATGCCCCACAGATGTAACTACAGACCAATCTGATGAAGCAGTTTCTCAAATGAGGTTCCCTCTTCCCAGATCTGTCCAACTTCTGTCGAGTTGACAAAAACCTAAGGGGCACAGGGTTGGCGGAAGCTAGGAGTATTGTTTGTACATTCCAAAAGGATTTACCTAATGGTCACAAGGATTGTTGATCACACAAGGGGTGGGCAGTAAATGGATATCCAGGGACTAAGATGGCCAGAGATAATCTTGATTCCCAACCTGTAACAGCCTGGTTTTCCACACAGTTAATATGTCAGTCAACCTTGAGGAATGTTTAACATTGATGCTGCCCTCCCCACCCCGCTCCCACTGTCCTTCTGCCCCTTCCTGGGAAATTCACTTCACACCCCCCAAGTCCAGCTTCCAGGTATTAGCCCGAGAGATCGCTTGACAAGACAACCTGAGTTCAATCACCTGAACCCTCCTGCAAGTTGTCCACCGACCTCCACATGCATGCGGGGGCTGATGCCTACCCCACCTCCTGTAGTCAAATGTAAAATATTTTTGCTCAGGCTGGACGGCTACAATATTGGACCACCAAACGAGATACACCCAAGGCTCCTTCAACTCCAGATGGAAGCCCCTTGATCGTGCGTTCTTGCTGGGGTCTGATGGAGGCTGCCACTCTAAGCCCCTTCCTTACCCAATGATGCTTGCTTGGTGCTTGCCTTGGAAGCCCTGTTTTTGACTTTGGTGTTCCCTGCAGGGAACTACAATGACTAAGTGCCTGGCTCTTGGCGTCTGTCCCACATTTCCAGACACAGGTCCAGAGCAGATCTTTCCAGCTGCAGCTTGCAGGCCCCGAATTCTAACCCCTGTCAATTGTGGATGGGAGTGGAATCGCCGTGGTGCAGCCGCGAGGGCAGCTCAGTTCCAGGTACAGGTATAGGCTCGCCACAGGCGGCCCGGGGCGGAGACGAGGTGGCTGGGGCAAAGCTCCTGGCGGCCTGGGCGGAGCCGTGGGTGGGTGGGAGGGAATCCTATGGGGCTAGGCGGGTCCAGGACGAAGAGAGGATAAAGGGCCAAACCAACCTCCTGATTCCGCACGTGCTGCTACGGCTCCCTTGTGGCGTTCATAGCACCCAGTCTTTTGCGTCTACAGGTCAGTGCGGGAGATGGTTCGACGTATCCCCTCCGCGCCTGTCCTCGGGGATTGAATCCTCCTTCGGGGCTCAGGACGACCAGCCAAGTCCACTGGCTGGGTTGGGGGTCCCCGGCCACTGCTAGGCTGGTCTGGGAGGCGAAAGGTGGGCGTCCACGCAGCCCGGGGTGACAAAGTGGGGCCCGCTCCCTCCTGGTCAACCTCCCAGCAATAGAATGGTTCCCAGAAAACTGGTTTGTCTAGTAATCTGGGATGCGATCTCAGGGAAGGATGGGTTGGGAGGGCCCCCACACGCTTTTCGCCGGGAAGCAGACTGAGGCTGACTGTCGCAGGTTCCCGAGGTGGTTTCCCAATCCCAGCAGGTGAAGGTCGGACAGAGGTGAGTCGGACCTTCCTCAAAGACCCTTTGTAGCTCACGTAAATTCCAGGTTTTTTTTTAATAACGCGTAAGGGTTTAACATGAACCGAGCCTTTTGCCAGGTGCCTTGCTAGGTTGTCTGCTTATAATAAAGCCTTTCAATATGTTGACTTTGTTCGATTTCGGCGAATATAGATGCAGGAGACCACCCAGGCTCTGTGAGAGCCGGGCAAGACCCGGTCCTGATCCCCGGGAGGTCTCTGAAATGCTGCTCAGAGTTCTGGGTGGGCCTGAAGGTGCCTTTGAAACTGAGACCTTTTCTTTCTTTTCTTTTCTTTCTTTCTTTCTTTCTTTCTTTCTTTCTTTCTTTCTTTCATTCATCTTTATCCCTCTCTCTTCTTCATGTGTGTGGGTCACCTGCCATGGTGCATGTGTATCCCTCGCTCTTCTTCATATGTGTGGGTCGCCTGCCGTGGTGGATGTGTAGATCAGAGGACAATTTGTGGGAGTTATTTCTCTCCTCCCACCATGTGAGTTCTGGAAGTTGAAGCTGGGCTGTAGTCAGTGGTAGCAAGGAGATTTGGGACTCAGCAGACCTTTCACCTCCTTTGATCATTAATGTCCACCTTATCCTGGTCACTTAATCTACAAAATAGGAAAGGACTCCAGCTTCAAAGAAAACTGTGGGGCTAAATATGACTTCAGGAAAGCAGGTGGTTCCTAAAGCCCGGTAGTTAGGCAGTGCTTGGCTTGTCTGGGCCCTTACTGTTAAAATGGTACCCTTCCATCTTAAAGTCCAGACTGCCTTGACTGTTGCTTGCTGGTTGGGGGTGGGGGGTGGGGATGGTGGATGTGGCTGACAGTACCCACTAGGATGGGGAGAAGACGCTGGAGTCAGGGTGCTGCCACCCAGGCAATGCTGGCCTTTTCTAGGCAGGTTTCTGGGCACAGGACTAATCCTCTACTTTGTAAGATTAGCCATGAGAACACAGAAAAGCAACTTTCCTGTAGAGACAGCAAAGAAAGAAAGGGCTTGGGCAGATTTGAGAAGCAGGGGCTGTGCCCTTAGGGGAGGGATACAATAGGGGTTGGGGACTGCCTGGTGTTCAGGCTTCTCAGTCTGAGAGCTCCTCAAACTCTTCTGTTTAACCGTGGCTACAGGCAGCTAGCAATAGACTTATCACATTAAGCACTTTTGAAGTCAGTAATGTGGGGAGCTGAAGAGATGGCTCAGAGGTTTAGAGCACTGGCTGCTCTTCTAGGGGTCCTGAGTTCAATTGCCAGCCCCCACACGGCAGCTCACAACTTTCTCTAACGGGATCCTGATTCCCTCTTCTGGTGTGCAGGCGTATATGCAGACAAAGCACCCTATTCGTGACATACACAAATAAGTAAACCTTTAAAAGTCAGTAGTGTGGGGCTGGGAGAGATGGCTCGGTGGTTAAGAGCACTGGCTCCTCTTCCTAGAGGACCCGAGTTCAGTTCCCAGCACCTACATGACAACTCCCAACTGTCTGAGACTTCATCCAGGGGATCTGATTACCTTCACACCAATGCACATCAAGTTAAATAAATCATTTTTAAAAAAAAGTCAAGTGTGCCCTATATGTAGTGGGTCTCGGGAATGCCCTTCCCTCCCTAAGCCAAGGTCCTACTTTGTTCCTGTGAATTTTGACGATTAGGGACACGGGTGGGACCAGGCGTGCACACCCTTATTTCACTCACAGTACATCCTCAAGGGCCACCCATTCATATTGTAGCACGTGTCAGATTTCCTAGTTTTGTTGTTTTGTCTTTGTTTTTTTTTGTTTTGTTTTGTTTTGTTTTTTGTTTAGAAGCTAAGTAAATTCTGCTGTGTATGGAGACCACTCCTTCTTTACCTAGTCAGTCATTCGAGGTGGGTACTTTTTATTTTATGGTTCATGTGCTGGGCTTAAGATTTTCCGGGTCTCCGTTTAGTTTCTGTGGCTAAGAATGATTGCAGTTAGAAATGCAAGGTGGCCTTGGGCTGGCTAGAGCATTCAGGAAAACCCATGTCTCGACCTCGTGGGAATAGCTATTTCTAAAGCCAGAACTGTTTTTCCTCGGGACAGTTGTGACAGGATCCCGCTTCCCAGAGGTAAAGCTGAGTCACTTTTGTCTGAGGGAGCACAGGGAAAGTCCTGGCGGCCTCTGCTTCCTGTGTAGGGCTGCTGGGAAATGCAAAAGCCGGCTCCTGAAGCCAAAGCTACTACACTCCCATCACCGAGCCTTTTCTCAAGGCTGTCTTTGCTTACGGCAGAGCACGTGAGACCTTTGCGCCCACGCAAATACAAACAAAACCAGCTGAGTGCCGAGCCCATCTCCATCACCCAGGTCCCTGGTGCCAGTCCCCTCTCTGCAGTGTCCCTGAGGGTCCCTCCATGTGCTGGCTGGAAGAAGTCATCCTGCGGCTTGCGGGGAGAGGGCGCTGTCCTTTCTTTTCCATCCTTTGCAGTTAGTTAAGTCTGTTAGGCACTTGGGAGAGAGCCCATAGCCTATTTGATTTTAACAGAGAAGGACTAAGGATCTTTGTTTGCTCTTCGCAAATTTACTTTCTGGCCCAGCAAGCTGTTCTCAGAGTATGATCTGGGGAACCCTGGAGATCCCTGAGACCTTTCATGGAGTCCACAAGGTCACACCACTGGGGGTTGGGGGGGGGGGAATGGTGCTATTTGCATTTTCTCCCCAGTGCACTCAGGATCTATGGCTGAGTTTGGCTTCTGGTAGCTAATGAGGGGTATGCGTGAGTAGTCTTCTGTTTCTGGGTTCTAGGCTCGGGGGATAACTGTGTGTTTTCAGGAATAAAAATGATTTGCTCTACTGTACGTTCTCTCTGTGGCTTTGGGTTCAAGTTTCCCTGCATCTACAGGGCATGGCATCAAAAGGCAAGCATGTACTTCATCGTGATTGGAAAACTGTGCTAAATGTTTAAATGTCCAGTTGTCTTCAAATTTAATAATACTGCAGTATAAGGATATCGTTTTATGTATTTTAATGCTAAAGAATGAATTATTGGCTTGCCAGTGGATAACAGAAAACTTGAGCTGCCAGCCCATAACTGGCCGTGCCATCTGTGCCCATGAGGGTAGGAAAGGGTGATGTGAGCATCCATACTGAGCCAGTTCTCTGACTTGTGAAAGGGAATTTATCCAGAGAAATGGGCAAAACTGAGTAAGAGGGGCTGAAAGCATCCCTCGGCTTCCTGCATCCCTGTGGATCTTCAGCCAGACCTTTGTTCTAAATAACACAATGATGCCCGGAGCATAATTCCAAGACAAGCCAGTTAGAGCCCTCTGAGAAGTGTGGACTTGCATATCTTAAGTAGATAGTTCAAACTCATTTAAAAAAAAAATCCCAAATTATTTTAGATCTTCAGACTAGAACAAGCTGTTGAGACATCAAGCTGGACAGGTCACCAGACAGAGCATCAAACAACATAGATAATCACATTGCACCATTGAGAGACAGAGTAATGTCTTTTTGAGGGGAAAGGACCCCGGAGGGAATCACAGTACCTCTGCTCTCCAGTGGCATGTTGACTGGAGGAGGCTTAGCTGCCTACGAAAAGACTGAGCGACTAATTTGCAGTGGTGTCTGGATTCACTGTGTTGCTTGTGTGCTTATGAGTCCATGCTAAACCAGCCACAGGAGAAACACTTGGTAGAGGGTCAGAAACAAAACAGTCCAAGTGTTGAATTGCCTTTTCATGTTCGGTGGAGCTGGGGTGAATCTGTGATGATGGTTCCAAGGACTCGGGGGCTACTGGTGTGTCAGTGTCAGTCAAGGCTATGCAGCACACTGCTGGGGGTCATTGTATTCCTGGTGGCTATATGCTGCCAATGAAAAGATAGAACTGGGAAGTTGGAGAGATGGCTCAGCGCTTAAGAGCACTTGTTGCTCAAGCAGAGATTTTTGCTTCCAGGGTTTTGCTTCCAGCACCCACCTGGCAGCTCACAACTGTCTCTAACTCAGTTCCAGGGGATCTGATGTCCTCTTTGGGTCCTGCAGGTGCTTGCCCTCACATGGTGCACATACATATGCTTAGGCATACACACACATACATATAAAGTAAAAATTAGTAAGTTAAAAGAAAGAAGTGAAGGACTGCACCTGCCTCGCTTTTAAACAGAAGTAAAGTAATTGCTGGCTCTAATCACTTTCACGGCCTCCTTAGGAACCTTTAATTTTCTGAAGCCTTGGCTTCTGAATGCAGGTCTTTGCAGGATGCTGGATGGTGACCTATGAAGCTCCCCTTGTATTATCAATTGTGATGGTGTCTTGTAGTAAAGCATTTGTGGGACTGAAGCACGAGCTGGACCATTAGTTCTTGTCGATAGAACATTACTGCTGCATGGAGGGTCTGAACATGGTTATGCATGCTTGGGGATTCTCAGCAGATGGATTCTAAAAATGAGCAAAGTTGTCTCTTCCTGCGAAGGAACAAGGAAAGGGGCTCATGGTGTTTGTCCATGTGGCTTTGACACTGCAGAGTCAAGTATGCTATCATTGACTTGGAAGAAGTTCCTGACTCACCAAACAAACCAACATTTCTCCAAAGTCCAGTGCTTGGAGCTAGAAGCAGGCTAAGAGAGCTGGGTGTATTGGCTCATGCCTTTAGATTCCAGTGCTTGGGAGGTGGATCATTTTGTGTTCAAGGCTATCCTGGTCTACATTGTGAGTTCCAGGGCAGCCTGAGCTACATAGTGAGACCCTGTCTTGAAAATACCCTCCCATGTGTTAGGTAGGCCAGCAGGCAGGAGTGTGGCAAGGTGTGTAGTGATGACGTTAGATCCTCCACGGAGCTGGCCTTTGACACGGATTAAAGGGGCTGGGAGATGGCTCAGCTGTACTACAAAGTACTTGGCATGCATGCATGAGGACCAGTCGAGTTCAGATCTCCAGAAACCACCAAGCGTGCTGCTGATTGTCTGTGTGCAAAGTTCTGTGCTGGGGAGGAGGCTGGGTGTGTATGTTTTGGGGGTGGGGCTAGAAGGACACAAAAGGAGATCCCTGAAATCACTGGCCAGCCAGCCTAGCAGGATTGATGAGCTTCAGGCTAGGTGAGAGATTCCCTCTCAAAAATGAAAAGTAGAGAGGGCTGGAGGAAAGATATCCAACCTCAACATCTGGTCTCCACACACGTGTGCATTCATACATATGGGCATCCTGGCACTAATAAGTCCAGGCATTGCGCGCGTGCGTGCACACACACACACACACACACACACAGACACGTTAAAGGTCAGTTAAACTTTGAACTTCAGAGAACTAAGATACATATCTGGAAACACCCACTCGTCCCACCACTCTGCTGTGGGAGTTTGCCTTTTCTGCAGCTACTTCAGTGAAATCTCAAGACAGACTGAGTGTGGAAGCAAGTATGAGAATCAGCTGATGTCTGACAACAGACTCCTCTCACTATGTGATTTCTGTTTTTGCTTTGGCAAACACAGTTTCTTTCATAAATGCGTGTATGCTAACATCATTAAATGAATTAATAAGAATAAACATCTCTTTAATAATTTTAGCAATATTTAAGAGAGTAGATATTGATGGATGATATTATTCACATATACGTTTCAGTCCACAGTTTTTTGGTGTGTGTTTTTCAAGACAGAAATGCCATGCCCGAGTCCTAGGACACCCAAGAAGACCACTATAGAGCCACACTTCCGAATGCAAAAGCAAGGTTTCATTTAAGTACGGGCTAGCATGGGCCCTCTGCCTCACAGTCTGACACAGCAAAGAGAGGGAGAAGGACCCTGTCTATTGTAAGTGGTTTATAAAGACAAAAATTACAAGACAGTCACAAGATTACCATCTCAAAATACAGAATTACTTATCCTATATCACAATTGGCTAAAGGGTAGGTAAAGCTCAGCTGTTAGTACCTGATAGGCTATTATTATCTAAAAGGGATAGCAACAGCCCTGCTGGTTACTTCCACCAGACATCTGCTGACCCTTTGCTAACTGCAGGGGCTGCTTTCTGATAGGGGAAGTTGGGTGGTCAGCATTCTCTGTATGACTACGGGTGGGGGGAAATGGGCTGCAGTCAGTAACTTTGTGTAACTTAGGTTTCCTCGTTAGTTAATATTTCCCCTAAAGAGGGGTCCTGCAGCCTTCAGCTTATCTTGGTGGCTGGGGTTGTAGTTCAAAGTCCCAAAAGGGCCCAGCACAGAAATGGGATCTTTTCTAGCCCTTCAGAAACTTGTCCTGAAACTTGCTTTGTAGATCAGGCTGGCCTTGAACAAATAGGTCTGCTCGCCTCTGCCTCTAAGAGTGCTGGGATTAATGGCGTAGGCCACCACACCCAGCTTTCAGTCCAAGGTTTTTAAGAACAGAAAGGAGGTCGGGTGTGGTTGCACACACCTTTAATCCCAACACTTGGGAGGCTGACAGATCTCTGTGACTGCCAGGCCCTACAGGGCTGCACAGTGAGACCCTGTCTCAAAATAAAATAAAATAAAATAAAATATAAAAAAATAAAATAAAGGAATCTTGAAACTGGGCATTTCGAGGGCTGCTGCCTTGAGTCTAGTCATGCTCACACAACAGCAGACACGTGAGGCATGCATCCGCAGGTAATTTTATCACTCACCTAGCTGGTTACAACATCCCTTCGCTGTATTATCTTATGGAGTTGCCATTGCCTGTGTGGCCTACTGTGGAGCCAAATGGCTTTATGCAGCACGAAGCTCTGTCAAGATGGACCAGGCAGGAATGACAGTAGAATAAGGCAGTAGTCTTTCCTTGGAAAAGCAGCTGTGTGAATAGAAGTTTCTGTGGCTCTGACTGATGTCTGACTGGTGTGTTAAAGCTATCCCCTGATAGATCCTCCAGCTGGAGGGCAGGGCAGCAGGCACATACATCCCAGAGCAGGACAGTCCTGCCAGCCTGTGGCATGAACGGAGGGCCAAAGAGGGCTTCTAGTGGATTAGGAAGAGCCAGCACAGGTCCATGCTGCCCACAGTGCCAGGGTAAAACACTTGGCCTTTTAGCGAAGAACCCACAGGGTGCCTTCTGATGTCTTCCTGGAGGGGAATGATGGGACCTTCGGTGTCCCAGAGTTTGCTCTTTCTTGACCCTTTTAACTGTTGCAATTCATTCTTTTTCTTCTGAGAATTGCAATTTGTCCTTGAGTTTCAGCACCCTGGGGAATCCAGTGGCCTCAGGGCTTCTTCCTTCTCCATTTGATAAAGTGACTCAAAAGTGAGTTCTTGCCAGGCGTTGGTGGCGCACGCCTTTAATCCCAGCACTCGGGAGGCAGAGGCAGGCGGATCTCTGTGAGTTCGAGACCAGCCTGGTCTACAAGAGCTAGTTCCAGGACAGGCTCCAAAACCACAGAGAAACACTGTCTCGGACCCCCCCCCCCCCCAAAAAAAAAGTGAGTTCTTACCTGGTCTTGGCTGCAGGGGAGGATTTTGTTTTCAACAACATTCCTCTTGGGGTGGTTGAGGAAGTCTCAGACATTCCCTATAATGTGGATAACCTGGAGCAGTGTGCCCGTGACGGGAAGGCTGTCTTCCAGGCTCATTTATGAGTGGCCTGGAATGAAGGATCCCCTCTGCCCCACCAGCAGCCACCAGAATTCTAATCGCCTTAACTTTTCATACTATCCCCCCCACCCCCATGATTTATAAGGGTATGAAACGCTTTCTCAAGCTAGTATCCTTTTACTGCACACTCATGAAACGTAATTTGACGTATCTCAACCTGTGTTCTTGGGTCAAAGGCACTCACACTTGGAGGAAAGCAATTTTACTTATTACAGAACAAAATGTCCTAAATTAAGGCACTTTTTTTGTTTTGCTTTTCAAGACAGGGTTTCTCTGCAGCTTTGAAGCCTGTCCTGGAACTAGCTCTTTTAGACCAGGCTGGCCTTGAACTCACTGAGATCCACCTGCCTCTGCTTCCCAAGTGCTGGGATTAAAGGTGTGTGCCACCAACGCCTGGCTCAAGGCACTTTTTTAAACCCACTGGTGGCAACATCCGGTAGGTGGTTTACCACAAAGCAGAGATATCTTCGCTATGTTTCGGATACTGATGACAGCCTTAGCTTTAGGATTGGTGAGAGTCTGCTAAACTAATATATTCTGAAAGGATTTACCTGATAAGTCATGTTAGGTTAAACACAGTGGAGGATAAAAGGTGACTATTACAGAGACTTATGTGTAGTGATATTTCATTTGTATTTTAATAAATAAAGCTTGCCTCAAAATCAGAGAGTAAAACAGCCCCCCGCCCGGTCAGCCTTATAGACCAGGCAATGGTGACACATCCCTATAATCCCAGTAGCCACACTAGTTTGCTAAAGAAACCAGGCGGTAGTGGTGCATGCCTTTAATCCCAGCCCTAGAGAAGAATATAAAATGGGAGGAGACAGCTCTCAGGCTCATTTTGAGATTCCTGGAGACAGGATCGCCATTTCAGACTGAGGCAGAGGTAAGAGTCAGTGGTTGGCTGCTTTGCTTTTCTGACCTTCAAGCTGAACCCCAATATCTGTCTCCGGGTTTTTATTAATTGTGCTACACTTATGATTTAAGATAGATTTAAATTCATCTTTGGTTCTGCAACACCCCAACTCTGCACGATTCCAAGTTCAGTTGTCTGTATGGGTATGACTCCTTTTTTTTTTTTTTTTTTTTTTGGCAGGGTGGTGATCTTCAGGGCACAGTGCAGACACAGGTGTGTGTCCCAACCTCTTAACTTCCTAGACAAGGCAAGCATCCACTGTTAGCTAGCTGGTAGTGAAGGCGAGGACGAGGAGGAGGGAGGTTAATGCTCATTTGGGGTCATGGAAGCACTGAGAACAGGGTTTTCTCTAAATGAGCCATCTAAAGGATGTGGGAGTCAAATAGAGGCTGCTCACAGCTTACTAAATATTGTCAGGTCTCTCCCCCCCCCCATCTGTTTTCCCAGCCTGGGGTCATTCCAGAGATAACATCTGAAGTGTTAGCACAGGTGGCCAGTGCTTGGCTATTTAGTCTGGGACTTGCTTGTCCCCTCAGATGGTTTGTGCACAGGTTGATAGCCTGTAGTAAGCTCCCACCACCTGGTGGCCAGTTTTTGGTTTGGGTTTGTCATTGTCGTTGTTGTTTGGTGCTTGTTGGTTGTGCATTAACCGCCAGTATAGCTTGGCATCTGGTTTAGCTTCAGCATTACCCCAGGTTAGGCTTTGTGTGAACATTTACCCCTCTGTCCCTGGGCCTGACTCCACGTAGGCCCTTACTGGCTTCCTATGGACAAGTCAGGGGTTCAGTCTTGCGCATTCCCGAATTGCTCGCGAACTGGCAGCTGGGATGTGATTTCAGGAGAGCAGCTTTTTCCAGGGGCTGATGGATGTAAGGTTGGTAATGGACTCTTGTCCTTCCCTTCTCCCAGGCTATCAGCAGGGCAGATGCTGGTCCTCGGGATGCTGAAATGGGTGGTCAGTGGGACAGCACAGAGCAAAGCCTCCGGCCGCTGGAAGCTTGTTTTGCCCTTGCGGTTTCTAGGCAGCTCCCCTTGTCGAATCCCAGCAGATGACAGCTTCCACTCCACCTCGCTCTCCGAAACAGAGCCTCCGCGGGTCTTCATCACAGGTTGGTTTGTCCCCTCCTCATTAGTGGCATGAGCCTCGTTGTCTCTGCTTCTTGCAATGTGCTTCCCGGGGACCATCAGGACTGGGTCTAGTGGTTGCCCTGTAAAAAGGGGTCTCTGAGTGAGGCATGCCATCACAAATAGCTTTTTATTGGATTGGCAACCCTTTTCTGATTAGACACAGCCTTTTTTGAGAAGCTCTGGGTTTGGATTCAAAGAAATTGTTCTTTGGGGGTAAAGTATTTATTAGAAGATTCATTCACACTGTTGACAAAGAGACGAAGGCATAGCAGGGGCTCTGAGGAAAGTTCTGGCACAAATGGCAGAGTGGTTTCAGAGGATGGACGGAGTCTATGTCTTGTGGTTAAGCAGCCTGACGCACATGCCTGCAGTCCAGGTCTCTTAATCATGAGGGTGAGGGGAGCAGGAATCCAGAAAAACAAGTGACTTTAATTCTGGAAACCAACAATTACTGTCATCTTGTTACCGTGTAAGGGTCTGGATGGGGTTCATTTTCTCTGCTATTAAAGAATTAAAAGGCAGGGAAATGCTCGAGCTTGCCAGGTAGCAACGGAGACATCTCAAACAGCAGACTGAAGTTAGCGGACAGAACCGGCAATTGCAAAGGCTTTTTCTTAGGGGCGAGGAAACACACATACAGCAGGCACACAGAGGAAAAAACCCTCTGCAAAGTCAGGGTGAGGGGTGATGTGGACAGAAGAGGAACTGAGGAAGCCGAATATCTGGTCTCTTCTGGAGGGCTGGGGATTTTAAAGGTTCTGAGAAGTTTTCCTTCTCTAATTTAGGATTGGTCAGTTTGAAGAAAGACAGGCTAATGGGCTCACAACAGCTGTGTGACATGTTCTGATCCAGCCTTGAATTTGTTGAGTCCGTCCATCTTAGGGACCCTGCTGGTGGAAGGAGCTCACAAGGCCTTTGTTTTAAGCTGTTGGGCTTTTGTCTGAGATTATGAGGGCAAGGAAGAAGCCAGCCTTCTTGGAACTTCCCCATCTTTGTTACCTAGCACTGGCCTCTTTCCCTGTATGCCTGCTGACCTGGGAGTCTATCGAATGCCTAGTCTCTAGTTTCTGAAATTAGCAGCTCAAGTAAAATGGAGGACCATTACAAGATAGTGTAGTTCTGGCTGACATCTTCCGTCTTATTAATAACCATTGCCTATGTTTCTTTTCTCTAACAAAACCTTGTTTTCTGAAGGGACCTAGGGATGCTGAGCTGTTGTATAACGGTTTACTCTTTTGACCTTTTGAGGGGCCCACCACACAGCTCCCAAAGAAATCACACACAGACACTTATTCTTAGTTATGAATGCCTGGCCTTAGCTTGACTTGTTTCTTGCCAGCTTCTCTTAAATTATCTTGACTCCCTTTTGTCTCTGGGCTTTTATCTTTCTCTATTGCTGTATACCTTTCTTCACTGCTTTCTCTGTGGCTTGCTGTGTAACTGGGTGGCTGTCCCTGATGTCCTCCTCTCCTTGTTCTCAAGCTCCTTCTTTTCCTTGTTTCTCCATTTATCCTCTCTACCTCCCAGCCCCACCTATCCTTGCTCCTGCCTCACTATTGGCTGTTCAGCTCTTTATTAGGACCATCAGGTGTTTTAGACAGGCAAAGAATCACAGCTTCACAGAGTTAAACAAATGAAGCATAAACAAAAGCAGCACACCTTAACATAACAGTCCCCAGCATGGGGCCAAATAGCTATCCTGGAACTTGAGTTCCTTCCACATTATGGGTAATAGGTCATGGCAACAAAACTGAGTGGATAGGAAGGGTGGGAGTTCTAGAACTCATCTTTCTCCTCAGCACGTCTTTCCTTGACCGGGTTCCCCAGCCTAAGCCCAGACTCGCCCATCACACACTATTACTGAGCTCGGTATACTGGAAATATGATGGGATGTGAGCACTGCCCGAGCTTCTTGTCGCTGTTGAGCTTATCACCAGCAGCTCCACTCCCTGATCTGCCTTTTCTGGAATGTGCAGTGCCTGGCCCCACCCCCTGCACTGTGCATTCCACCTTGTCACTGACAGAGTGCCCCCAAGCAGCCCAACCTCTCACTTGATGGGCACGTTCTATTTTCCCCTCCTTGTCATGTTTTCACTTCTTTCTTGTCTTGCTCTCTGTGTGTTTGCTTCATTCTCTTTTCAAAAAATCATCTCTAGGGTTTTAGTGGAAGTCCCACTGATCTAGCTTCCTGCCACATGAGTGTCTCACATGAAATTTATAGTGGTCCTCCTCCAAATGTGTTCCTAGCCCCTTGGCTCTGGCTTCCTACCCGTACTGTCTTTAAGACTCCAGGTTAGGAAGCTAGTATCATTTCTTTCGTAGTGGCTCCTCTTTGGTTCTGTTCTATTGTTTGTCTACTCTGTTTTGAGGTAGGGTCTCTCTACTACTACGTAGCTCTGGCTGTGTCCCAGGCTGGCCTCGAACTCAAAAGACCCACCTACCTCTGCCTCCCAAGTGCTGGGTTTAAAGGTGTGTATTACCATACCAGCTTGTCCTATCGTTTGGTCAAATGGTTTCTTGCTCTCTCTTCTTTGGAGCTGGGCTCAGCATTAGTGTTATTTTTCTGCTTATGCCCTTGCTTTTTTTCCTCTTGGGCACCCCTTACCAGAAAGTGCTGCCTCAAACCGTCATGTGCATTGATGCTGTCTGTGCTGGACAGTGGCTCTCCTGTATTCTGAGAGCACTGCTGTGCTGCTGAGAGTAGCCTTCAGTGATTGCATCAGCTTGGTCCTGGGCTTTAGCCCACTATGACTGGGGGTTTTTAGTCCACTGTTAAGCTCGGAGAATAGATTTGCACTCAGATCTCATCTTATTTTCTTCTTTACCTAGGGGGTCTTGGCCAGCTGGGAATAGGACTTGCTGGCCTTTTGAGGTAAGAGCTTCAAAATCAAGTTCTTAAGGGTGCACAGTGGTCTCTGTCAGCATTATTCATTTGTTCTCTTGCCTCTGGCCTCTTTCTGCTTCTAAGATGTCACATCTAAATATCTACTTAAAATACAATTTAGTCTGCCTCTTGGTCACGACACCAGCTCTTTGCTCTCTGTCCTACTTGGATGCAGTGAGACTCATCACCCCAAATGAATCACTTACCTTTCAGCTGTTTGGGAGCAGAGGGCAGGGCCAGTGCTGATAGGAACTGGAAGGGTCTTGTCTGGGGTTGAAGTTCGTAGGGTAAAAGAATGAAGGAGAAGAGGAAGTGCCAAGGATCTGGAGATAGCACTGGTGACCAGTGCAGTGGGGGAAGGGCAGAAGGAGAGAACCAGGCTGGGGAGAGAAAATAAGGGCTGAGCTTAGGAAGGCAAAGCTGAGGGGAATGTGACAATGACGACGAGAAAGAAGGTGACTGGAGAAGGCCCCGCAACTGCAGTGCCTATTAGAAATAACCAGTTACCTAAGACTTGTATTCCTGATGTTGCCGACTCATTGTGGGGGACGGGGGTGGGGGCTTTCTTTCCCTACAGGAGACGATTTGGGAAGGACAACGTGATCTTATCAGACATAAAGAAGCCCCCTGCTCACATCCTCCACAGTGGTAAGATAAGGATAGTCCTTGATGTTTCTCTTTTCAAAATTGAGCCACAGAGGCAGCTCAATGGAGTCCATGTATAGTCGACTCAAAGAGGGATTTGGGCACGGTCCTGGCTTAAAAGTGTGTTTGCTCCATTCAAATGACAAGGAACAGAAGTGCTCCATGGAACCTGAAGTTCTGGAATAAGATATCTGAATATTTCAATAATGTTTTTGGACTAAAAGCTTTGATTCCTATCTTTTGACTTTTTGGTTATCTGACTGACTTAAAGAGCCCTCAAACAAAAAGTTTGATGAGGAAAAAGAGCTTGACGAATGTGGAGAAGGGAGATGGCTTAGTGTTAAGAGCACTTTCAGAGCATCCAAGTTTGGTTCCCAGCACCCACATCAGGTGGCTCCCAAGCACCTGTAACTCCAACTCTAGGGGATCCAAGACCATCTTCTGTACCCCACAGGGACCTGCACTCACAAGCACCACCCCCCAAAATTTCAGCACCCTCTTCTGGCCTGGATGCTGGGTACCTAGATTTACACACACACACACACACACACACACACACACACACACACACGATATACATAAATAACCAGACACAGAAGCTGGAGCATGGCTGTTAAGCCAGTGCTCAGGAGGCTAGGGCAGAAGAATCACATGGTTCCAGTCCAACCTAGGCTACAAAGCCAGGTTATGCTTTCCATAAGGAAGCTTGGGGAGGGAGGGCGAGAGAGGATGAAGAGATTTTCTCAAGTCAGTGGCAGGGGCCAGAAAATCCACTTAGCTTCACTGCAGCCCTTCTTGCTCTGTGTTTATAGGCCCGTTCATTTATGCCGATATCCTGGATTATAAGAAACTCCGTGAGATCATGGTGAACCACCGGATTAGCTGGATCTTTCACTACAGTGCGCTGCTCAGCGCTGTCGGAGAAGCAAACGTGGCCTTGGCCAGAGATGTGAATATAACTGGTGAGCAGCTGGCTCTCGCCGAAAGGGGCCAGTTTTTCCTGCTCTTGGCAATGCGTCTCCGTTGCAGATTGTCATAAGTGTCCCTTCGTTTCAGGACTGCATAACATTCTAGATGTTGCAGCCGAATTCAATATGAGATTGTTTGTGCCCAGCACGATTGGAGCTTTTGGAGCTACCTCTCCTCGGAACCCTGCACCTGATCTCTGCATTCAAAGGCCCAGGACCATCTATGGGGTATCCAAGGTCCACGCGGAGCTCATGGGAGAAGTAAGCATTTCTCGGCAAGATTGCAAAAAAAAATGCTCAGGGCTAGATGAATCTATGTGTCTGACCCCATTTTTTTTTTCTGCCTCAGACACTTCCTGCTTTATTTTGGGGGGAAACGATTACACCCTTGGAGACAATTACTTAGCTGGTGTGTTATTGGTCAAGTGGTAGGCCCCTTCCATTGTAGGCACTGAAGAATTTAGCTATAGGTTTCTGCTTGCCTACAGCCGCGAAACTCCTGGCCTTGAAACCCCTCCCACCTGTGCTTGTTGCCCGACTTGTTTGCAAAGCTCTCAACTGTAATTACTGGTGAGAGTGTCAAAATCTTTTCTAAAGAGAGAGCTACAGAGACACGGGGGTGGGGAGGGCATGGGGAAGGAGAGAATATGTGGGGGACCAAGTGTGTGTATTCCCATGTGTGGAGGCCAGAGGCTCCCTCAGTCCCTCTCCATCACACATTTTGAGACAAGTTCTCTTACTAGAACCTGGAACGCGCAGGCCAGGCTTGTGGGCATTGAGTCTTCTCAGTTTCTTCAGTACTAGATTACAGGCACATGCTGTGTCCTGTTTTCTTAGACGGGTTCTGCAGACTCTAACTCAGCTCCTCGCGACTGTGCCAGAAGCACTGAGTCATCTCCCCAGCCCCGAAACTTCCTACTGTGGAAAACTTCAACCACGCTTTTACTGTTTTATAGCAAACTGTGGGTCAGTGTCCGGCCCTTCAGCTACTGGATGCCAACTTTCTCTGCAGGGGAACAAGCTTGCAGCATTCAGGGAAGGCAGGGAGCAGGAGTACCACCTGCAGGCTGCTCTATCATTTGATATCACCTTGATATAGCATCAAGATGGTGATTCTCAGAAGATAAATCATTGAGTATTATTAAAGTGAAAAACTTGGTCTTGTAAACACTTTGTGTGTATGTTGTGTGTGTATATGCACACACGAATGTACCACAGCATGTGGGGGGGGGGTCGGAGGACAAATGTGGAGTTTCTCTTTCCACCTTTATGTTGGTTCTGAGGAGCCAGCTCGAGTCACCAGGCTGTGTGGCAAGTGCCTTTCCCCACTGAGCCATCCTGCAGGTCCTAAATGTTTATTCTTCTGAAGAACATTTAATTTAACTGCATGGAGTATTTTAGGGAAAACAATTTCTTTGTTTTATCTGAACTACAGGATTATTATTATTTTTTTTTAGCAAGCTCTTTCTTTTTCTTAGTACTATTATTACCGGTATGGGTTAGATTTCCGGTGCCTGAGATATCCTGGAATCATTTCTGCAGAATCCCAGCCTGGAGGAGGAACAACTGGTAAGTGCAGTCTCCAGCCTCCTTCACCCTTAAATTCTCTTGTTTTGGGGAGACCCTGCTTCCTCCGTAAACTGGCTGCCTTAGTTTCCCTGTATTTAAGAGAAATTGGGAAGTAGAGTGTTTTTTATCTTGCTGGCTCCCAAAATGTAGTTACCAAAAGAAAAATTCTTTTGTTACAATAGTAAATCTTGAGATAGCCTATACTATTCATATCTTTTGGGGGAAGTCTTCCATTTTTAATAGTCTAAAGAGTTTCTGGATTAAGAGCACTGGCAACTCAGACCTGAGCCTCCTCACTCCGGCTGCCATGGATGGGGTTCTCTTTCAGACTACGCAGTCCAGATTTTCCAAGATGCAGCAAAGAAAGGCACATTTGAGTGCAACCTCAAGGCCAGCACCAGGCTCCCCATGATGTACATCAGCGACTGCCTCAGGGCCACCCTGGAAGTCATGGAGGCCCCTGCAGAGCGCCTCTCCATGAGGACCTACAACATCAGCGCCATGAGCTTCACCCCCGAGGAGCTGGCACGGGCCATCGTTAAGCACATACCCGACTTCCAGATCACCTACTGTGTGGATCCCCTCCGGCAAGCCATAGGTAGGCCCCCACGCCAGCCCCCTCTAGTTCGCAAATGGATTTGAAAATCCCCACGCCACTCAAGTGAGGAGGCTTTAAGACTGAGGATCGCGGCGGTCCGTTCACAGATGCTTCCGTGTGGGGAAACGGGTCTTCGGGAGAAAGGTTCCAGCTCAGGAAATAGTCCGGCACCATGTCACCTTTGCACAATTTAATGAAGCCGGGAGGAACAGATGAAATCAAGGCAGTGTGCAAACAAGTTTGGGCCTTCCTATGGTGTTATTGTTATCCATGGCCTGGAACACCCTTCTGGATATAAGAATGTTCCCTTACAAAGCCATGTGAGGTTTTAATAATATGAAAACCCCAGTGCAGGTACCCAATGGCTTCTGAAGAGGTGGCCCTGCATGTACGAGGTCTGTTCCAGTCAGAGACTGTTAGGGTCGGAGAGAAGCCCCAAAGAAGACCAACAGCCCATGTATGCAATAACAAGAGTGCCTTATTAATTCCAACATTGGGGTGACACTTGGCAACCCCCAAAGGCGGTCACAGACTCCTTTTAAGCAGAGTTAGGGGAATTCCAGAGAGGAGGGATTAATCTGGGGCTGATTGGTGGAGGAAAGATTAGTCTGGGGGCTGATTGGTGGGAGGTCCTGGTGGTTAGGGACCTTCCAACAGCAGGGTAGGGAAAGCTACCTTTACTTATCAGGACTGGGGAGGGGTTGTTGAGCCAGCAGATGGGGCCTTGAGGAGCCTGCTGAGCTACCAGAAGGCTGTGGTTTTTCCGAGGACTGTCTTTAGCTCTGTCCCATTTTAGTGACCCAGAACTAAGGCTTAGATTGCTGTCAATCTTTAGGAAAGTCTGGTCTGCCTCCCCCTCCCCCACCCCAGTTCTCTCAGAGATGAGATTTTCTTTTCTGTGACTTCATATAAAACCCAAATACAGAGCCTGGATAACTCACTGTTCTTTTCTGTGTCTTGCCGTAGCTGAGAGCTGGCCCATGAAACTAGATGACAGCAATGCCCGTATGGATTGGGGCTGGAAGCACGACTTTGATCTTCCGCAGCTGGTGGCTACAATGCTCACCTTCTATGGAGCCAGCACCAGATGTGCCCAAGCGAACTGAAGGAGGAGAGCAACTCCCGCGCCCCCACAGTGCAAGAGGCTTCTCTTAGTTGGAGAACTAATTGGATGGAATTCGGGCAGCTCACTCAGAACCGCTGGGTGGGGTTGGCGTTCCTTCACATGTGGCCTTTGTTGTGTGCCTAAACTGGTCTAAGCACACGTACCACAGAAATGAAGACCTAAGTGGTAGTGGCTGTGTCTTGGAATTTGCAACGTTTGTGTTTAATTAAATTCAGTTTAAGGATCACTCCTGAGACCCTCTCTTGACCGGAAACCAAAGATTACATTTTAATGATTTTCAAAGATGCTTTTCATGTTCAGAACTTTCAGACTTCATCCAAAATGATGGCTCGCAGGTAACTTTTATTTAAGATTTATCTTTTTGCTTGAGATTAAGAGTATGGAAGATGTTGCAGTTCATAAAGGGCATGAGTTGTGTGGGGTTTGCTTCCATTTAGGGCTGCAAGAAAGCTCAGTGATGTCTTTGGGACTTTTAATTCCCTGACCTGGTGACATCAGCAACCCCAAAGAGACTGTTGAAATGCATGTTTCTGGGCTTCACCCCCTCAGACCGACCCAGCAACGTGGAGGAAGCTGGCTGTGACCCAACCCTCTAAGACAGGCTCCAAACACAGCTTCTAAAGACTGCCATCCTGTGATAGTAGTGAATCCCACCAACAGGGAGGCTGGTCAGTTCCTGCTGGCACACCTGGCTACCTGCAGAAATCGCCAGCAAGAGGAACTTCCAGTCCCACAACCGTAGTCAATAATAGCTGCACTTCTCCATAGGTTGGTGATGGTAAATTATTACGCATTTAGATTTTAAAGTCCTAGGTTGTGGCCTGATTTTTTTTTTTTTTTTGAGTCTTAACTGGATTTGAATCTTTAACTAGAGAACTTTTAGATAATTGAGTTTCAATAGCTACAATAGCATAGTCTATCTCTCACACACTTAGTATAATTAAGCTTCACATTTGGGGCTTTTTGTTTCTGAAAATCTTCTTTACAGATTTATTGAGTTCAAATGCCATAAAATTTGTAATTTGGGATCTGGAGAAAAGTCTCAGCAGTTAAAAGCACTGGCTGCTCTTGTAGAGGACCTGAGTTCAGTTACCAGCATCCACATGGCCGCTCATAACTTTCTGTAACTCCAGTCCCGGGGGATGTGACACCCTTTTCTGACCCGTAAGCACCAGCGCACGTTTGTATGCAAATGGTACGCGAAAATACTCATTCATGTAAAAATAAATAAAACTTAAAATGTATATTGTTTGTCAGCCTATTATAGTTACAGATTTGGTAACAAAAGAGAAACTATGTGTAATTCCCCTTTCTGTGAAACAGCAACTATCTTTCTGTGTCTGCATGGGGAATTCTGAATATCTCATGCAACTGGGTGTAGCCATTAGCGAAGACCCTCAGCTTTGTTAACCTGTTAGGCATCTATCATCCTGTCAGACTGTTACACAAATTTCAAGTTCACTCCTGATATTAAAGTGTATTTTCAGTTGCTTAACAGCGTATGATTTTGGTTGTGTAGGAAAGTATAAGTCTGAAGTTCATGAGTAATCTTAGAAATCTATGTGCATGGTGAAATTCAAGTAACATGAGTGAATAAATACAATGAGAAGGATGCCCCTCACCCTCTGCACAGGAAACCATGACATGGTTGTGTGTGTGTGTGTGTGTGTGTGTGTGTGTGTGTGTGTGTGTGATGCTGGAACTCAGTGCTTATGCACACCAGGCAAGTGTTCTCCCACTAAGCTGTATCTTCAGCCCCATCTGCTTGTTTAGCGGCTCTATAGCTCTTCATTGGCTGGTTGAACAGACTTGAGCAGGTTGCATTATTAAGGACATGTGGACTTACAGACCTTAACCATCATAAATGGAGCTGTAAGAAAGATTGTTGCAAATACATCCCACTTTCATTGTCAAAGGAGCCAAAATCTACATTGAAGTAAACAGTTTTTGCATCCAACTAACTCTTAAGCCCTGCTCCAGCCAACCTGTTTGCTGCTTGCTGCTACACCACTCCACCATGGTGCCTCTGAAACTGTAAGCCCAAAACAAACCTCTCTCCTAAGTTGCTTTGGTCATGGTCGTTTATCATAGCAATAGAAAACCAACTAATACAGGGCCACTTCAGAAGTTGTTGGAAATTCTATCTTAATCCCAAACCACAATTCAGCAAACCATATTTTTTTTTAAAAAAAAATGAAATTCAAACAGCAATTTTAAAAAGAAAACGTCCTAATGCAATCCAATTCAAAGATACTCTACTCTGATACTAAACGTGCCTAGGCCTGATAAAAGGAGGACACCAAGAGATTCTGTTTCCTGTAATTAAGTCATTTTGTTTCTGCAGCAGCAGAAAACCATTGTGTGGGCTGGAACGTGCCGCAACTCCTGAGGTTGGGCGGCCTCAGTCTGAGCCGTGTTTCCTGCAAGACCCTGCATGGAGTGATGGTCACAGAATGCAAGGTGCACGTGCCCATCAGAACCATAGCCGTGGTGAGGCTCTGTGACACAATGTGGTGAACTCTGCCAGGAACACCATGGGTTCACTCTGGGTCTGATTTTGAATTAATTTTTGGTTTTTATCCTATACGGAAACGTTTTGCCAGTAAGAAAATTTTCGAAACTTCCCCATTCAGGTTTCGGCCCACAGGGTAAGAAGCTGGGGGCTGAGGTCCGTGTCGGGCCTTTGGCATATCACGGCGTAGGGAACCCACAGTAAGTTGGTGGCTTTTTAAGTGCTGGGTGACCTAACAGCCTGTTCTTTCTTTGCTTCCCGCTCACATCCTTGAACATGCTTACTGGGCTCACTAGAAACCTACATTGTCTCCAAACTGTGGAAATCTGGTTATAGAGGTTGGATTTGTGCATATGGAAGAGAAAACAATTCTACTTACTAGGTTGCCTTGAGTTATATAATTTCTTAAGAAAAGATAACTTTTAAATTATTTTTTATTTTGTGTATGCATCTCTGTGTATGTGTTCATGAACGCAGTGCCCTCTGAGTGTTGTTTCTCTGGAGTTAGTTAGATGGTTGTGTGCCAGCATGTCTGTTCCATGCTATGAATGGAACCCAGGTCCTCTGCAAGAGTAGCCAGCTCTCCATTGACCAGCCTTAACCAAGTCCCTTTCTGCCCTGATTCCCAGCTGCTGGCAATGCTTTGAGTTTGACTCTGCAGGGTGAACCTCCTCCCCGGCCCCTGAAGCTGCGATTCAATCCTGGAGTTCAGAATACACCCGCACTTCATTTTCCCAGTCCCAAAGTGGAAAGCTGTATACATTAAAAAAAAAAAAAATCTGTAAAGTGTGTAAGTTATGAAACATAAAAATAAATGAAATGGCCCAAAACTTCCACCTGTACTTAGGAATTGCTTGTTTGCATACCACGGCCTTCTCCTCGGCCACTTTTTTGTTTTGGAGTTTGTATGGTAAAGTGAGGTTTGCTGCCATCCTCACTTCCATTTTCTTTTGCCCTTTATTTTCAAAATAACTTACCTTAAAAATATTTCTTTAGAATTATTCATTATATTTACATTAAGCAAAAATTACTTGGTTGCCTTTTCTGCTTTCTCAAGAAACAAATACCTGAAGTCTCCAGGACGGCGGTGAATTGGCTGTCTCTCCAGCCACACCGCTTGCTAAGTGTGAGCCCACCAACTCCTGAATCCCTTCCCCGCCCTATCGGCCAATCCCCGCAGGAAGCAGCTAGACGTGAGCCAGCGTCCATATATACCCAAAAAGTCTGAGATGTTCTGGTGGAAGCTCCATCCCAAGCCCCCTCCCCCATCCCTCTCCAAACCCTGACACATCAGAAAGCCCGCCAAATGATGACCCCCTCCCCAGGCATGCTCAAGACCACTCCCACAAGGTATTTATAAACTGTCCCCCAGAAAACAGACACATGCTTTTTCGTTTCTCCCTTTTCCATCTCTCTGGGGTGTTGGAAAATCACCCGGGAGCATTTTATCCATTAAACCTAGGCTTTTTCTAATTTGATTTAATTTGGTCTTGATTTGGATTGCTGTGTCAGTGGAGAGGCTCATGGAGGTGCAGAAACTTTTCAGTCTTGTCAAGAAATAGAATCTACAGTATGGATGTTCATTCTGTTAACTAGGTAAAATGTTGTGTTGGAACAATTTAAAAACATCTGTCTTTATTCCAAGAGCATGCGCACACGTGCGCACGTGTGTGTGTGTGTGTGTGTAACAGTGTCTTATTCTGTAGCTCAAGCTGACCTTGAACTAGTTAAAGTTGTCCTCCTGAATCAGCTTCCCATGTGCTAAAATTAAAAGATGTGAACCATCACACCTGGTACCTAGTTTTTTGGGAAGGGAAAAAAAGCTCAAACATTTACTAAATATTGGCCATATGCTTTGAAACTGACTTCTCCATGTTTACAAACTTCCAGAAATGAACCACATGCTGGAGTATTTATTCAGTCTTGAAACAGATGGGCAGCGGCTGCTAGGAAGAAACGAATCCTTTCTGAGAAGCTGAATCTCTCAGAAGCTGCCCCTTTAATTCTGAATTGTGGTCATGTGACAGTCCCCATAGTTGTGGAGAAAATGTTTCAAATGTGTCTGTTCAGTAAGGACAATTCTCACCTCCCTGGGGAGCATCCTTAACAGCAGAAACATTGTGCTTTTGTTTGTATGTTAAAGCATTCAGAAATAAACTAGTTCTGTCTTGCTGTCATTTTTCCCAGAAAAGCAAGAAGGAATCTAGAAAGACCTCACTCATCTTGTGCCAAAGTCACTCTTATCCCCAGGCCTGTCACCGTGAAGTAGGTTTTCTTTATTGCTCTGGAATAAAGATCACACAAGATCAACTGCACTTGTGTTGCTGCAGCCGGCTTCCCTTCACTCCGTTGTGTTTGCAAGATCCAGCCGCACAGCTGCAGAGCCACAGCCTGCCCATTTTCAATGCTGTAGTGCATCCCGGTGTACACGTGATGAAGCAGCCTCCTACAAGTCTTCTTTTCAGCCCGATGGCCATTTAGATCGTTACTGCTTAGGAGTGGTAGGCATAGGAATGCTGCGAGCCTTCTTTCTTGGGTCTGTGGTGAGTGAGTTTGGTTTCTCTTTGGCATCTCCTAGGTTTGTTGATCTGGTGTAGCAGACTGGGTTTAGCTCCACACCTGTTGCATGTTCCTCACAAGCTGTGCTCACCTGCTCCATGTCCCTGTCAACATTTCATTTTGTTGGGGTTTTAGTTTGAGCCTCCTGGTGAGTGGGTTATATAGGATTTCAGTGTGCTGTGTCTTTTTTTTCTTTTTTTTTTTTTTTGGTGGTTGAGTTCCTCTTGTGCCAGAGACCGAGCTCAGTGCTTTGTACATGTTGAGCTATACTCAGCCCCTGATTTCTATGTATACTGCACAAAAAGTACAAATTTTAAGAGCTGGCTTTTAAAAAATTTGAGGGGCACTTGATAATTTTTTATTACCTAAATAGGCCATTTTTATTATTTATTTTTAAATATGCATTAGTGTTTTGCCAGCACGTATGTCTGTGTGAGGATGTCAGGTTTTGGAGCTACAGAAAGTTGTGAGCTGTTATGTCAGTGCTGGGGATTGAACCCAGGTCCTTCAGAGGAGCTGTCAGTGCTCTTAACCTACTGAGCCATCTCTCTAGCCCCTAAATAGGCAGTTTCTTAATATATTAAAATTAATTTACTATCTTCTTATATGTGTAAGTGTTTATGGATGTGCATGTGTGTGAGAGTGTGTTTGCATTAAGTGACATTGTTCATTATGTGTATGTGCGTGCATACATGTGTGTGGGTGTGTATGCATGCAAGTAAGTGCACAACAGCTTGCACATGGAGGCTAGAACTGGCTCTTTTCACTGTAGGCCCAGACTGCTAGCCTTTGAAGTAGTCACCTTTACCTACTGCTGCATCTCTTTAGCCTAGTGGACTATTTTCATTTAATTAATTAAATTTTGATTTTCTTCTTCTTTCTTTCTTTCTTTCTTCTTTTTTTTTTTTTTTTTTTTTTTTTTTTTTTTTTTTTTTTTTTTTTTTTTTTTTTTTTTTTTT
>NW_026067956.1:2995610-3002916 GCF_014885135.2 Alexandromys fortis
TTTTTTTTTTTTTTTTTGAGACAGAGTTTCTATGTAGCTTTGGTTCCTGTCCTGGAACTAGCTCTTATAGACCAGGCTGGCCTCGAACTCACAGAGATTCGCCTGCCTCTGCCTCCTGAGTGCTGGGATTAAAGGCATGCGCCACCACCACTCTGCTAATTAATTAGTTTTTATGTTTGGAGGTGTTTTACCTGCATGTGTGTCTATGCATCATGCACATACAATTCCCAAAGAAGCTAGCAAAGCCTATCTGATCCTCTGGAACCAGAATTACAGATGGTTGTGAGCCACCACATGGGTATTGGGAATTGAACCCCAGATCCTCTAGAAGAGTAGCCAGTGCCCTTGATTGCTGAGCTAGTGCTCCAGCTCTAAACAGACTATGTTTTTTTTACAGTTCTAACAACTTTTTTTTTAATTTATTAAAGATTTCTGTCTCTTCCCCACTGCCACCTCCCCTTTCCCTCCCCCTCCCCCAGTCAAGTCCCCCTCCCTTGTCAGCCCAAAGAGCAATCAGGGTTCTCTGCCCTGTGGGAAGTCCAAGGACCACCCACCTCCATCCAGGTCTAGTAAGGTGAGCATCCAAACCGCCTAGGCTCCTACAAAGTGCAGTAGGCTCAAAAACCCATTGCCATTGTTCTTGAGGTCTCAGTAGCCCTCATTGTCCGCTATGTTCAGTGAGACCTGTTTTAACCCAGGCTTTTTCAGACCCAGGCCAGCTGGCCTTGGTGAGTTCCCGATAGAACATCCCCATTGTCTCAGTGTGTGGGTGCACTCCTCGCGGTCCTGAGTTCCTTGCTCGTGCTCACTAAAGCAAGTTTTGGTTCAAGGCATCTCTCCTGTTACATATGCACAGCCTCACCCAGTTCCATCACTGCACATAAGAGAGAAACCTTTGTTACCACTGAATCTGCCTCGATGGGTCATCATCTATCTCTACAGTCTAAATGAGCAAATATTTATGAGTAGAAACTTGCACGTGTCTCTTCTGGGTGCTGGGGAACTTTCACAACAAAATAAATAGTTCTTCTCAGTGTCTAAGACTCTGTCAAGGAGAAACAGAAAACAAAAACAAAGATACACCATGGAAAGTTCTAAATAAAAGGAAGAAACCCTTCTACACGCGAGACTGTTTCTGCACCTCAAGTTTGACTTGTCTAATGCAGCTCTCTTGGGAACAGAAAGCATGCGAAAGAATTTAAAATGGGAACAAAGATTACCAGGCACTCATTTGGATTGTCTGTGCTGCCCACTTAAAATATTAAAGAATCATGGGCCATTTCACAGTTCTGAGTTGACTGAGAGCAATATAAAGGACTCTCCTCTCTAGAAGTATGAATGAATTTGGTTTGATGGAGACAAAATTGGTCCCTTTACCAATCTAGTTTGGCTTCTTAATAGGGACATCTTGACGTGTGTGTGTGTGTGTGTGTGTGCACGCGCACACATGCGTACACACACACATGTTTACACGGGATTGATTTCTAAACATAATTTTGCACCTGGCTTATGTGCTACAGAAGGACCAAATCCTGTGGCTGTATGACTATTTTAGAAGGCACTGGATGGTGACGTGTGGGCATGAGCTTTGCTCCTCTGCTAAAATGATGCTGCACAATGGCTCACACTATAGCCCTCCCTTCATGTCTCAGAAGAGTTCTAAAAGTTAACAGAGTGGTAGAACAATAGTGGCACCAGTGAAATTGTGCTTGAGGTTTGGGTTTTCTGCAAAAAAGCATCCTTCCCATCCCCAGACACACTGATTCTTAAACTTTTTGGAAGAGTCTTCCACCACGAAGTGGAAGCTTTGGGTTTTCCTTGGGCTTTTTCAGAAGTATTGGCCTCCACCTTTTGGGAGCAGCTGATATGGCTTCACTGAGACAGGAGAAACTGTGCCCACCTCTTTTGCTAGTCAGCCAGACAGGGCTTGGAAGCCTGGCTTGCAGATACTCACAAAGATCAGATATGCAGGGAAAGACGGGTTGAAGATTCATCCATCTCTCAGGGTGGCTTGGGGATAGGAACAGTTGACAGAGAGAGCACCGGAAAGGGAAGAGAATGTAGAGGAAGAGGAGAGGGTGCTCAGATGAAGTTAGTCCTCTAGCCCCGCCCTCAGAATCCTGGGAAACAACCCTCAAAGAACAGTTAGGAAGGGGAGGGCTTCAGGTAGCAGTCACTAGGGTGGCTGCTGAGATTTGGGGACAGTGGTATGCTCACGGAGAAGAGAGGTCTCTGTCTCCGAGGGACCCAAAGTCTGACCACACAATGACCCCCACACCACATGGTAGCTTTTCATCAGGTTATCAAAGAGTCCCCTTCAGCTCACAGCATGAGCCATGGCATGAGTGGGATCGAGCATATCCAATTCTAGTATAGAGGCATAAGCTTGCTGCCTTGGTTCTTCCTCTGCCCAGGCAGCAGGTATGGCTGGGAAATCCTCCAGAGCCCAGCAGGGCTGTGCCAGAGGACTCCAAGGCCGCTCATGTACTTCCAGAATTTCCACTCCACTAACTTATCAGCTGCTCTACTCAGGCCTTGATCTTGTGAGCCCAGGCCTTGGAAGCTGATAGCATCCTCCCCTCCTGCTAGAGTCAACAGGGCTATGTGCCTGTGAACCTGGCAGTCTTCCCTGAAAGGGAGGGGAGTAGAGCGTGATGTTGGCACCTGGTGAACAGGTGTGTTCAGGTCTTGACAGGTCCAGTTGGCTCCCAACCATCTTTTTGCCCTTAAGGGACTCTCAGTAGGTTAAGGCCTCTTTCCTCTGCCTCAGAGTCTCTGACATAGATGTCTTCAGTTTTAGTCCCTTGAAAACTGTCTTTGATCAACAGAGACCCTGTGCTTCTGGAAACCACCGTGCAAGAATGCAGAGTCGGCTCCTGGGTGGGCGGGAGCCTTGGATGACTATCCCAGGCTGTGACGGGCTCCTCTGCTGAGGTGAACAAAAGACAGGGTGAACAGCACCTTTGCAGGCTGATTTTATGTGGTGATGATGTCAGTCAGTTTTCCACCACTGTGACAAAACGCTAGAGATAACCAAACTGAAAGGGGCGGGGACTACTTGTCTTATGGTTTCAGAGGCTTCGGTCCACCGTTGCTTGGCTCCATTGCTCTGAGGACTGTAATGAGTCAGGCACAGGAGGTAAGTGGTCAAGAAAGGATGCTCACATCACAGTGTCTAGGAAGCAACCTCCGGAGTCCTCACAAACCCTTCAAAGACACACCCCTCAGGACCTGACTTTCTCCCATAAGCCTCAGCTCCTAAAAGTCCCACCAAAATCTTAGGGACACCAGAAGGGGGATGGAAGAATGTAGGCACTCAGGAAATGCCAGGAACACAGAGAGAAAACAGGAGGTGCAAGATGAAAGAGAGGTAACACCACATGGTGGAACATAACTCAATGTAAATAGGTTAATTTAAGTTATAAGAGCTAGTTAGGAACAAACCTAAGCTATAGGCTGAGCTTTCATAATTAATAAGAAGTCTCTGTGTCGTTATTTGTGAGCTGGTGACCCAGCAAAAGTTCAGCTACATGGAAGTTCTGGACAGTGGACTCATGATTGGACTCCTCTTCCTAGTAAAATGGCGTGCTGCCTGCAGAAGACAAGGGAGGAGGTCAGAGCCTCTGGAAGTGAGGAAGCCCATGGGGCAGGGCTGCTGAGTCTTTGGTGCTGGCTGAACTGAGGAAGCGGCACGTTTTGTATTTGGTTAGTCTTACATGTTTAGTTTTTGCACTTTCTATATGTTGCATGTTTCTATGCAGTATCAAAAAACAACTAAAACAAACAAAAGTACCCCCAAACAAAAATTCAACCCTTAGAAATGTCTGGTGCTGAATTAAACACTAGTTATCCCAGAGTACTGGCTCACAATAATAGCCTTTCTTAAAATTGCCTTCACTCCCCGATATCTCCAGTATTTACTTTCCCAGGCGAGCTCCTCAAACTGCTGATCTGAAACTGACTCTGCCCTCAGAGGATTCCCTTCCTCAGAGCCAATAGCCAAGCTTCAGTGGAGAAGGCACAGTTGGCTTCTAGCATGGGATTCTGTCTCCCATCTGTTCCTAAGGCTTGGAGCCCAGCTTCCTCCAGCCATCAGTAGAGTGCCTCCCTTTCACTGTGGAGTCGTACCTGACAACCCTAGTCAACCCCTCCCAGTGAACGAGGGCACTTTGGCTACAGTCCCAGATGTCAGGTACCCTGAGAGATAGGAAGCAGGGTCACCTGGCCCTGCATAAGAGTTACCTGGAGGCTTCTAAAAATACCTACCTTCAGCCCCGCCCCCAGACAATCTGCTTGAAAAGTAGTCAAGGAAGAAGAGTTCCCATCTATCACACCTGCCAGGCACCAGGCAAGGGCTGTTTCTTTCCCAGTGGTTAACTTTGCCACAACCAAAGCAAACTCCAAATTTGATTTGATTGATGCTGTCAGGAACAGACATGTTTCACTGTCATGAAAAGTCTTCTGTTATTAAAACATCTTAAATGTCATATTCTGTAGGTCTCTGAAGTATTGGAAGACAACCTATCTATCTAACATATATCTCAATATGACCTTGAAAACATACCTAACTTGACTACAAGTTTGTTATAGATGACTACTAACCTGTGCCCAATGGACAGTTCTAATCCAGTATGTACTAAATGACCCTGTTTAAGCTAAGAGTCGGTAACCCAAAAGACATGAATCTGGGAAATGGACTGATAGGGATGGAGGGGGTGCTGGTAGGAGAGCAAAAGAGATAAGAGAAAGTGCTGGGAATATTATCATAACATGCATCTGTTGAGTTCCCACACCTCCCTAGGTAAACTGTAGTCTTTGTCTTTTACGCACCTTTCCAGAATTTTAAGAATACGTATCTGGGCTGGAGAGATGGCTCAGAGGGTAAATGCACATCCTGCAGAGCCTGACGACCTGAGTTCAATCCCCAGGACACACATGCTGGGAGGAGAGAACGCCATAAATTGTCCTCTAACCTCCACACAGGTGTCACGGTATGACCCCCAGTAAGAAATAAAACATTTTAAACATGAAACCAAAGTGCACATCCCAGCAAGTCAAGCCTTGGATTCCTCTCTCTCCTGTCTCTGTGGGTCTGTGCGTTTCCTGTCATCTCGCACCACAGAAGTCACACCGCAAACTTTCCTCGGCTCAGTACATTGCTGGGTCATGTTTCCTTATCTTCACAACATCCTTTTTTTTTGGGGGAGACAGTGTCTGTGTGTGTCTCTGTGTGTCCACATGCAAAGGAGCACGTTGGGGGCATCAGAGACAACTTAGAGGAACCGAAGAGTTTCTGCACCCTGATAAGCCTCTCCACCGATGCAGCAATCCAAATCAGGCCAAATCAAACCAAATTAGAAAAAGCACAGGTTTAATGGATGAAATGCTCTTGGATGATTTTCTAGTGGTCCCCCTACCCCCAGAGGGAAGGCAGGAAAGAGAGACAGGAAAGCCACACATCTGTTTTCTGGGGGGCAGTTTAAATACCCTGTGGGAGTGGTCTTGAGCATCTCTTGGGGAGGGGTCGTCATTTAGTGGGCTTTCTGAGATATGTCAGGGTTTGGAGAGGGATGGGGAATGGGGTTTGGGGTGGAGCTTCCACTAGAATATTTGAGATTCTTTGGGTACATGGACGGCAGGGCCTGGGGTGAAGTCTCCACCAGAACAGGAACTGGTTCTCTCTGTCCTTCCAGGGGTCAAACTCAGGTTATAGTTCATGATGTCAGGCACCTTAACACACTGAGCCTTCTGCACTTGCTGCTTTTGCAGAGGGATAGTTTTCTGCACCCACATGGATGCTCACAACCATCATAGAGCCCATTCCAGGTAATCTGATGTCCCTTTCTGACCTCCAAGACCACCAGATATGCACATGGTGCACATGCATACATGCAGGAAAAACACTTATATACATAAAAGCAAATAAAATTAGGGGCTGGAGAAATGACTTAGTGACTCACAACCATTTGTAATTCCAATCCTAGGGGATTAGATACCCTCTTCTGGTTTTCATGGGCACCAGGTGCACAGAGACATACATGGGTAGACAAACCCCTCATGCACATAAAATTAATCAATTGCTTAAATAAGACTTAAGATTTTATATATTGTTTTTTAAGGTTTTAATTAATTAGTTAATTTTTTGCCAGCCTGATCACACTTTCCCCTCCCTCTCTCCCCTCCTCTTAGCCCCTTCCCTCATAAAATAATATTTTTTTTAAAAACCCAAACCAAAAAGAGAATTACTCTTGTGTGTTTGTTTCAAGGCGGATCATGGGTGCATTTCGTTTCTGCACCACGCTTCAATCCAGCCGGGGCCCATTCTTCCTCATTTGCACTGATTTGACTGTTGAAACTGAAGGAGCCACGGCTAAATGAGCCGGCAAAGATGTCGCCAAACTTGCTACAAACAAATCTGTTAGTGGTTCCATGTCCTCAAGAGAGTTCATCCTTCTCCAAGTCTGTCTGTCTGTCTGTCCAGAGATAAGACGCCCACCAGGATCACCACCACAAGGCTGATGTGTTCCGACAGAGGTGGACTTGGGCAAGTGCTGGCAGCTGGCATAGGAGTGAGTTCAGGAAGCACAGCAGGTCACTGGAGCACAGAGAGACCTTTCAGGTTTGGGAACTGTTCCATGAGAGCGGTGCCAGTGACCCTGAATAGTGTCATCTGGGGGACAGGCAGGGAATGTAAAGAGCAAATACACAGAAGTGAGTGACTGCAGTCCAGGCTGGCTTGGATCAGCACGCCAGGCACTACTGTCCCACTGCCACCATGGGCAGAGTTGGACACTCTGAAGGGCATTGATGCACACTCCAGCTAACCACATATCTCAACTGTGAGCTGAGAAAATGATCTGCATCACTTTCTCCAGCCTTGTCCATCTGTCTGACTCATCTCGGGGTTGCCTGGGAAGTTGGGATTTTGGTACCAGAGACAATCTTCCTACTTAACAGTTTAAGGCAGGTATCAAGGAGTTGTCTGAACCCCCTCACTCAGGTGGCTTACATGGAGTTTTTGCTGTTTAATTATTTATTTTGTGTGACTGCGTATCTTAGAGTCCTTGAGGACACGTGTGTCTGGGTGGGTGTTTGAGCTCAGGACCTCAGAGGAACTTGTGGCATAAGAAACTTCCAACAGAGTTCTAGGTTGCTGGAGAAAGGCAAGCAGGTGGACAGCAAATCAAAAGGTTTGCATTCATCCTTTTAGAGTGGATGCCATCTCTTCATACACACACACACACAGAGAGAGAGAGAGAGAGAGAGAGAGAGAGAGAGAGAGAGAGAGAGAGAGGGAGAGAGAGAG
>NW_026067956.1:3003049-3070882 GCF_014885135.2 Alexandromys fortis
GGAGAGGGAGAGGGAGAGGGAGAGGGAGAGGGAGAGGGAGAGGGAGAGAGAGAATTTGTGGATTTTTAATCTTGACAGATTACTTTAGTTGGAGGTTTCATGCTTGGTCCATAAGGAACAGCACCAAAATGTAAGTGATTCCAATAAACAGTAAATTCTGACAATTGAAGAAGCCCAGGAAACCTAAAGCTATTGATTGGCTTTGCCAAACTGACAAAATGCACATACAACTATATTCCTTGTTTCTCCAGTAGAAGGCACTGTAGGCTTTCTTAATTGCAATGGGTTTCAGGCCAGCAGTCTGAAAGCCATTTGTGGGCAGATTTGTTTCCTCAGACCTTCTCTGTTGTTGTATGGGCAAGAAACATGTGGCCATGGGAAGCCAGAGGGAAGAGCTCAGGGAAGAAGCCAGGGGACTCTGGCTCATTACTGGCTCCACACTGGTTGACGGCTCAGTCTGGTAATGATTATGAATTACGCCCCAACTGCCACTTTATAACCCACCGGTGCTCAAAGCATACATCGGTATAACAGCTATGTCCCAGAAAACCAGTGGAATCAGTTTAGGGCCGTGGTTTTACATTCTGTGACTCCAAGCCCCAGAGAGATCCACTGTCTTCTAAAAATAAAAGTATCCGTCATCTTTTAAACAAGAAACTTGATTTGCTTAAAAGAAATTGATGTGTCTCCTGGATGTCTGGCACATTTTTATGGTGGTGGCTTCAGCTTCGTCTACCTGAGGCCGGCTGGTGGTGGTGGTGGTGGGGGGATCAGGGTAGTTGTGATCAGGGAGACCGCAGTATGGGAGATGCTACTGGGAGTTGCATTGGGCCTGAAGAGCAGAGTAGGAAATGACCTGCTGAGGGTTGGGTTAAAGGGATGGGTAGGGGCTGAGGGCATCTCTGGCTGAAGCTGGGCTGTGGCCTCACAGGGACAACAGGTGATGGAGAAGCCTCTCTGACTGGTGGAGCCCATAGGCCTGGGGGTCTCCTGCTAGGCATCAGGGTCTGCTACATCGAGCCTGAAACTCGGAAGCTATGGTTTCTAAGCCCTGTTCTTAGAATTGACCAGACCATTGTTTACAGGAGGGAAGGGAGGTGGCAGAGGAGGCAGGAAAGCCTAGTTCGTGGTCTGAGATTTAGGACCAATTTGCATCATCAGAAGGCTCCCTCCTTCCTGCCTTTTACCTTTTCTGACTCCTGTTCTTTGACTTCCCCTCCCCCACATTGTGTCCCTGCCCACCTTTTCCCCTAGCTTGTGTTTTCTGGGGCTTCTGCTGAGGGCTGCTCTGTGTAACTTAGCTCTGAGTAGAAGGGCAGAGATTCTGCCTTTTCCTGGGTGACTGACAGGCATGCAGGCACCTCCTGCTGTGGCCAAACAGAATGTGCCTGAGCCATCTCCTGGAAGAACAGTCTTGGTTCCTGTGCCATCAAGCACAGCCCAGGACCACCGCAGGCACAACCCAGCACCATGTCTGCAGACAAAGGCCGGCTACATACTTGCTTGATTTTGGTCTTTCAACTAAAAGGTTGGTGTGTCCCTCCCGATTCATGTATCTGCCACACCGATGTCATCCACATTGAAATCTCGCGGAAGACGTTAACAACACTAGCTGGAGTTGCAGTCTTTTCTTCCCACACTCAGCCACATTGCCCTGCCGCCTGCCAGGGACTGACATAGCATATGTCAAGTCCTCTCACTGAAGAGCCTTTGTGGCCACAGCTGATGGAAGATTCTGGTCTGCTCCCAGACTGAGGGCCCATCTGTAACCACTTGGATGTTCACGACTGTGGCTTGGTTACCTATGTACTTCGCCCCCTCTGAGGTCATGTTTGGCCCGAGAAGTGGCACAGCTTACCTCCCCACGGACAGTCAGGGGTGGGAGGGAGGGGGCGAGGCCAGGCAGGAGAAGCGGATGTCCTGCTTTGGGTGGTCTGCTATTCTGGGTTCTTTCTGTTGCTCTGATGAAACACCCTGGAAGCAAGCAACTCAGAGGAGGAAAGGTTCATATGATTCCAGGTCACAGTCTATCATCTCGTGGACGTCAAGGGAGGAGCTCGAGCAACTGACCACCTCATGTCACGGTCAAGAGCAGAGAGAGGAGATTGTGCCCTTGTTGTCTGCTTACCCTGTTAACTTTCCACTGCCCGCATGCCTAGAGCTGAAATAGTAACTCTCACAGTGAGCCGGGTGACATCAATTAACAATGAAGACACTCCTACAGACATGGCCACGGACCAACCAGACAAAAACAGTTTCTCAGCTGAGGCTCTCAGGTGAGTCCAGGTTGTGTCAGACTGAGAGTCACAGCTATCCACTACAGCTGTTAGCGCAAATACCCCAGAGCAGGCGGCTCCCATGGCAACTGCTGTTGTCAAGACTCTGAAAGCCGGAAGTCCAAGAGTGAGCAAGGCTGGCCCTCCCGGGGCCTCCCTCTGGGGCTTGCCAAGGCCATCTTATCCCTGTGTCCTCACCTGACCTCCCTCCGTGTGTCTGTGTCCAAATCACCTTTTTAGAAATAAAGACACCCACACTCTGACTTTATTCTAATCTATTATCCCCATGAAGGCCTTCTTTCCAGATACATCTATTCTGAGGTCCTCTCAGTGCTTCAGCATCTGAACTTGGGAGACTGAAGTCCAGTTTGTGACACCAGGTATAACTGGCTGTGTCCCAGTGGCCACACCAGGCCCAGGACAGATAGCAATAACTCCCAGGGAACTCAGGGAACCCCACTACCCAGTAGGGGACCCCCAAGCTAATGGTCCCCACCCACCAGAAAAGCCTACTATCACCTGCTGTCCCTGCGAGGCCACACCCCAGTGAGGAGAGCTCTGGGGATCACTTCCTCTGGTGGCCTTCCTTGACTCCCCTGCCTTTTCCCTTCCCAGAAGTCTTGGAGTAGCTCCCATTTTCCCAACCAAGGGATTGATCCATCCAGTTGGGCAGGTAGAGAGGTATGTATCCCACCACTAGCCCCTAGTGACCCTTTCCAGCAAGGCTTGGGGGTGTAGGCTTGGCGAGGGGGTGACTTTGTGAGGCACTCTCAGGCCTAGCTGGGGTCCAGCTGGAGGGAGCAGAGGCCTGGCCTCACATTCCTGCTCATTTTCTCTAAATATTCATCACCTCCTTGGCGAGTGTCCCTTTCCGACTACCTCTTCATCCCTGTAAGAAGTGGGGATGTAGCAGGCAGTGTGGGACTGTCTATTTAACATGGCGTAGGCACGTCTCTTGAGATGCGGAGCCCCTGGAGTCTTGCTACCATCCTAACTGATAGAAATCACATGTGCAGGGCACACTTCCTTGTGGCAAGTGGGGCGACCACTTCCAGTGCCTTTATACCCCTCTGAGGCTTCCCTTCCTCTGTATCTTCCTGTAGGCGAGGCTCTGTGGCCATTTGTCCTGTGCCTAGGAACAGGGCAATTAAATAATAGCCACATCTGCCGCCTTCTATCTGAGCAGCACCCGTCAGATAGGACCTGGGGACCAGGCCTGTCAGCATGGCCATTTTCCTCAGGGTAGCGCAGCTCCATCTTCCCCCAAGCCTGCACAACCACAGACAACCGGGTTCTAATACGGAGAATGAACAAGAGGGGAATGCTCTGTAGTCACATAGGAGGAGGAAAGGTGTGGAGTCGATCAACATTTCCCGGAATCCAGACACCCAGGGAGGCTCTGGGTCTGGAATGTGGAGGCTGCAGGTTGGGCTGGCAACAAACTCTCCCAGAGCACACTTAGGTGGTCGGCCCAGCCTGATGAAGCGGCACCTGGGCTTCTGTTGAACAATTGGCCACAACACTTCTGAGAGCTCACGTTCATGTTCTGTAGTCTGGCTAGCACCTGTGAACACCTCTGTTCCACCACCGCCCTGTGTAGTTCAGTGGGCTTGCTCCCCAAAATACACATCAGAGATTATGCCCAACCTTCCACAGCTACTGCCCTATCTGGATCATCACCCCCTAATTCTCTTCTGTGCCACCCCGCTTCTACGTTCTTGTGTGTGCATGCACATGTGTGCAGGTGTGCATGCGTGTATGCATGTTGGGGGGCTATGCATAGTCCCCTGAGATGTTGTTACTCAGGTGCCACCCACCTTGTTTTTTGAGACAGGATCTCTCCCTGGGACCTAGACCGTGCCAATTAGCTGGGCTGGATAGCCCGTGAGCCCCGGGGGTCTGCCTGTCTCTGCTTCCCCAGGGCTGGAGTTACAGGCACAGACTACCATGCCTGCCTGTTTTAGCCGGGTTCTGGGAAGTCAGACTCAGGCCCCCATGCTTGCAAAGCAGGCACTTTGCTGACTAAGCCATTTCCCATCCCCTCAGCTCTGCTTTCTGCATACCACCAGTTAAGTGCCTTCTTCTTAGATTCTGATAAGGTTTAACCTCGGATCGTCTACCACTCAAAAACCTCAAGATACTTCCTGTACTACCCAAAGAAAGCTTGAACTCCTGAGGTCCCAGAGGCTGGTGAGAGCTGCCCCTCACTCCCGCAGCCACTAGGCATTCTGACCTCACTTCCCCATCCCTCTCAGAGAACACTTCTTTCCTTCCATCTGTGTCCTTGCCTCTCTGTCTCTAATCTTTTGCCCTGGTCTGTTCATGGCCATGACTCAGCTGTAACACCAACTTCTCTGAGAATTGTACAAGTGGAGATTTTACTAGTTAGAGCTGTCTCTCCATACAGTGCACACTGGCTCATTTTGTGTGTGTGTGTGTATGTATGTATGTGTGTTGCACATATGTGAACATGTGAAGGTCACCCATTGCTGTCTTTCTCAGTCTCTTTCCTACTTATTTATTGAGGCAGGGTCCCTCACTGAACTTTATCAGTTCAGTAGACTAGCCAGCAAAGCCTAGAGATCCTTATGTCTCGACCTAGCCCTGCGTCTTAGGTGGGTTCTGGGCTATAAACTCAGGTCCTCAAGCTTACACAACCAGCACCTTACCAACTAAGCAATCTCCCTGCTCCCACCTTGTGTCTCCTCTGTGGCCCTCACACCCAGGCTGTGAAGCTGTTGCCAACTGCCACCCACATCAGCCTCTTTTGGGACTGGGGACTCAATGTCAGCAGATATCCAAGGAGCTTCCAGACTTTGTGTCTAATGGGTTCAGCAGAGGCATCCAGCTATGGGAATTGAGTAGCGACCAGGTTCCAACATGAAGGTGATTGTTGGACCGCTCTTTTCCTGTCGCCTTCTGCCCTTACATTTAATTTACTGGTTTACTTAAAGCACATATTAGCTTTGTGTTGAAATGGCCATGCATCCTGGGCATTGGGGTGAAAGAGTGTGTAGCTTCTATGTGTCCTTTGAGTGGCATGATCATTGTGGTGGTAGATTTTCTGATTTTTTTGTTTTGTTTTGTTTTTTGTTTGTTTTTTTTTTTTTTTTTTTGGCAGGGTCTCACGGTATAGCACTGACTGATCTTGAATTCACTAAATAAATTAAATTCACCCCATTGGCCTCCAGCTCACAGAGATACACCTGACTCTGCCTCTCGGACTCTGGGACTCTGGGATTAAAAGCACGCACCAACATGCTCAACTTCGGCGGTGGATGTCTGAGTGCCCTGTACTTCCTCATAGCCTTATCAGTTCTCAACCTGTGGGTCCTGACCCCTGGGGGCAGGGCAAATGATCCTTCCACAAGGATTACCAAAGACTACTAGAAAACAAGATACTAACTTGACGATTCATAACAGTAGCAAAGTTACAGTTACGAAGCAGCAACGATAATAATTTTATGGTTGGGGTTCACCACAACATGAGGAACTGTATTAAAGGGTTGCAGCATTAGGAAGGCTGAGAACTGCTGGGCTTCACGCTGTGTGTGCTTCCTGAGAGAACCTAGCCACAGCTGCTCAGTCTTCTGGAGCTGTTGAGAGGTGTTCCACAGGAAGGAATTCTTGACCCACCTTGGCCTCTGATATGGCCTTTCTGAGGTTATGAAGACGGGACTGTTTCAAGACCCTGGCGCCCTCGGTCTTCCGGGGCACGAGGAAGAGCAGATTCTCAGCTCTGGAACTGCGTAGCCAGAATCTGTGTCTCCTGAGCGTGTTTTCAGGGGCATCTCCACAGCGCTCTTGTACACCGATTGCAGGGTTAAGGGTGAGGGGCTGAAGCATTCTGAAGTTCCAGCCTCCCCCAGAACACAGTGATAATATCACCTAGTAGAATCAGCTCGGAAAGACCACAATAGGAGGGAAAAGATGGCTTCTCTTTTGGCTTTGGTCAAATGCAGGCAGGATGGCTACATGAGGTGTGCTCACACAGCCTACAGGATGGAACTCCATGGTAACCACCTCCAAGTAGCCCTTCTTGGAAGAAGGTCCTGGAGAATCTTTTTCTCCCTCCTACATCTTCAACTAATTGTTCAAATCATCCATCCATCCATCCATCCATCCATCCATCCATCCTTCACCCAATTATGGTCCTGGTCTTACGTATGCTGTAATCATGACAAGAAAAAGGAAATGTCTCAAAAAAAAAAAAAAAAGGAAATGTCTCTATCTGGATATCTTCTTTTGAAGTATTTTTATTTCACTCTTTTCTAACAGTAATATAGAAACAAATAATCATAAAAATAAAATTGTAAATTGTCCATTGACTATGTAATAGCACTTGGTATTGCTACAGGGGTAGATCTTGGATGAGGCCAGGTTACAGCCAGGCCTACCCAGGCCCCTTAGGGCTCTGTGATTGCTACTGAGTCCATGGAGGCAATGGGCATGACCTTGTGGCAGCACAGTGGATATTTCGTGTCTCACAGGGGGGTGGAGAGACTTGGGGGGCGTGGAGATGGTTAATGATGAAACAGCAAACTGGACTGTGTACATACGGTAAGCCAGGAAACTGGCTGTGGAAGGCTGTTAATGTTGCGTGAATTCTACAAGCAGAATGAACAGTTAATGGCTTGTGCTCACCATGAAAGGCAGGGAACTAACAGATAATAACTGCACGTAAAAAAATAGAATGACTTTCCCCTCCACTTTTGTGACCCCCCCCCCCCGCCCACTTTCTGTCTTCTTCCCAGGATGAGATTCTCTTGGGATGAACTTGAGATGAACAACTTGAGCTGAGACATCTAACCTATTCAAATCCATGCCTGGGACAAAGTTTCCTCAGAGAACAAAAGGAGGAGGAAGATGCTGGGTTAGCTGAGCACAAGCTGCTCAATCACGTATTTAGTTGCTGACCACATCCAATTCCATTGCTTTAAGCTGAGGGTGTCAGTTTCTGTAATGACTGATACAGTGTTTTTGAGACGTGGTCTCAGGTAGCCCAGGCTGGCCTGGAGAACTGACTAAGTATCATAGGTTAGCCTTGAACTCCTTTTCCTCCCCCCCCCCTCCTGAGTGCTGGGATTAAAGGTGTGGTAGCTTGACTAATGATTAATTTCTTACCAGGTTGGCCTTGTTTCTAGAATATGGGATGAGCCTTCTTTCACGTGTTCTCTGTGACGTGGTGTGTGAGGGACAGCCAGCAGGAGACTGGAGTCAGGAGGTCATGAGAGGTGCTGAGGCCTCTTGGGACTTGGCAGTGTTTTATGTGGTCTCTAAGGAAGGGATTGGGGTCAAGGCCTATGGACTTCAGGGATCTTAAGAAAAAATCTTGGCTATCTTATTCTACCTTTTAAAAAAAGAAACACAAACTGCCTGGCTCTGAAATCACAAGATTCAGTCATCCGTGACCATTCAGTTATAACTTCCCATTTCAGCCTCTCCCTGGGTGTGTTGTGGTGTGTGTGGACACAGCCAATTGGGATCCCAGGGAGAACAAACATTATATACAGAGAGCAGTCAGTGTAGACTACAGGACTATGACTGATGGGAAGCGTCGAAGGTCCACCATCCTGGCATCATGCTTCTCCCCCGTCCCCGCAAGACTTCAGATTGCAAAGTGGGGAGAATGGGTGGGGCCTGAAAGGGAGGGAGAGAGACGCTGGCAACTTATGGGTTTGGCAGAACATCAGGACCATCTCTTGGAAGTTTAAGTTCATTGACAGGAGATCCGTCTAGGCCTGACTCACAGTAATTTCACACTTTAGTATTCTACAGCCACTAAGCAACCAGGTGACTTGAGAGAAGCTGTTCTCATTCCTGGCTTTTCTTTGGCCCCTCTGCTAATGAGCCGGCCTCACTAGACACACCCAATATCTGAGAAACGTGTGTCAACAGGATTACATGTGGCCAGATGTGCTGTATCAGGTTCCCTGAACCGATCAACTTAACATTTTGCTGATCTCCAGGTTTCTCCTAGGGGGAAAAAAAAAACTCTCAAAACTAACCCCCAAACTCTGCTTGGCTTACTCAACTGGCTTACAATTTGGACAAGAATCAGACAGGTATTAACGAGTTAGCAACACATTAGTTAACAGTCATGGTCAATTAAAATTCATTGTTTAGGTCAGGCACAGTCTTGAAGAGAGGCTAGGGGCGGGCTTCTGGACTCCCTGGGGTCTTTGGTGCTGAGGATAAGGTATTGTGGGTGACACCATCAGGTCCCACCAGGAAGGCCTCTTGTCATGCCCCCTACGGTAGAATTTACTTGGGGGAAATCTGTTTCCTATCTGCCTGGTTTAGTCACCAGTGGACTGCTAGGTGCTCCCCTGGGGTTGTGAGTGGCAGAGAAATAACTGAAGTGGTTGTAACTGGAGCTAGCGTGGAGAGCAGGGTGTCTGGGTCCCCCTACTGAAGGTATCCAAGGTACATGCATCATGTGTCATGGAGCAAGCTGGAAACAGCATGGCCTTGTAGCATTAAGGCTATAGTTCAAAGTCACAGGGCGGAGCTCCCTCCCAGGGATGCTGGCAGCCATCAAAGAGAAGCCTGCATTCCCACGTGCCACCTCGATATTCCTCTAGGTTTTCTTGTCCTAACGCATCCCTGTCCAGGCTGCTGAGTCACCTACTTAGGAGCAATTAGAGCTAGGACTGGGAGGGTGGTACCAGTACATGAGAGATGAGAGTGCCTTATACATTTAATCTTCCCCGCTTCCTCAGAGGAGAGCTTTCTGTAAGAACAAGCTTTGTGTGTGTGTGGTGGGGGGTGACCCCTTTGGGATTCAATATCATAGCACCAATGATTTTAGGCCACAGAGGGGAGCAGGCCACAGGGATCTCTCTGAGACCCCTGTCTTACATAGTGTCTGTAGACTCTTCGGGGATTGAATGTGAAGACCCAGGTATGCAAGGCTGAAGCCCCGGGGGCCTTCCATTCCCCAGCATGGCCACAGGGAGACCCACTTCGAGTTACTTGGTCTGAGCCCCCGCCCCCAGCCCTTGGCTCTGGTCCCCCCCTTCCATCCCAAGGCTTCTCAGCAGAGAGAGAACCTTCTGGAGTTGATGTTCATTTTGGTGACGCCAATGAGCTTGAGCGGTGTGGAAAGGCTGAAGGAGGATGCCAGAGGGGAGTCGCAAAAGAGGTCGGACAGCTCATCGCGCTCCTCCAGCTCGTAGGCAGCGTCGTTGAGCATCCTCCTGTGCAGGCGGCAGGTCTGCTCAATCTTCAGCTTGTTGATGTCTCCACGGAGGCGCATGAGCTGCCTGGCCAGCTGCTGGTCCTGGAGCCGCATCTCTGCCTGGAGGGGCAAGGCCAGACATGGGTCAGCAGGGGCATGGGGCCTGCAGCTCCGTGGGCTCTGCTGAGGACACTGAGGACACTCGTTAATAGGAATCCCAACTGATGCCCTGGATCACTGACAGGTCTGTCTGCCAACAGGCACAGTTCCTAGGTCAGAGAGGTGAAAGGACACTGTGGTGGCATGGGAAGGTGTCACGGCCCAATGAAGCTTTGTGCCAGGCTAGCAATTACGTCTATGTCTTTCTACAGGCCCGTCCTAGCTTACAGTCACCTGTAGCTCATTCCCATCCTTAGGTGTTCAAGAGGATGCTCAGGTGAAGCGAGACTGCAAAGAGTAACAGACACCAAATTCGGCAGCATAGCTTCCACATGGGAAGAAGGGATGAGGTGGGCAGGACAATGAGGGCTTTTTACTGGGACAGCCCCCATTAGGTCCCGAGTGTGGGCTGGCACAACATGAAATTCAGACACTTTACAATGTATTTTCATCATATCCACCTACTACTACTATCGTCTTCTAATTTTCCTGAGTGCCTTCCCAACCCTTTCAAATTCATTTCCTCCTTTTATTTATTTATTTTTTTAAAAAAAGTGTAATTAGTAACTCTGAGTCCAGTTAGTTCTGTCCATATGCTCAGGGGTGTGGACCATATATATACTGGGATGTAGCGCCCTACCAGTGGTCATGTGACTCTCCCTCACTCTGCAACCTGCTATTTTTCTTTCATCAGACATATTACAATGTACTTGTTGATATATATCTTAATAAACGTTCCTAAGAGCCAATCAAAAAAAAAAAAAGCTGATATTTACTATCACACTAAATCACCATCATAGCCTGAGGAGTAAAGTTCTTACTATGCTACAGGTCACAGATGGGGAAGTTAAAGTCAACTGTCAAAAGGCCCTGAAGCTGGGGTAGGGGCACGGACTGTGGGTACCCACGAGACTGACAACTCCGTTCGCCTCTTAGGTAGAGTGGAGCCTATGCAGGGCTGATCCAAGCTCGGGGACCCTGTAGCGGGTTTCTGATGGTTTTTCAGCATCTCTATTTTCTATTAGGAAAGGGATGTACTCAGAACTCCTCTTAGCAGCACTTTGCAAAATCCATCTCCACACCAGACCCTGCGGTACCGCAGGCACCTGCCGTGAAGGTCTGTATTTTGCAAGTGAGGATACAGGAACTCCGAGGGCTTTAAGGTGTCCCTCAGCTTCACAGTTGTGACTTGGCAGGGAAGGAATGTAGCTGTGATCTCACCGGGCTTCCTGGGCAGCCCTGCCCTATTAACAAAGCTTGCTCACTCAGACAGGCCACCAGCTGTTTCTACTTGACCTGAGACCCAATTCCATCCCGCTATTGACGCTGCCTATGCCTGCAAGTGGCTATTGTTTCAATGTTTTTTCTGTCCTCAGACTCAGCTGTCCAGGTGCTAGGAGCCAAAAGAGCCCTGAGATTCAGGAGGACCCCGCCCCTGTGGTTATGCAAATGAATGCAAATGTTCTCACTTTCTCCTTTCGGTTTGGAAATACAGCCCATTTCCATGAAGAAAATTAGTGACCTCACTAGTGAGCATTCAGTGTTCTCTTTCTTCCCCCTTCCTTTCTCTCTCTCTCTCTCTGTCTCTGTCTCTCTCTCTCTCTGTCTCTCTGTGTCTCTCTCTCTCTCTCACACACACAAGCACAATACATAAATAAATAAATCTTTTTTTCTTAAATGTGAAGGGCTAAGACTTCATATAAAGTCTTTAACACGTTACAAAAATGTAAAATCTATATAACATAAAATGCATCATCTTGGTCATTTTGAAGCACACAGTCCAGTAGTGTCAAAGACATGCATTGCTGTGCAACCATTGCCACCACTCAACGCCAGAACTGTTCCGTATTTGTCAACTAAAAGACGTGCTCATTAAAAAAAAAAAAAAAATCCCAGCCCCTTCTTCCAACCCTGGCAACCCCATTCCACTGCCTATCTCTATGACCTAGATGGCTCTAGAAGACCCTGCCCCTTGCCCCCATGAGCAGGACCCTACAGTGTTTGCTCTTCTGTGACTGGCTTATTTCACTTCCCATCATGCTCTCTGGGTTCACATGGCTGAGAGGCTTTTAAAATTAAATGTCTTTAGCCATGTCTAAAGGACACAGGTCACTGTGGATAACATGAATGGCAAGATTTGTGCCCGACCCCTGGCTCCCTGCACTTCGCTGCCTGCCTGTCTCTTCCCCGGCCCTGGGCCAGAGGCATCACATTTATCTGTCTTATAGAAGAGGAAACTAACTCAAGCCCAGCCCTCCTGGGAATGGTGGCACTCAGATCCCTCTGGGTCAAAGCAGTGGCTTTCCCAGGGCCTGGAGACAGTGGGCTTCTGGGGCAGACCCTGTTGCAAGGGTGCCCCTCCTACCTGCTAGCTGAACCAGTCACTAAAGCTTCCTGAACTTCCACCCCTACTTCTCCAAGAAAGGACTGATGAGGTCTCCAGATCATCATAGCATCAAGAAGCTGTGCATAGCAACCCTAGGGCAGCAGCTGCCTGTGGTCAAGCTCCCCCCTTCCGGTCAGGAAGGGAACCCACGGGAGCATCTAGGCTGGTGCACTGGTCCTAAGACTCCAGCCTAGAGAACTCAACTGGGCCTAGGTCAAATACTGTCCTCTGGAGCTCAGCGTAGAATGTACTTATTTTCCACCCCAACCCCAGGGTGGCCTGCCCTCCCTCTGGGGAGGCAGGCACAGGCTGGATTCCGAGCTGTGGTTTGCTGTCCCAGTAATCCCACAATCAGGGCATAGCACCGGATGAAGCAGGTAGAGACGCCACTGGTCAGGGTCTTGGGGGGATTGTAGGGTCTCCAGAGACTTGAGGTAGTGAAGGTAGCATTTCTGAGAGCCAGTGCTGTCCCTCGGACTCCTGGGACGCTGGTGGTTTGGAGGCAAATGAGAAACCTCTTAGGAGAATCGGCTTGTTTCTTCAGGTAGAAGGCGAACCCCTAAGGGTAGGATTAGCTCACTAAACAGCAATTACAGGGCTCTGTAAGAGAAGACATTTCCTGACTTCCCAGAGCACTGTGTGGTGGGGAGAGGTGATGGCGATGCTGAGGGAAGAAAGCCTGGGAGGAGAGTCCATTGAGAGAATCCAGAACAGAACACTGCTTACTGGGAAGGGCACCCCAACTGCACCAAGTGTTTTCCTGAGGAGAAAAGAGAAGCTCAGGCCTGCTCTGGGCTGGGGCCAATAAAAATGACAGCTGTTGACATCCCCTGGATGCCCTAAATAAGTTCAGTAGTTACCATATATATGACCAGGGGTTTCACCCAAAACTGGAGGCAGGCACTCCAACAGAGACCTCTGCCCCCACATACATAGCGGCACACCCCAACTGTAAAACAGATGAAAGCGGTCAATCCACGCTCTGGATGGTATCTAGTCGTAGCCACAGGAGACTCAGACACATGTCACAAGTGGATTTGGGGGCATTATGCCAAGTGACACTAGCCAGTGACAAAGGGATAAATATGTGACCCATCTATGTGAAACCAACAGCAGAAAAGGGTTTGCCAGGGCGTGGGGGCTGGGAATCAGTGTTTAACGGCCAGCACTGATAGAAAGAGAATACAATATGGGGAAGAGCGTGCACCTAGTCCCTAATTCTGGGGCTCCTGTGGGTGCTCTCTCGGCCTCAGAGCCTCCATTTGTCTCTGATGGATGTTAGAGGGCCAGGCACTATCTCAGCACATGTGAAGGGGCAGACTATGTTCCATTTCCACATGGTTGGACAACGTGAGGTTTGCAAACACTCTTGGTATTCTGCGGCTGGTGTTTGTCTAGATCCACCCAAAGGTCAGCCATTGTTATAATCGGACAGGTATAATGTCAGCCCATTGTTACGGCCGGTATTGTGTTGGAGTCCGTGTAGAACCAAGACAATGCAGGACACATTAACCTTCGTTTGACCCCCGAGACTGCCAGACAGATGACTGTGGAAGGAGGCAGGTGGTACGGGTAAGGTGTCTTGCTCAACAGAAACTTGAGTTTCTGGGAATCTATAGAAGGAAAAACTCAAAGGTTCCCAGGAGCCAGCTCCACATTGTGAATTGGTTTCCGGGGGAGTTATGGACTCGGGTGGAGGTGGAAGTATGCTTCATGGGGAGAAGGTGGCTGGGCCACAGAGGTAGGAGTGGCCTCTCTTGACAGTGGGAAGGCGCTATTATCTGTAGTCCCTGGCCTGGGCTGAGGGACTGGAGAGCTGGCAGCCTGGCTCCAGTCCCCTGGGCTGGTTCAGTTAGGGAGGAGGGAACCGTTTAATTTGCTTGCTCTGTCTGGGCCTAGTCTACTTCCTGTGAGCTGGGCGGGTATCGATTGGGAAGGCCAGACTAGAGTCAGGGCTAAGCACAGAACTGGGGCCCTTCAAGCCCTTCTGGGGAATTCCTGACTCTACCCAAGTGTGAAGCTCTAAAGACGTGACAAGGTTTTCAATTTTTCATACTTGGAAAGTCCCTAAACTGTTACCTTCTGTATGAGAGGCTGGACTTTCAGAGTTATCAGGGGCTCTGGCTTCCGGTTCCCAAACAGCCCCCTACTAGGTGAACATCCCTGGGGAGGTGTGAACCCCTAGCAGAAAAGAGAAAAGAATGGTTGCCCCCACCCTGATTCATCAGCCGGCATCAGGGGTGGGATGGAGGGAGGTGTGCCTGGAAGAGGCACACAACAGAGTGAAGCAGGAGAGGCGAGGAGTTGAGGACCGGTGGGGGCTTGAGCTGACACGTCTCAAAAGAAGACAATACACACAGGTCACAATCCCAGAGAACCTGGACAATGAGGAGGACCCCAAAAGAGACAAACATGGATCTAATCTACATGGGAAGTAGAAAAAGACAAGATCTCCTGAGTAAACTGGGAGCACTGGGGACCATGGGAGAGGGTTGGAGGGGAGGGGAGAGGCAGGGAGAGGAGCAGGAAAAAAAAAAAAAAAACAGCTCAGTAAAAGCAATTTTTAAAAAAGAAGACGACAATATGGTAGCAGGCAAATTTAGGAAAAGGTGCCTAACATCTCGAATCACTGGGAAAATGCCAATCAGAAGTACAATGAAGCTGGGTGTGAGGGCGCTCACCTATGACTCTAGCACTTGGGAGACCGAGACAGGCAGATCATGAGTTCAAGGCTGGCCTGGGCTATGTTATAAATTCTAAGCTAGCTTGAGATGCAGAGCGAGACCCTGTTTCAAACAACAAAAACAAACAAACAAAAACCCACAGCAAGATACTACCTCACTTAGAAATGCTGGTAAAGGAATAAAGCAGAGCTACACACACGCACACACGCACGTACACCACTGTAAACAAGACTACCTACCTTGACTACCTGAGAAGCTAACGAACTCCCATGTTTACTGCAGGACAGTCCACCACAGTCAAGACATGGAATTGACTGGGATGTCCACCAAGGGATGAATGTCTTTTTAAAATGTAATTTATTATCCAACTATAAAACTGTGAAACCTTCATGTTTTCAGCAGGGTAGAATGAACTAGAAAACACTGTGTTAAGTGCAACAAGCCGCACACAGAAAGACAAATACCACATGTTCTTACTCATTTGTGAAAGCTGAAAAAGCTGAACTCTAGAGGTCCTGGAGGCTGGGAAGGCAATGAAGAAATACAGAAAGACTGGGTAATGGGTATCAAAACAGGTGAGACCCATTCCAATATTCTTTTGGTAGTACTAGGGATTAAACCTAGGGCCTCATGGATGGGAGGCAAGCACTCCACCGCTGTGCTACAACCCTAACCCAATTCTGTTAGTCTGAGCATACCTAGATAAATAGTATACAACAATTTAATATATATTTCAGAATAACTCAAGAATTTGAGTGTTCTCACCACAAAAGAGGTAGTACTTGAAAAGGTGGAAATGCCAATTTTGATTTGACCACTACACACACCACATCTAATTATACTACCACACTTCACAATAGAACCATACACACACACACACACATTTATGTCAGAAAGGGATTATGCACCCCAGGCATGCTTCAGATTGAACTAACCACTTTAACACTTGAGACCACCACCATAGCCAGCCTCTGTGTTAGCCATAAGATACTATCTCATACGGAACGAAAGAATTAAATTCTTGGAAAGAGGCCAAAATGGAATTGACGTTGGAGAATAACACAGCAAAGTGCTAAGAGTGGAGAGGATGTATTGAGGAAGCAGAAGGCACCTTCAAGCTCACTGACTGGAGGAGTGGTGGATAGAGCAGCCATTTGGCTCTGAGGCTGGGCAGATCTGAGTTCAAATCCCCCATGCTGATAATCAGTTCTCTCATCTGTAAAGAGGAGGTGGTAATACTCTCAGTAGCGCCCACCTGGGAAGGTGGCTGTGGGCATCAAGCGTTGTGAGAGGAGTAAGCATGTGCAGTACTTATCTTGGCCTTTGGTTCCTCCTCTTTATTTTCCTTTATCAACACCCTGACAGGCAGGTATTTGTTGCCCCCATTTTACAGTGATAAGATTGGGGAGGATTGGGGAAACTGCAAGTGGGCTATAGTAGAACTAATCTAATTGCAGATGGGTGATTTTCCCACCCCACCCATGCCCAGATACTGGACCAGCTGCTTTACAGTCAGCTGTGGGTACCCATTATCTCCCCAAACCACTCCAAATTTACAGCATGGACTTCCACAGAGGCCAGGAGAGATCTGCCCTAAACCATTACCTTTGGTTGGCCTCCCCTCTCCAAAGGACTCCACCTGCAGGCCCCTAGGCAGTGTCTGCCTTCTCTCCAGGGAGACTCTGAACACTAGACCCACCCACCTCAGCTCCATAGCCCAGCTACCCAAGGACTTCTCATCTTACTACAGGTGATGTGGTGCGATGGGAAAAATCCCCTCTTGCCTTCTGTGGCTCTTGGGGTGCCCTGAGCTGCTGCTCTGCTCAGTTTGGGTCCATGGGCTCCTTTGTTCCCTTCTCAACACTGCAGGGAGGAAAGAGGACTGTGGGCGGGGTGTTGGGATGGGGGTCAGCTTCGGTCTACTGGCTATAGCTCCTGTAGCTCTCAGACCCCAGAGGCATGTCTGGGGATGGAGACCTTAGTTCTTCCCTTCTAGGAGACTCCTATTTGCAGGGCGAGGCACGAGTTCCAATTACAGTGGCAAGACAAAAGAACCCAATACCTTTCTTTCTTTGACCTTTTATTTTTCGTAACCCCTTTTTCTTGATTATATATATATATTGTTTCTATTTTTAGAAATTTATGAAAACTACAAAAAAGTAAAAGTAATGATATTACTAAGAAGAAATGATTATCACCACTGCTCTGATGTCTCCTGTACCTTTGTCTATAAATTCTCTTATTTATTTATTTAATTTATTTATTTTGAGACATAGCCTTGCTATGTAACCTTGGCTGGTCCTGTACACTCTATGTAGCTCAAGCTGGATTTAATATAAAAATTTCATAACCCCCTACAAAGTATCTTCTCAGAGGAATAGAATTGGGTGCTCACGGGTAGAAGAGACAAGCCTTGGGCAGACAGATACATGGGCTATTTGTGAATCAAGGTCCTCTCCGCCAGTCTCCTGCTGGCTGCCTCTGAACATGTTTTCATCTTCCCTGAGACAGAATGGTCCCAATGACATGTTCTGAGGGGCATGCAACCCTGTGGGACCTTCTAGGAGCATCCTCTTCTGAAACCATCATGGTTTGAGTGTGGGCCTTTGACAGCCTGTGGCCCATGATATGAATATGTGATTATGAATTTGTTTCTCTGAAACAAGAAAGACTCCTGGACCCTGAGTCAGATGGGTGCTTAGCCACATCCTTGGCTGTCACTTAACCCTTCTGTCCTAAGACTTCTGGGCTTTCTGAGCCTCTGTCTTCTCCTTTGTAAAATGGGAAGGGCAAACAGCCTCAAACTTCTGGGAGCACCTCACGGAAGTGCTCTGGGGCCTTAGAGTCCTCTCTCCCGCCATCGTCACAGACCTCCTGCCCACACAGCGAGCATGATCTGTCATCTGGCTGGGCGTCCAGCCGATGAGGAATGGGAGCTGGTGTCATACATGCTGGAGCCATGTGCTTGCCTAGATTTACCACTGAGAACTCTGGCTGGTGGTCAAACTGAGGCCACAGGTACCACCTGAACCTGGGTCTCCAGCTCTGACACACTGGCCCTGCCTGATTAGTACCTGCCAGGTTTCTTATTCCGTTTCCTAACAACTATAAACACCTTCTGCCTGCAGGGATCAAACACCTGCAGGAAACTAATAGACAGCAGTGTAGGTGCTACGGATTCTCAGGTTCTCACCACAGAGTGCCCCAGGGACCTGGGAGGTTAGGCTTTTACTTCTGTCTGCCACTGACAGGGCAGAAGGTATCCTGGCCTGTTTCTTATCTTGGTGTCTGCCAACGGCACTGCTAAGCAAGACCACAGAGACAAGCCTGAAGATAGGCAACTGATTGATTATTGCTGAACCTGAAGCTGGTTCCCGGATCAAAAGGAGCTACCAGGGCAAATGGGATCCCACACTCAGCTGGAAGGATCTGACATATCCCTGCCACCCAGGACCATGACCTTCCCATTTCACTCTTCTAGAACTGCCACCACCTCATCCCGGACCATTCATTGGCTATCCTCACTGCAGGGGCGTAGCTGGGGCTTATGACCTCCTGATAACCAGAGCAATCTCAAATCATCAAAGGAACATGGTGGCTATTTTCTAGGACCCTGAGAATAGTGAGGTCGGATCCCAGCCTGGGGGTGTTAGGTGGTCCCAAATCACCAAGCGTAGAGACTTCCCTGCCTGTCACAGTTGGGTGGCGACATGGTCTCTTGATCTAGCTGAAGCAGATGCCAGGCCTTAGTTGGACGTCATATGATATTTACGGTTTGAGAATCATTGAATGAATGGAGACCCAGGATAGGACCAAGGGGAAGCAAGGAATATCAGATGAGAGACCAGGGAGGTCCCTAAGCTTAAGTTGTAGGCCCTGTTCCTGCTATCACTGCCTCCATGTGGCCCAAGGCTCAGCCTGTGTGGGGGTCAGAGTGAAGGAACTCAGGCCGGTAGTCCCGGAATCACACTTCTTCAGAGATGGTCTTATGAGCTTTGAGCGTTTGTGTCCCAATGCCCTTGGTACATTAGCTGAAGGAAAAGCTACCCTACTCTAGGTCAACAGCGATGTTGGCAGTAACACCTCATATCTAGGAGTGAAAGCCAGGAAGGAATATCAAGAGGAAGCTTCTAGCCCCTCCTTTGCTTTAGAAACCTGTCCAGATCATACAATCCCTCTCCACTGGTCCTAGAGGAGGCAGGGAAGGGTAAGCAACAATGCTGTCTGTCCCTGTATAGCCTGCCTTTGAATGCGGGCTCATTGGCAAATGTCTCCCTGGCTGTTTTAACAGCTCCCGGGAGGATCACCAGATAAACAGGAGGCACACTTTGGGTTGCCCTCTGCTAGGACCAAAACTTCCAGTAAAACTGGGGCCTGGTGGCAGAGACCCAAACTTGCATCTACTTCTGAAGCTGAGTCAGGAGGATTGTAAGATCAAAACCTGCCTGGGCTATAGAGAGTGAGTTTAAGGCCGACCTATGCAACTTAGCAAGACCTTATCATGAAAAGCATACTAGAAGGAGGGCTGGGGATATGTTTCCAGGGAAGGGCACTTGGCTAGTATGGGAAGGAAGGGCTTTAAATTCAATCCCCAGAACTACAGAAAACATCTATTGTGGGTGTTCGGCTGTGTGTGTGTGTGTGGCAGGGGAGGGGAGCCTGAATACTGACTGGCATTAGAGTCTCCGTCTGTCTCCTCAGACACATGAGAAAAAGGATAAATTCGCACAGGAGCTTGACAGATATGCAGGGAGAGGGTGGGGTGCCCGGGTACAGATGAAGCTCGACTCTGAATCGAAAGAAATACAGCATAATAATAAAGGTAATACAAGCTACCCTCACCGGGGCCTTAAAAGTGTGAGATTTTAAAGGTACCTTGATGGTGAGTGCAGGATAGATTAGAAAACTATCACGAAGCTTTGTTTTAACTGAGCCAGAGAGAAAAGGCATTTCTAGTCCAGCCGCTTCCAGCTAAGTGTCTTATAAACTGCCTTCAGTATCTGATTTCTCACAGGGCAGAGTGGAGTGTGGGGGTCCCGAGATCAGCACCAGAGCTGCTGCTGGTCTCCAGGAGGGCCATCTTTACTCAGGTGGGGTTTCTGCATCATTCATTGGGCTGGGTGAGGATGTTCTTCACTAAGAGAGGAGTTCTTCACTAAGGCCCCTGTCTTAGTTGCTGTCTGAACTTGGCTTTGTGGGACAGTAAGGCAGGGGGACGGGTGTGGAGCTCAAGCTTGGAGACACTTGGATCTGCCCTCTGAAGTTTTTCACAGCCCCTTGGGCCTCTTTTCATCCCTTGGCACTCTAAGTGTGGTGTGGCATATGACATTTAGTGTCCCTTGGTCCATATTGGAAGTCCCAAATCACAGATGCCCATCTTTGACCCACAGAAAAGAATATTCATCCTTACGAGAGACTCAGAGGGCTCTGTATGCACATTGGAGCTCAGAGACCAAATGGCTTTTCCAGCATGTTCAGCTGTGCCCTCCCCAGTCAGGCCAGCTCACCAGACACCCTCCTGCATTTCCCAAAAGTGAGTTTGAGCTCCGGCTTTGTCACTTCCTAGCTATATTCGCGGACTCCCAGGAGCTTCAGAGAATTCACCCGACAGCAAGTGCCCTGGATCTTCTTAAGGTGGAATGGAAGGCAGGGAGTCTCATCCAACCTTGTTTCTCTCTCTGCCTCCAACCCACGCATTCTGTTGACTGCTGACATCCCCGTGAACTCAGTTTTAGGAAGACCGGCTGCCGATGGAGGGTGCCATATTCCGTGACAGCAGCTAAGACTAGCGTTGGCACGGTGACCTGATGGCCCCGGCTTCAAATGACAACTTTCCTATTCCCACTTGCATTCCTCTCTGAGTCTTTCTGGTCTTCTTGAAGAAAAGAGTTTGGGAAGGTGAGGTCACATGACGACGAGATGTGAGTAACGCAGGTGAAGTCACCTGACGCACTCTGAGCACAATGACACGTCAGTCATCGTCATCACCGTCATTACCCACCCCCGGTCACCCAGGAGAATAGAAAATGCTATGCAGATAGAAGGCACGTTACTAATGCACTTATTTCTTGTGCCCACATCAGGACTGCTGTCGGCAACCAAATTAGTCCTGACTCTGACTGCCCTGCCCTGGGATCCGACAGTCTGAGTTACCCTAAACATGGCTGGCCTCCTCCACTTAGCCAGCACGCTCTGGGTGGGGCACCTTGCCATGCTTGGTTTGGATGTGTCCTGGCAATGAGTGTAAAGTATGCCCCATAGATCTCAGACACTGTTCTCAGCTAGGCTGCGTGCTGCTTTAACCAATCTTTAAAGTCTTTAGAAGTTCAGCATCACACCCTAGGTATTCATTTCAATGGTCTGAGGTGTGGCTGAGGCTTTGGGGACTTTCCTGAGCACCCTCCCCATGGTACTTTGTCATCTAAAGGATGATGGGGGTGTCTAGAAAATTTGAAAGAAGCCCCTACTGCTTTCCATTTACTCAGAGGAATATTTTCTCTACTCCTCACTCCAAAGGGAAGCCCACAAGGAATGTGAACATATTTAGACAGTAAACAACACCGCTCCAAGAAGCAATAAACTCTCAAATGAACCCAAAACCAACAAATTGCATCCTTGGCTAATAGGAATATTTTTTGTCCCTCTGTGAAAAACAGATCAAAGCAGGTTGGCCTCAGGAATTCAGGGTGCAGCTTCCAGGGTCTGTCTCTGGCCCTGCATGCCCACCCCTTCATCTTTCATGCTCCTATGAGCACCCCGGGGTCACGAAGCAAGAATCCACAGGTGCCCCGTCTTCTGCAAAAGTCAACAGCAAGCATATGCTGCTAGGCCTTAACAGCATTCCCAATGGAAGAGAGTGTTCTGAGCCGTCTCAATGTCAACTGGAGAGGCTCCCAATTAATCAAAGGCCCAACCTCCCGAGCTGCTACCACCCTGAGCTCTAGTGCTTTATTTCAGCCCATGAGAAATTTCAGGCTCCAGTGGAGAGATGTCTTGCAGGATTCAGCAAAGCAAGTCAGGCCAGCTTCTGCTTTCCTGTTGGCTGGAGAGATGCCACTGTCTCTGAAAAGCAGCTGGCCTTGACTGGGGGCTCCCTGGAGTCAGACGGCCCTGCCAGTGATTAGGGAAGCAGCTAAAGCTTAGGGGAGGCTTTGTTTCAGATCTGGGTCTGCTAAGAAGCTGCTATGATGGAGGAACCTAGTGGTTTTCCGAGGGCGGCATGGGGAAATGTCCCACTTCCTTTCCCAGGTTTTTCATGGTTCCTGATGGGGACCTCTGTGGGCAGTAAAAGGATCCAGCTGCTGTGCCACTCAGCATCTTCCGTCTTTGCTCACTAGTTCCATCTGGAAGGCCTAACCACCCTGACTTCTGGGCAGTCTCTTAACATCCTTTGCCAAAGCCTTCGCTCTAAGTGTGGTCAGTCATGTGTCCCCTCCTGGCAGCTCTTAAACACCTCAAATTATCGAACGGCACTTCCCATGCTGAGCCCCAGTACTTACAACTATGACCCCCAGACTGAGAGCCCTTCCCAAAGTTGCTCACCTCACCTGGGGGACCTACCACCTAGTGTCAACTCCCACCCCAGGAAAAGAGGCCGCTTGCTTGCTGAGTGAGTGGTGGTCCCCAACCTGTAGACAACTGTGGTGCATAGGGAGAGGGTTTCTTAGAGAAGTCAGTACAGGCAAACTCTGAGAATCCCCTGCCTGTCCAGGAATAAGAGCAGGAGAGTCTGATCCTGGTGGGAAAAGGGTAGGAACACCCTACTGTGGTCTCAGATCCTTGCGGGTAACAAGGGGCCGACTGACTCAGGCCACATGCATCCACTGAGAAATAGGATTTACCCTTTGCCCAAAAGGAAGACAGATGTGCAAAGGGGAAACAGGCAGAGATGGAAGGAGAAACATCACGTAGGGCACAGGCAAAGTCAGACAGAAAGATGGAGAGAGGTTACAAGCATGGCCCACTTTCCGTGTGGGCCTCTCGTGGGGCAGCCAGCCACTCACCAGTTCCTTTCTGACCCAGGTTATAGCCTCATCGATACTCCGGAAGCCTTCCAGCTTGCCTGTGGTCAGAGGTCCGTCACCCTGGCTGGCACTCCTGGGAGGTGGGAGCAGCTCTCTGGATTCCCTCAGAGGGACTGACGGCACTCCATCTCCACAGGCTTCCTGTTCCAAGCCTGCCTCTTGTGGGGCAGCTGACTTTGGGAAAGGCCATGTCTGCTCCTCTAGCCTGGCCTGCCATTCCAGGTAGGAGGGTCTTCGGGTCTCTAGCCTCAGTTTCTCGGTGAGGGCCTTGAGGCTGAGTAGGTGGTCATCGGGAGGTGCGGCTGCTCCTGCCAGCCTGTCTTTCTCACCCACTTCTTCCACCTGGATCCGTGGCACAGACATTCTCTAGTCTGCCCTGGTTGCCAGGCATGGGAGGCAGTGGAGGTCACTCCAGAGCCTTGCTGGGTAGCAAGGTCAAGTCCTGCTAGGGAAGGACCTCATACAGTGGTGGCCATGGCTCCTGAAGGCATTGCGGGGATGGGAGTGAGTCCCGAGGCTTGGCAGCAGCTGGAGCCAAGGGAGGCTGTGAAGTGTGCCTCTCCGAGCAGGTGTGGCTCAGGGTCTATGATTTGTCCCATAATCCCATGGGGGCCATGCTTCACAGAAGGCAGGATCAGACAGGCATCAGCAGGAATGTCTGGGGCGGCCTCCTCCGAGATCTAGTTATGCTTGCCGGAAGTGTGCAGGTCGGAGGTGATGGGAATGCACTTTGGGGCGGGGGGGGGGGCGTGAGCCTGCAGGAAGGAAAAGAATCATATCAGCCCTGGTCTCACCCCCACAAGATGGGAAACTGAGGTCCAGGGACAGGGTTTCTACTTGCCAGTTCTTTGGCAAGAAATGAGGCAATTTCACAGACTTCATGCAAAGCAATTGAGAGAACCTGGCGGAGCTTTACTGTTTGTAAAACCATTCTACCTCTCTGAGGTCATGGAAGTCCCTGCAGGGAGTTTAGAGGCTTGATTTTAACACCCAACACACAGGGGAAGAACCCCAGTCTCCAAGAAGCCAAGTGACTCACCAAGATAGATCCCTCAGCAAGACATAGGGGGACAAGGCCAGCTGGTCCGACTCTCACGACAGGTCTCTCTGGGCAGGTCCTTAGAGCCAGCTGACGGGCCAAGTGGGGTTCTGCACAGACTCAGGACAGGTGTCTACTGGCCTTGAGCCACCCCCACCCACCCAGCCCCACCTTCTATCCACACACAGCTTCCGGCTCCAACATAAACACCTGACCTCACCTCTTTAGAGGAAGCTAATAAACCGGCAACCTGGGCAAGGAAAGAAGCTGGCGGCCAGAGCTGGGCTGTGAATCTGAAGGAGACTCATGACTCACTCTTTTGGAAAAAGAGTTTCTCACGTTTACCTGGAATGCCCACAGGGCAGCACCACCTTGCAAGGGATCCAACTGTGCTCTGAGCTGACCACCTCTAGTGACTCTTAGCCTATCACACCAAAGGAGGAGTAGCTGAGTGAGAAACAGACCTGAGTCTCCCGTCTCGTGTCTAAGGAGATCTGGACAAGGGCAGATCGGAGGACAAAGCGCATAACTTGAACTTGGGTTTGAAATATCTCTGCTGAGCTCTGAACACGAATGAATCAAGGTGGGACCGCATCCAAGTGAAGGTTCAGAGGAATAGCTATAGGCTCTGCCTCTTGGGGCACATGCTGTCCTTGTGTGGGAAAGGAGGGGAGAAAGAGATGCTTATTGACTTTGTGTGTCTTTGGAAGCCCCTGATTTCACGGTGACACAAATCAGTCATGCAGCCTTTGCATGGGCAGGATCCCCACCCTCCTAATCCCCGATGATGATCTGCTTTCTATTTCCATACATTTTCTTCCTGAGCATGCTCCATCATTACACCGTATAAGCTCAGCCTTCTTGCGGTTAGTGTAGCACACTTGAGATATGCCTGTGTTTAACAGTATTTCATTCTGCTCCATTTCTTAGTGAATGAATGGAATACAATTTGTCTCTCTACCTGTTGAAATGCATGAAACTGTTTATGCACTTTAGTGATGATGAATAAAACCAGTATAAGAATATATATATATATATATATATATATATATATATATATACCCACTCAAAGAAAAATTAATTCAGGAATTCGAGTGATACCACCTTATTGCAATAATAGGAACTGGGTAGACAGATAAGGATTTAAGATGGGGGAGGTGTGGGAGCAATCTGGTAGGCTGGGCCATTGAGGGGGCATGGTCCTTCTGATGGACACAGAGATACTCAGGAAGGTGAGAAGAGAGCTTTCTGCTCAGGGCCACTCATACAAGCCTAGGCTGCAGAAGAGCTGACCAGAGCACCAGGGACCGCCCTCCTCAGGCTCTGACCCTCACTGGGGCATCACTAGGGGATGAAAACATTCCACCCCACATATCATCAGGGTAACCCAGTCTCATTTCTTGCCTTCTATGAACAGGTGATGATTCTTGACCCCTCCTAGGGATTCGAAGCCCATTATGTGGGCCATGGGGCTCCCTTGGCAACTGCTCAGCTTCCTAGAATCTTGAAAACCTTTAGAGATGCTGGCCCTAGCTGCAGGCTGTCAGGCTAGCTGAGCCTCAGTCTGGCTTTCTGTAAAAAGGGTTAGTTGGAACTACCCATCTCCTCCCATATGCCCTCTCCAGATTCTCACGGTCACCTTCTTCAGATCTCTCCACATAGGAAAACTTGGGAGTGGCTTCCAGGGGCCCTCCCAGGCGCCTGCTGTCTGCTTTTGGTGCTGAGGTGCCATTGATTCTGAGTACACCTGGGGCCAGCTGAACCCTAGAAAGCTTCCTTCCCCAGACAAGGGAGCTCTCCTTACACCCAGCAGAGCTTTTTGGAGAAAGTCCCGTTTAGACAGGCTGGTGAGCAGCACCCTCCGCACCGAGCCCTGAGAGGGACAATACTGGGAGGGGGGAGCTTTCTACTCCTACATGCTTCTCTGCAGTGGTGGGGGGCACTCTGCAGGGTCTCCTCCTGAGTCTCACTGTGTGGTCCTGTTTTAATTACTGTTTCTGCATAGACTCAGAGAAGGCCTGAACAAGAGCTCAGTGAGACGACAGCCCCGGGGTGCTGCCTTCATGGTGTCTGGGAAGTGCTGGCTATCCTCTGGCTGCCTCCAGCCTTGGTCTCATCCAGGAAGCCAACAGTAGGACAGGAACTACAACATGGAGAACCCAGAGATGGGAAAGGCGAGGTGCTTTCATGAGCTGGCTATAGGCAGCTGCCAGCTGGGACCTGGGCACATGGTCAGTTTCTTTCTACCCAGTTCAGAGCAGGAAAACGGTTGTCAGGTCTGTGCTCTGGACCCATGGTTTCAAGACCACCCCAAGCCTCTCCATCCTCTTCTGAGATGTTGGTACAGCCAGAACTTGCATAATCTGCAGGCTGGGCTCAGTGCAAAATGCAAACACTGGGCTCTTGGTTTTAAAAAGAACGAGAAAAGAGCTCCTAAGCCTTTCAGGATGATGGCTGCCGAGTAGTAATGAAGGGACAGTCTCTGTTAAATGTACAGGTCACTGAGGGGATCTGAGGTCAAGCAAGGTAATGGCTGTTAGCACTGTACCTAAAATACAAGAATCCTGGACGAAACTAGAAAGGCCACCAAGGGGATGGAACATATGGCTGATCCCACATTCACGGTCCCATCACCCCACCGCCACACCGGGCTGTCATCTGTGGGCCCTCCCTGGACCTTTTGGGTGACCTGAATGATCTCTGCTCCCCCCCACCTTGTCTTGGAAACCAAATAACCCCGGCATCTGAAGAGGCCCAGAGGGTTTCTTCCCTCCTCTAGAACTGGGTGTAGGAGTTGGCCTGGGATGTTACCCACACAGGCCTGGGGAGGTGCCAGGAGAAAGTTCCACCATCAACTGCCCACTTAGTGAGCACTTAGCTAACGTCATTCTGAGCTGGTGGCAAGGTGTTGAATGGGTGTTTGCAACAGGTGCCATCCCCGAGGCAGCTTCTTGGGTGGGCAGAATGGCAGCAGGGCCCTTCTGTCTTTCCTGATATAGTGGGGTATTCTGGAGCCTGGGCTCAGGAAGAGCCCTCTGACATGCTGGGCAGCAGGTGTCTCACCTAACCTAGATTCTCCTAGAGCGGTTAAGTATATAGCGAAGCAGAAAGCCAAAGGGCATCCTCAGACTTGGGACCAGGGGACCAGGAGAAAGAAGACAATCCCAGAATCCCACCAGGCTCAGGGATGCCCCCCACATGGCAGATGCCCCAGGAATAGCAAGGACAAGCCTTGCAGGTGTTGCCAGCCTTCCTGAAGAAAGGATGTGTGGGCCAAGGGGCCAACTCTGCATACATGACTGCTGTTCAAACATGTTCCCTGGTTTCCAGGATAGCACAGGATGCTTCGCCAGCTGTGAGCTAATTCCTAGGCTGCTGGAGGAGGAGGTGGGTGGGTACAGTTGCATCCGTCAGCCAACACCTTGTCTCATTATGAGCTAATTTGTTCATCTGGAAAGTCTTCAAGCCCACTTCCCCAGTGGGCTCTTGGGCAGAGGAAGGCCAGGGGTGTGTTGACCAATACTCCCCTCTTTCCACTGGAACACACCATATCCTCTCTGGGAGATACAATCTAACACCCCCTCCCACCTCTCCTGCCCCCTTAAGTCTCATGACTTTGTACAGCTGTTTCTTCCTACCTCCCTTCCCTACCTCCGTTCTCAGAGATTTAGGCCTTCCGGAAGATTGCTTTAATCTTTGCTGGCTGAGTGGTGTGTTCTGGTGATGTCAGTACACAGGAAAACAATGATGTCACCACAAGATTAGCTAACACTAGAAGCAAGCAGAGCAGGAGTATTCTAACAGGCCTGTCCTGACACAGGAACGCAGGACAGTAATTTAGTATCATAAAAGCCTGGGATTGTCCCCCATCATACAGATGGGGAGAGTGAAGGCCCAGATAGGTGTGGCCACTGCCTAAGGTCACAGAGCTAGTCAGTGGTGGAGCTGGGACTCAAGTCTTCCATGTCTGTATCTAGGCTGGCTATCTCTTAATGTCTGGACTTCCCTCTGGACTTCTTGTCCTTCTTAGACCAACACATTTATACCAGGCTCTTCTTTTTTTGCAAGACTTATTTGTATTTTATGTGTATGGGTGCTTTGTCTGCACATACGTCTGGGCACCACCGAGGAGTGTGTGGTGCCTGAGGAGGCCAGAAGAGGTTGTTGCATCTCCAGGAAGTGGAGCTACAGACAGCCGTTAGCAACCATACAGGGCTGGGAGTTGAACCTGGATCCTCTGGAAGAGCAGCCAGTGTTCTTATCTGCTGAGCCACCTCTCCAGCTCCTGCCAGGACCTCACGATGCTCTCCTCTACCACCCTGTGACGCTCACAACGTGAACTGGTACTTTGGTCCTGAATCCAGAACCTAATTAGCACAGGGCTGCCTGCCCTCTGTAATCAACCCTGTCTCTGTGGCCTGTGCTTGCTCACATGTGTGCCCGCTGAATGGACTCAGAGAAGCAGAGGTGCGGCTCCTGGGCCTACTGTGGACATCTATCTGTCCTCAGGAGATGCCACACCTACACCTTCCCTGCTCTGACTGCCTGAATGAGAAATTGTCTGTATACCTGTGTGCCCGACCACAGGTGTGCAGCCTCCCCAACCCTTCCCCAGGCAAATCAGGAGCAGAGTCAGCTTGGGCCATGTCCTGAGACTTTGAACTGACACAGTTAGGACTTCCTTGGTGCTCAGTATGGTATGGGGTCATTTCCACGTGGCACCTTCCGCCTTCTGCTCTCCAGAAAGACCATTCTACTTTGTTCTGAGGAGCCCAACCCCTAGGGCACTGACATTCCCTCTCACCTCAGGGGTAGCAGTCACATGACTTTAACTGAACTAATCAGAGCACTCCTTCCTCCAACCTGGCCTTACTGCCAGCAGTCTGGAGTTACTAGGGGCCTCTTGCTGTCACAGGGAAAGCATTTACTAGGGTATAACCCCAAGCACACACAACAGTTTGAGGCTCCCAATTAGACCTTGTTGGGAGCCCGGCTGTCGTGGGACACTGTTCTCGGGGTATGACAAGACTGTTGCCATCTTGAACTCTTAGCAACTGATATCACCCACTAAAGACCTACACAAGACCAGGCTCATTCACATCCCATCATGGAAGGAGGGAGCTCATGAGGCCCCACCTTTCCTAAGGCATATACGAGGTTAACAGTCGCTAAGGGGAAACGGACATTTTCTTCAGTGGTGTGAAAGACGCCCATGTTCCTACAGACATTTGTTCAGTTACCCAGGACCTACAACCTAGCTAGGCTTTGATGATGCAGCCCTTCAGATTCTCCTCTGAGACCTAAGCTACTTCCAGCTAGATTTTCAACTGTTATAACTGGCTAGCAGAAGCACGTATTACAGAAGGAAAGAAAACAATATGGCGAATGCTTACTGGTATTCGGCGTTCATTTGTTTCTATCCCACAACGGAGCTCCTCCTTTGCTGTCTGCAGGGAGCTCCCACGTTGTTTAGAACCAGAATCAGGCCGGACACCCTTGGTGTTCATTCTCTGGGACCACAGGACCAGCCCCAAGTCCCCTTCTTCTGCTAAGGACCTGATGACTAGATTTGAGCATGTGACTCGAGCTTGACCAATCAGAGGCTCAGGCCTGGGCTCTGAATTTGGAGTGTGTGAGGCCCATGAGAAGAAGAGCCAATGAGAATTCCCATGTGGCCACCTAGGTGCCAGTCCCAAGACAGTTGTGAGCTACAGAGGCCACCTAGCCAATGGTCTCTCCTAAATAACCAGGGGGCTGGTTCTGACTTCTGTTTCTGCCCTGTATCTGCGTGCTTCTTCCTTGGCCTTCACCTCCTCTCACTTCCACAACTGCCCAATATCCCTACAACCACGCTGCTTTCTGTGTGCCTACACTCAGGAGCCCTGGCTAGAGTGCGGGCCACACAGCTCATTTGCATGGGCAACAAATATAACCGAGAGCCAAGCAGTGCCATGAAATGCCACGACACTTCAACACTCTCTTCACCCACATTTCTCTGTCCCTCAGAGACACACGGTTGAGAACTAACAGGAGGAGCTGTCACCTTCTTCTTAGTAAATTGTTTACCAAGTCCGTCTGCATTCAGAGTTGTTTCCTAATTTACAGTCAACCACAAGCAGCACTTGGTGAGGACAGGGTGACAGTTTGCCATGTGTGACTTTTCACACTTCTGCTGCTCCTTCTAACAGAATTGCCACCCAGGGGGTCATTGTGAGGAAGAGGAGGACATGCTCTGGGCCTTCCTTAATGGACAGCAGCAGGATGTCCAAACTGGGGCAAACATTTGTATGTCTGGTCAGCCTGGACAGCTGTTCGGCGATGTGCCTCTCTAGGTGACCTCAGCAAGGTGACAATCCCCTACTGCTACAGTTTACCTCCTATAGCTGGTCGCCATGGATCTGAGCTTCCTGCAGCTCCACACTGGCAGGCTAGTCTCACTATTAACTCCTGATGTCGCCTGGAGACGTTTCCTGCTGCCTGAAAGAGGTATAATAACCCTAGGGCTTTGGGTTGATTTTACAGGTGGGAAACAACAACAAGAAACCTGTGTCACAAAACCCCAGCCCAGGAACGCTGGCAAGGGGCTGGATGGCCACCCAGGAAAAAGAGGCACATTATTTAGAACATAGGACCAGATAGGTGCCCCAAGCTCAGAACAAGCAGAACATCAAAGAGAACAGTTCTCAGAGGGCTTTAACACATTTGAGTCTCAATTGTTCTGATTCTACAAGGTCCCCCAAGGCTGAAGAGGTTGGTTCTTGGGAACAGGGTCCTACTGGGGAAAGCTGGGAGTTCTCTATCTCCTGCCAACTACCACTGATGCCTTCCCTCCCCTGCCACTCCTCAGCCACTGATGTCTGCCATACTCTGACACTCCTTACCCACTGATGCCTACCACACCCAACACTCTTCCGCTTAGGCCGAAGACCAGTGCCCCCTTCCTTCGTGCCCTTGGATGTTCCTCTGGGACCCCATTAGTTGTGACCCCTTATCTTGCACAGTACATTTTGGATCCCACCCTAGCAACCATGCTTCTAGGTACTATTTATTAACATTGCCAAACTTCTAATACCTACCAAGCCAGTGCCTGAAGAAAGAGCATTTCATGAGCATAGTGTGACCATCCCATTATTTGGGGAAACTGAGGCGCAGAGATGAGAGAGAACTGGTAGGGCAAAGGTGGATACTAGGTAGTTGTGACGAGGACAATGCCGGCAAGGAGACAAGGCTGAGCTTGGAGCTAAGGGCTAGGCTCTCTCCCTTGTTATATAGCTCAACAAGACGGGGCTCACATATCATTTGTCAAACGACTGTCCTGGAGATAGCTAGTTCTGTCCCAGCTCTGTGCTATCCAGTGATGCTGCCCCCACCTGGAGGACCACCTTGACTGTGACTACAGGCTACCTGTATATAACAAAGAAGGTCAGTCAGGTCTTCTAGACTACACAGTTGGCTAAGTGAGTTGGGGACTGAGTGACCAGCTTAAGGTGTAGGCTACCTTGGTGACAGCCCACAGCCTTCCTCCACATTTCTTGGGGCTGCTGTGCTGTTTTCTAGAACATACTATCTGGACAGGGCTGGCTATTTCCTTTCTGAGTCCCACCCACATAGAAAACTTTTCATCAGCAGGTGTTACTTAGGCATGTTAAAGAAGCTTCTGGAATGAAGAACTGGCTACCCCACGGATCAAGCTCCCTTGGAATCTAACTTTGCTTAGCAAGGCAGGTATAGGGAATGTCTTCATTGAGTCTGGCTTTCATACCCCAACATTGTCTCGCTGCCCAATACTCTACTGCTGGAGCCCAGCCAGGCTTGGCTAGTGGGCAGAGGCTCACACTGTGTACAAGGAAGTCGGTGCTCCTCTGCTGAGTGTGCCCGCGCGTCACCAAGCGGCAAACTCCATCAGAAAGTGTGTGACCTGATTAGGGACATTGTCTTTGGTCTCCTAATCAACGTTAGGGAAGGCAGCCCCTACAGCCCCTGCCCCCCCCCCCCGCTTCTACCAATAGGCTGTGCTCTGAGGGGGTCTCCAACATAGAGTGAAGGACAAAGTGAACTGAGTTGACAGCCTGCACACACCTTCTCATCTCTTGTCAGGTCTGGGCTCCTTCTCTGAAGATGAAGCTGTCATAGTCACGGGTGCATGAAATGACGAGGGACAAGGTATTCAGTGGGCTCTGCCACTTTCTCAGGTGTTGGAAGAGTCATAGGTCAGGGCTTCCTGGCCCAGGCAGGCTTATCTGTCCAGGTTTAATCATAAACCTGATGCTAATCTTACATGGGGGTGGGGCACTCCTACCCAGCTCACCCAACCTGGAAGGTGTGGTCTGTAAATATGACCACCCAAGCTTGGCAGATGTGCCTCAGCCCTGCCGACCTGGGGATGAAAGGAGGAGACACAGTCCCCCTCACCCCCACCCCCGCCCCTGGTGTTGACAACACCAGCTGGGCACTGACTGCCCAGAGCCCTTCTCCTCCTCCTTGGGGTTGCCATGGTGACAGAAGCAGGAGGGACACCCGCTGATCTGGCCCTCTGCCAGTCATCTTTCCCCTTCCTAGGCCCATTTTTATTCCAGCTTCTAGTTAGTATTGTTGGGAGCACCTGAAACGGGGTGTCCCTGGCCACAGAGGCAGGGAGGGGGTTAACTGTGCTGGGATGTGTGTGTGTGTGTGAGTAGGAGGTGGTTGTTTTACTGACTGTGGAATGCTGTGTGTGTGTGTGTGTGTGTGTGTGTGTGTGTGTGTGTGTGAGCGCACAAATATCTTGTTTGGTGTGTAGTGGGATGGTTGTCTTGTTCTCTCTCTCTCTCTCTCTCTCTCTCTCTCTGTGTGTGTGTGTGTGTGTGTGTGTGTGTGTGAATCATGTTGCCTTATACTCTCTGTGTATGCCTGAGTGAGTGTGTGTAGTACGACAGTTGATGGTTGTCTTGTTGGATGTGTGTCCATGTGAGTGAGCAAGCTGTCTACCCAGGGCAACTACGAAGCCATCTGGGTGCTGCCTGGATAGTTCCGTCCTGCAATGGAGCACCATGCTAACCCAGTCCTTCCTTCCAAAGAGGCTGGAGTCTGTCTCTGGTCTGGGGTCTTCCTCTGCAAACAGGCATGGCTGTGGGGACATGGTTCTGCCACACCAATCATGCCACCCTGGACAAGCCACATGGCTCTTGGAACTTGTATGGTGTGGGGACCGACTTCTGCCTATGTGTAGGGGACTGACCAAGAGGCAGTCCTGATGCTAGGCCTGAGTCCTCCAGTGTGTGGAGGGGCAGGGACAAGAAGATGGCAGGAGGTCCAATAGAAGCCCTGGGGGAGGTGAGGCTCTGGTGACAGCTGGGCACATCCCGCCCCGCCTTTCCTGAGGGAGGTGGAAATAAGATCTAGTTGAGGCAGGTTCAGCCTGGGGATAAGGAGAAAGGCATCAGCCCCAAGCCCACAGCCTAGACATGGCCCAAGAGCTGTCACCGAGCTCTCAGTAAGCACAGTGTGTCACTGGCCTCTGGTTCCTTCTGGCACGGTTCCTCAGGTTATAGTAACCAGTGGGCTGGCAACCACATTTTGGAGCCACGGGCAACAGAACCCACTTACCTGTGTTCTCGCAGGGACCTTCACCCAGAAAGGCTTGGTTTGCAGTGTCCAGTGCTAACAGTTGCCCCTCCACTCAGGATCCAATGCTTCTCTCTGCATACCTGAAATACAATCGTTCATAAACATTTTCAAACCACGCTGCTGTTGATAACATTTTTCGGTGGCCTGGGCTAGAGAAACCTTCTCCAGAGTTAGACCCCCATAGGAACCCCAAATTGGAGATGTCATAAGACTGGCGCCTAGGGTCACATGGCTCCATTAGAGGGGCTGACTAGACCTGGACTTGAACCTTTAGACTCTAAGCAGAGTCCTGCCTCCATTGTCTAAGAAATGCGAAGCCTTTTTTTTTCTTTTTGTCACACTGAGACACTATGAGGGAAGAATCTATAAAAGTACTTATAAAGATCTTTGCAAATGCAAAGCGCCAGGTCAGTGCTGAATAATTGATAGGCCTGGCTCCACGGGCCTCCTGCAAGACGCCTGAGTTTGCTTTCATTTTGCTCAGTGAAAAAAGTTGCCGAGAAAACTGCCAAGAAAGACGTGTGCTTCCCTATGTGTCTGGGAGAGGCCATGGCTCCCAGGATCCACACAGCTAATTGACATCATCCCTGAAAGGAGGGCAGAAAGCATGGGGCAGCTGCAAGGAGGAGAGGGGGGTCTATGAGGAGACCCGGACTCCTCATTATGGCCCCTCCGTAGCCCTGGGCTAGGGCTTCTCTGGCAAGCGTGGAGGAAGATTCCTGAGAGGCAGAGCAATGGGGTGGAATGGAGCCCTGAGAAATGAAGAGAAGGAAAAGGGTCCTCCCTAGAAGGAGGACCTCTGATAAGTCAGTCTCTTACTGTCCCAGTCATGGGCCCCACGTGACCACAGTGGCTCCAAGGAATCCAACACACAGAGTAGCCTCTGAAGCAATCTGTATAAAAGCAGAAGGCAGTTGGGGTGTGTATCCTAGCTACAGGAGCAGCATACACTTCCCAGGAAGCTCAGGTACCACTTCACAATTAAAGACATAGTGGCCCTCTAGAAAACGTCCTAAGTGGCATTTCCCCAGGACCCTAGACAAGGCAGTTAGGCCTATTCAAATCCATGATAACAGGCTCCAACTTCAAATAAGCAAAACCAACGGTCTGGTTCAAGTGGGAATCTGTTCTATTTGTTTTCTATGTCATTCTGCAAGTTCCCAAGGCCCAACCACTTTGCAAGGATTTCTTAAGCGGATTCCTGGTGCACAGTTGTGTCTACTTGAGTACCATACCTCCTCCACACCCTATCTGGGTAGGCTGACTGCTCAGGGATTGGAGGGTCTTAGGATCTGGTCTGGTTTGGTTGAGTTTGGATGGAACACAGTGGAGGGTGCAGTGGGGTTATAGCTGATCTAAGTTAGGTTGGGCAATGTCCAGGATGGCCTGCAGCTGCCCGCAGGAGCATGCTGTGCTCACACTGGGGTGTGGAGAGAGTCTCTGTTCTAAGTGACTTAAGGCAGAAGAGAAAGTTGATTGTGTGACCCTGCCCCTTATTATGTCATCAGAAGCTGCACCTGATGGCCACATAAGGAGGGAATCTGGTGCTTCAGAGGGATCTCAGATAGTGGGGGATGGGGCAGGTGGAGATGGTGGAGATTGGCCAACTACCGCTGTTATGGCGGATGATTGACACCTCAGACTTTCGGGTCATAAAACCGGATCATAGGAGAATCAACCTGTGGTCTGGGGGATCAAAGGAGAGAAAGCGTGTGTGTAATACTAGTGACAACTCAAACTGGACTGCCACCCTGTGCCCTCGACTGGGCCTTGGCCTGTCCCCTGGGAACACAGCTTCCCAAACACTAACACTCAGCAGAGTGTCTGCATGTTCTAAGATGGGCAGAGCACCAATTGGATGCCACCCTTTTCTCCATGCAAACGGCATTTACTCCTCAGCAGCCTGGACTGGGGTCTTTGCTCCTTTACAAGAACTCCCCCACACAATGCTCATCTTGATCCTAAAAGGCTTTGAAGATGAAGAGAGGTAGGTGTTCTGGGTGCTTCTGCCAGGCTAGCTGCCCCCAAGTGCATTCAAAGGGAGACTCCCTCCTCCTAGGGCTCACTGAGCGGGAAATCCCCACCCCTTCCAGAGGCAGCAGTGCAGGTGTGCTGTTGTGCTCGCTGGCAGCAGGAACACCCAGCAACCGGCACAGCAAACATGTTCTTTCTCTGATCTTTTCTGCGGACTAAGGTATCCCAGAGGGGTGGGATGATGAATGAATTGGAGGGACAGATGGACTTGCAAGGTGAACGCTTCTAGAGAGTGCTCCAAGGAGGGGTGGCCAGGGTGCCAAGAGGCAGATGGCTGGGATATCAGGAAACCTCCAGGACAGGCTCCCAGGATGTGCTGGAGCTCTTTGGAAGTATGTACATCCAAAGATGCCTACATGTGGGCAGAACTTGCTGTCAGGCTCGCTTTAACTCAAACTGGATGACAAAACAGGCTTGCAGCCACCTTCTGCCATGTTTCCAGCAGCTGCTACCAACCAATCAAGAAAACAGATGAGGAGACAGCACAGCCTCGCCTGAGCCCGGAGCATCTGCCTTTCCGGCTACTTGGTTGGTCAGGCTCTTGACTGCCTTGTGTCCCCAGGGTTCGGCACCTGTATAAGCTTAAGGGAACATGCATTTGATGCCACTGCTGACTTGGTAGATAAGGGAAAGCCAGGCTCCCAGGTGGTCTCCTGGACATGCAGGTCCTCATCAAAACTTCCTCAAAGTTTCTACGACCACCTTCCTTCCAGCTGCCATTGGTCTGTCCCCAGGCACTGCTCAGAGGCTCTACTGACTTCTTGGAATGAGGAAATACAGGGGCCAGCCTTTAAGAATTGGGACAGTGGCCACTGCATAGACCGAAGCATGAACTCACGCAAGTCTTGCCCTTCAACCTGGAAAATGAGATCTGACCCAGGATTGCCCTCCAGGTCCCACGTAGCATACCCTGTAAGGGGGTGCTGGGGATCCACCACCAACCCGCTCCCACATTTGATCAGGGTATCCTGAAAAGAATTCGTAGCCCCAGTGAGGAAGGAGGGCTCGGTCTCCCACTCTGAGGTGAGAAACAGAAGCCTGTCCCATTGGGTGGTAACTCTGGAAATGCGTCCATGAAGGCAGTTACCATATGCCAGGGGCGACTTCGAGAGGCTGAGGTGTGATGAGGACCTGATGCAGGGGAGCTTTGAGAACAGGGCCCTCTTCCTCATGCCGATGGGACTCAGGGCTGCTATCCACAGAGCTGCCCCCTAGGTGATATGACATGGTAATATGATAGAGAGGAGTGTAGTGCTTGGGAAGACTGGTGGGGACAGGATAGGAAAGGTGGGGATAGAGTAATACAACCTCTGACCCCTGGTGTCCCCCTCCCTCTCCTTTCCTTTGCTCTCTACTCAAGAGAGAAGTGGTAGCTGTTACTAGGGAAAGAATTGGTCCTTAAGGGGCAGGAATTCTGGCCCAGGTCCTCAGATCCTGTTAACCCAGCTTTTATGGAGCTCAGAGGTTACAGGTTACTAATTGGCAAGGCTCATCTGCCCCTTCCTGCTAAACTCTAGCCCACTGACTGTCCTTGTTTCCTAGGAGCTCAGCCAGTCTCATCCTTCTAGGTCTCTTTCATAAGGGATCTGTCTTCTTCACTGACTCAACGTACATTTGGGTATGAGATTCCAGCTTTTTTGTTCTCCTTCCTCCTCAGAGATGTAGCTCAAACTTGCTAGGTAGCCAAGGATGATCTCGAACTTTTGATCGTCTTGCCTCCAACTCCCAGGTGCTGGGATTACAGGCATGGGCTACTAAGCCCAGTTTATTCAGTGCTGGGTAACAAAGTCAGGTCTTTATGCACAGGCAGGGGACTTTCTCAGGCCATGAGACAAGCACCCCGTGACTGTGATTTCATGTGGGTGTGAATTATTTCTTCCTGTCTCTGGGCCAGGGTGGATTCCCTGGCCTCCTGAAGCAACCTTCTCCTGCAAGCATTTCTGGAGCGCAGGGAGTTAGGCACAGGGATGTCTCTGCAACTTCCAAAGCCACACAAGCTGCTCCAAGTTCCTTTGCTTCTCAGACTCCAAACAGAGACTCACAAAGGGTAATTGTAAGGTTCAAGTGACCAAGGATGCAAAGGGATCTCAGCAGTGAGGTCAGTAGGAAAGAGGCACTGTCACTTTGTCGCTTGAAGTAGAGTGAGCATGTTGCTTTGCTCTTGAAAACCACTCTGGCAGGATCCCCCATCCCAAGGATGAGGACAGGCTAGCAGGTACCTTGGTTACCTTGGCTTGGCCAGGACTTTGACCAGTGAATCCCAAGCCTGGTAAGAGAGGAGAGAGGAGGAGAGAGAAGAGAGGAAGAAGGAGAGAGAATGATGGGGAGGGGCAAGAAGAGAGGAGGGAAGGAGAGAGAAGAGAACCTTGGGTGTGGAAGGAAACCGGCTGTGGGGGCTGCATCTCCTGAGCATCCCCTGCAAGAACCTGTTCTCACCCAGGATTCTCCAGGAATGATTGTCCAATGGTGGGAGGGATGGCGGTAGACAGAACCTGCTGTGAGTGTAAAACAGACGCTGGGCCAGCCTAGAGACAATCCATTTTCCAGATGTTCCCAGGGTTTATCTCAACAGAACTGATGCAGACAGAAGCCATCTGAGAGAAAGCTGCCCCCTCCCTCCCATCATAGCCCCTCGTTCTTTCTGGCCATCCAGGTGCTCAGCTTTATGGCTGACCTGCTCCTTCCCTGAGCAGCATTTGGGTGTGCAGTCCCCTCTGGTTTCCCTGCCTTCACTCTTGGGGCACCACAGAGCCAAGTAGCCTGGGTCACTTCAGAGTTGGGGATTGAACCCTTGAGGCCAAAACTCTCATCTTCCTTAGAAGTGTAGGTATGGGGGTCACCAGCTCAGATAAGTAGACCTGGACCTGAGTCCCAAGAGGTTCCTCCCTCTCAGGTTATAGACTCGCAAATCCCCACCGGGAATCATAGCCCTACAAGGGTCAACAGAGAACTAGAACCCGAGGCATGGAGTCCACGTTGACTCCTCCCACGCCTTCAAAACAGGCCTGAGACCCCAGGAGCAAATGGGAAGGGACCACACTGTCTGATGGCGGTGTCTCCACTACAGGGTTATGGGATCCAGAGCCCCCCACTGCCCGCCCTGAAGACCTGGGCGCCCGAGCGCCTGGCCAACCCGCACCACCGCAAACCCACCTCTTGCGCTCCAGCCGCGTCGCCGGAGCTGTCGAGGACCCCGCAGCCAGCCCGCGCCTGCCCTTGGCGCTCTCGGTTTCTGGCTCCCGCCTCCCGAGCTCACAAACACTGCGAATTCTCCTCACGGTTCTTTTTTGAAGGGACGGTCTTTTGCATTGCGTCAGGGCGGTTGCCTGGCGACCACAGAGCTATTCGACTAGCCTCCCGGCGCCGCCGCCCGCCTCCCATTCAAGCCACGGCAGGTTGGCCTCCAGGCCCCGCTGGTCCGAGCCTGTCCGGGTCCTAAAGACCCCCTATTCTCACTCCCTGTGCAGGGCTGAGCCCAGCCAGGCGCTCTCAGAAAGCCTCAGACGAAATCAAATCCAAACATTGATTTTTTTTTTCTTTCCATCAAGACCAAAGCCAAGAGAGCTGTGTCCCGTCCCATCTCCACTCCCCCCACCCCCCAGACCTCTCCGAGCATGGCAACGTGGCTTTGCCACTGTCAGCAGTTCGCTGCTGGAGTGGGCAGGGAAAACCGGCTGCACTCCACCCACCAAAGGCTTGGTCTTGATCCTAGCAGCAGCCACCAAGTCAGACCAACTGCCACTGGTCCGCGCATGCCACACCATCACAGGACTCTAGCTGGGTGGGCATCTGTGGACAGCTTTGACTTAGCTCTCAAATGGGGAGACTGAGACTCCGGGATGTTAAGGGAAAAGAACTGTGGGTAGTGCCAGTGAGTCCTGATTTGAGCCTGTTGCCCCATTAACCACCTGTGCCTCGTTCTGTCTCTTGAGTCATGTTGATGTGGTTTTAAGGGGATGAAGCTTTCTCTTTCCTACTGGCTACAGAAGTACTTGAGGTGCGACCTTCAATACCCGACATACCCCTCCCCACTCAACACTGTTTGCACTGTGGGTGGACTGTGTTACGAATGTGGACAGCAGCAGTATGAAGATTATCAAGTAGTTGGTTAGCTAGGTGCCGCATCTGCCACCTGACTGCTCCTTGTATGTCGGCTAATGGGATAGCAGAGAGGCCTCAGCAGACTTGTTTGAGCTCAGTGCAGGCTGAGAACCTCATAGAAAGAAGTGGCTCTTCAGTGGTCTGCAGCATATTTTCAGTGTGTGTGTGTGTGTGTGTGTGTGTGTGTGTGTGTGTGCAGAAGACAAAGGGATGCTGCACACAGGGACAAGGAAGACCAAAGCTACCTCCCTGGGGAATAATCCTGGGATTAGAAGCCAAGGGCTTGATTGACCAGGTCACTCGTCATCACAAATCACTTGTGCCATCTGGAATGTCACTAGAGCCCCTCTGCTCGCCTGTCGAAAGCCAGAAACCTGTGTGACTAGTACATGGCCCTGGGTTGGTAGCAGGTCCCTCCTACAACAAACAAGCAGGGCCTGGAAGGGTGTGAGGTAGTAACCCTAACTTTCCAGGCTTCCTTCCAGGGTCACCCTTTTATGTTAGTCATTTGCATCTATATAGTGAGGTAACCAGGAGAAAGTCCACTCTTTACTTTTGGGGTTTTACAACTGAAGCACAAAATACCTTGTCTTCCATCATTTTCCTGGATTGGCTTTCCAACCCACCCAATAAAGCTCTATTAATATCTTGGAAATACCAGACCCTGCTTGCAGCTCTTTAAGACTTTGACCTTGCCAGGCTACCGAGGTGGGTCGTGACACCCTTCTCCTCCCCAGAGGGCTATTAGGATGTCAAGTCTTGGGCCAGAGTCTATCAGCTTCAGTCAGCTGCTCCTGGAAGAGGCTTTTCCCACCAAATGATACAATGACTTTCAAGAGGGGACAGAAGGTGGTTGTCATCAGTGCATTCCTCCTTGTCTCTCAGAGAAGTCCACTCAGCAACAAGGCAGGCCCCCATCCTGTAGGGAGCCCATTCGGCCCACTTAGGGGTCAGCAATCCTAGGCATGGTGCGCACAACTTGTTACTAGGGAGATAATTGATTGAACGTTCACTTTATTGCTGGGGGTCAGAAAATGGGCAGATGCCTTAGGAGCCCAGGTAAGAAGGTGGGTGGGTGTGGGCTAAGGGAGGCTTCAGGGAGTGCTGGGGTGGGAAGGAGAACTGGAGAGAAAGAGAAGGACCTGATTACACACCGAAGTCCAATTTGACTGAGGTCAGAGTATAGGTGTCAGGGGCTGAGCAGTGTGGTGTGTGGCATAGTCCCCAGGATTGTGGGATGAAGAAGGAAGGTCACAGCTTTTGTTTTAGGAAAGTTAGTCGTGGGGTGCACCAGGAAGCCTGTGATCAAAGGAGGAAGGAAGCAAAGGGCATACAAGGTTCTGATGAGGGTGAAGAGAGCACCAGCATCATGTCCCCAGTAGAGAATGCCAATAGGGATAGCAGAGAGGAGGGACTCACCAGGGATTCAGGAGTTAGGAGGACCTGAACCAAGTCTTGGCCCTGCTGGTGTTTGGTGTATGGGAGGCAGTCTCTGAGGTCCTTGGATATGAGGTGACTTTTTGGGTAAATGAAAATGATTTCTTTGATGTTGATTTGTGGGTAACGGGACTCCAGGATACCTGCAGTGGCTCTGCCCTGGGCCAGTTGCAGATCAAGTGGCTGCAGGCTCATGAGGTGTCTCTCACAGTCCCCACCTCCTTTTTGCTCTACCCTCTGGGTAACAGGGCCCCCAGAAGTTCCTGGGGGAAATAGCTGGGGAGATGGCTCAGTCTGTGATGTGCTTGCCTTGTAGAAAGGAGCTCCTGGGTTCAAACCCCAGAACCTGTAAAAATCCATGTTGGCATGTTGGTGACTGCACGCACCACACACACACACACACACACACACACACACACACACACACAATCTTATTTGGCTATTTCCCTACGTGGCCTCTTCTCTGGTCTATTAAGACTCAGATGGAGGCTAGACAGCCAAATTGGGGCGTTCCTTTGCCCAATTTAAGTTCCCAGGGTGGGAAAGGAGAAAAGAGGGAGTTTGCTTCATTTCTCCTACCCCTCTGAGTTCCATATTCACAAGTGAATGGACCCCACAAGATGTGAAATCAAAGCCTGGCCTTTGTGGTTCATATAACTGTATATTTGTCAAGGCAGGAGGGAAGAACAAACCTTATTTCGAAGTTTATTAGTTTGATTTATAATGTTCAAATATTTAGACACATGGCTCGTGGGCCTCCTTCACTGCATTTGCTTTGGGCTTCTCAAATGTCAGGGGTGGGCGTGATTCCAGTCTGTGTTGCTGGTTTGTTTAAGGAACAGATGACACAGCTCCCTGTGCACAAGCCCGGGCTGTCACTATCCTCCCTTCCATCTCCACAGTGGCCTCTTGGAGCTTGTTCTTCTCTCCTGTGAACACTTGTAAAAATGGAAATTGAGACAGTGTTTCCAGGTCTGGTACCTGCAACTGCACAGAGGTCTCCCCAGCACATATAGCATTAGAAGGAGATCAGCAGTCACTGCTACCAGTGGTGTTGTTCAGCCTTGGTGGACAGGGGAGAGCCTTCCAGACATTATGCTATGCAGCATAGCATAGTGAATCCTGGAAAGGAACCAAGAGACCAAGAGATCCAGATTCCAGTCTCAACACTGACACTAATTAGGTTAGCCGTTTTTGCATCTTAGAATTATTGATTTCTGTCCTGGCCTCCTCTGACCCCTGTTCTGTGATACTCCACACCCACTGCCTAGGTTCTATCACCTTGGCAGGGGCAGGAGGTGATGCTGAAAACCCACACAGCAGGATGCTTCTGATGGACAGTGCCAACCTGGACCAACAAGAGACCAAGGAGGTCTTATGAAAAGAAACAGTGTGATGAGACCTACATGAACACCTGATTTGAGACACTACCAAGCAAGGCAAGAGGTTGGAGTGGGAAAGCCTGCGTATAGAAGTTACTATCTTCATCTAGGTGACCAAATCCCAACAGAAGTTCAGGGAGGAAGGATTTATCTGGACTCATGGTTCAGAGAATTACAGTCCACCATGGTGGAAAGGCATAGTGCCTAGAGTTGGCCAGTCAGCTTGTGATAACAAGATCTTACAGCAGTAACTTCTTGAGTAGTGGGGACAAGGAAGTCAAGAGCTTAGACCTGAAATGGAGCTGGGTTATTGTCAGGGGCCATGTAAGGGGACCAACAGGCAGCATTGGAACTCATGAAACAAGGCTGGGTGATTGGCAAAGTCACATCTGAGTGAGCCTTGGAGAGGCAATGCCACGAGGACTATGTGTCCTGAAGATCTCCTGTTGTTATTGAGCATAGCTCTGATTGGTGCCTCCACGGTCACCACATCTCTCATAATCTATGGGCTGTATGGAAACTCTCAAGTGTTTCTATCCCCTCACTGGGCGGTGTTACTGGTACTTATAACAGTGATTGACTTTTTCAGGCATTGCTGCTGGAGCAGATTAGTGATTCAATCCCCATCCTTAGAAAGAATTTAGGCATGTAGAATTGGTAGTACAGTTAGGTTAAGCTGTTTTTGCTAATGGCTTTGAGGTAGAAAATTTGGGGGAACAATTTAAAGTTAAGAAAGGCACATATAGTTAGTGAGGGACTTGTTGAGGTCAAGAAACATAAACAATAACAGCTTGGTTGTTGATGGCCGATGTACTTTCTTGCTAGAATGGGGTTGGCGATCTTGAATGATGATTAGGGCTGGAGAGATGGCTCAGCAGTTAAGAGCACTGGCTGTTCTTCCAGAGGACCTGAGTTCAAGTCCCAGCAACCACATGTTGGCTCACAACCATCTGTAATGAGATCTGGTGTCCTCTTCTGGCCTTTAGGCACACATACAAGCAGAACACTGTATACATAATAAATAAATAAAACCTTAAAAAAAGAGCGATAATTCATTCCTTGTACCCATTTCTGCCCTCAGCTTCCTGATATAAAAAACTGGTGATGAGTGGTTATGCACCCCGAGGATTTAAAGTAGAGTTGACTGGTTTTCATATATAAAAGTTTAGATTTGTTTCTAAATTAAAAGAATTGTTAAAATTCTTTTAAGATTTCTTATAAGATTACCTTTTGAGATAAATAATAAAGTAATCGATCCTTTCTTTAACCACAAAATGCAGCCTGCAAGCAAAAGAACTGGCTGAGAAAAATATCCTGCTTGCTTACACTCTGTTAATCTATAACAAGTTGCTTGGGTGTGAATGTATATGGGTTCTTGGGACAGCTTGTTTTTCATCTGTAATATGTAAAATGTTTAATTGTGTAAGAAAGATTTTGCTGGAGAAAAAGCAGACATGAGAGAAGAAAAACACCGGGAAAGATGTAGAAGGAGAGTTAGAAGGATGACATCAAGAGAGAGACAGATGGGAAAAATCAGGATAGAAGAACAAAACAGAAAAAGACAGAGTAGAACAAACAACAGGAAGACTAATAAAACGAAGAGCTAAGCTTTGGCCCTCACATAAGTCCTTGTGTGTGTGTGTGTCTGTCCAGTAGTTTACTTGAGCTGCGTCTCCTCTTCAATTTCTCTGACCTGCTGAAGGTTTGCCATTCATCAGTACCCTAGGTGAGAGTCTGACATGTTGGAGATTGTGTGTTTGTGTGTGTATGTGTGTGTTTCTTTTTCACCGGCCCCAGAGCGTTAAGTTTATTCCCCCTCGCTGGCCCCAGAGAATTAAGATTTACTCCCTCAGATACAAAAGTCAAGTAGTGTGATTAGTTTGCCAACTCTGTGAATCCCCCTCAATCCCTGAGCTACTGAAGGTTGGTCCACACAGCAGCAATAGGTTATTATTCTCAAAGCCTGTTCATAGTGGCCAGGCTTCAAAAGCCACCCAAATAGCCAACCTCCCCAAACAGCGCCACCAGCTGGGGATCAAGTGTTTAAGCACATGGTCCCAGGCTGGACAATTATTCATGTTCAAACCCAAACATGGCTCATTCAGTGCCCTGCTTTAAACTCACGGTCAGACGACCAAACACAAACAGGAAGGTAGGAATCTAGAGCCTACAGCAGAACACTGCCTCTGCGCAAGCCAGGCCGGGGTGACTTCTAAGCTCCTCTGCCTTCCTCACACAGAGCCAGCGGCTGATCAGGGCTGGCAGATAGATACAGGCCCGAAGAGTTGATTTCATCAGCCAAACCCCAATGACAGATTTGAGGTGGGTGAGGGGAGAAATTGTTGCCTAATAAGATGGATCAAACTAATCATTCTATCCCCAAGGGAATCTAGACATCAGCAGGGGATTCAGAGCTGGGTGGAGACCAGACAGTAAGAGATGTGGAGTGTTTTTTCATGTCATGTAGAGCAGGAGGGAGTTGGGGAAGGATTCTGTGCATCTTCATCTTTAACCCTGAGTTTTTTGGGGAGGGTGCCTGGTGGTTCCTGTTCTGCCTCTGTATCTGCCTCTCACAAATGGGATGCTTTGGACAAACCTGTCAGGATTTAAACCTCAATTACCACACCCAAACACCAAGGTAGCCTGTCTCCTGTTAATCGTGGTTGTAAGGATTAGAATCAATGGTTATAAATGCCTGGCATATTGGTTGACTGGACACAGGCACACACTAATATTGTTCCTTATCTCGTCTGCCATAGAGGCCACCTGAGAAGGGGTGTGTTTTTTTTTTTCCAGTCTAGGTTAATATCTAACAAGCAAATACTCCCTTAGCTGGGCAGAGTGGAGACTGTCTTAGCTGCCTTCCTTGTCCAGGCCTGAGGCTGGCCTGTTGGGATCCAACAGCAGAAAGATAGAACAGTATAGAATGAGGTGCCAACAGAGATGCCACAGTTTTGGGGTGTAGAGCATGGACCTCTTCCTGGCTAAGAGTGCAGCAGATAATTTCTCAAGGGTCAGCTGCCATTTCCCTGTCTCCCAGGAAGGAGCCTGCCTTTGTTTCTACTTCACAGAGAACTGAAGTCCTAAACGTGAGATCAAGGGAGCCAGACACACAGGGATGGGCTTGCTTATCATACTGGAGACTACAGAGAAACTGAGAAGCGCAGAGAGGAGTCACTTTAGCTGGACCATCAAGAGACACCCCCAGCTAATGTTCCGGTTCAGCACACAGTCAGCCTTCCTTGCAGATGGTCCTTCTGGAAGGGGTCGGAGAAAGTGAGGCAGAGGAGGAAAGAAAGGGGAAAGGGATAAAGAAGACCCCCTTCTTCAGCATCTGCCCTGTAAGATCGTATTATTCTCCCCCATCCTGACCTCAGTTTCCCTAGCCACTTCTGTGAAAATTTCTACACCCTTTAAAATTATAGTCATAGTATGGAAGAGGTTGAATTGTCTTCGAAGCTTTCTTTCAATGAGCGAAAAAGCAACACAAAAGAGCAGCATGGTGGTGGTACTTCAGTGTGCTGTTAAACAGTCCTCTCGGTTCTTACTCTGCCCAACGAGCCTTCCCATGTCGAGTACTCAGGTCTATGAGCGCTCAGAGTCTGAAAATTCAGACTAGGCCAAACGACAAACATAAAAACAAAAAACAGACAGAGGCTGAGATTAAAATACATGTCTGAGACTGGAGAGGTGGCTGAGCCACTGAGATTGTGTACAGCTCTCACAGAGGACTTGTTTTGAGTTCCCTCCATTGATGGAGGGAGTTTACAACCTCTGGAGACTCTGATGGCCTATTTTGGCCTCTGTAGCTATCTGACTCTTGTGCGCAACACCCCCCCCCCAATACACACACACACACAACTTAAAAAATAAGAATTTTAAAAACTCTTGTTTTGAACCTCCTTCTCCAAAAGGCTTCTTGCCCTCATCTGTCCATCCTACTCACGACCAGACATGCTCACATTAATGTATCCATAGCCAGCTGTCTGACTGGACTGGACTTCACAAATCTGATCAGGTGTTCCTGGTTTTTTTTGTTTGTTTGTTTGTTTGCAGATACTAGAATACATGCATTCACTGTTCCAACACACACACACGCACACACGAGTGCACACACACACACACACACACACACACGATTGCTGCCCCTGGAGGGCCTATATTCCTTGTCACCCAGGACAAGCTGATAATGTGGACATATCCCTATGTCATTCCTCTGTCATCTCTGTCATCTGCCTTCCTGGGATATTTCAAGTTCTGTGAGTTTGGCAATGGTGGGCATTCATTTGTGTTCTGGAATGTTCCTGGGGCCCAGCACAGGGTTAGAATGTGAAAGATGTGGTGTGTGTACCGGTGCATGAACGGTATGCATTCTTATCACCTCTGTCTATTTTCCTCCATTAAAGAGGCATGGTGGGCTTTCTGCTTCTCTCTATTCCAGAGACATCCTCATCTTTTTTTTCTTTTCTTTTTTTTCTTTTTTGAAACAGGGTTTCTCTGTGGTTTTGGAGCCTGTCCTGGAACTAGCTCTTATAGACCAGGCTGGTCTCGAACTCACAGAGATCCACCTGCCTCTGCCTCCCAGACATCCTCATCTTTGTATGAAGTACCAGCCTCATGCCTGAGACACAATGGTGAAGGTCAGAATGAACAGGTTCGCTTGTATTGCACACCTGGTTACCAGGGCTTCCTTTAACTCTGGGAAAGTGGACGTTGGACATTACCCCTTCATTGCCCTCCACTACATGGTCTACACTCTACCCATGGTAAGTTCAACAACACAGTCAAGGCTGAACATCATCCCTGCATCCACTGGTACTTGTCATCAATGGGAAGGCCATCCCCCTCTTCCAGGAGTGAGATTCTGCCAACATCAAATGGGATGATGCTGGTGCCGATTATGTTGTAGAATCTGGTATCTTCACTACTATGGAGAAGGCTGGGACCCATTTGAAGGATAGGGCCAAAAGGATCAACATCTCTGCTCCTTCTGCTAATGCTCCAAGTTTGTGATGGGTGTGAACCATGAGAAGGATGATAATTCACTTAAGACTGTCAACAATGTTCCCTGTATCACCAACTGCTTAGCATCCCTGGCCAAGTCATCCATAACAACTCTAGTATTTTAGAGGGACTCATTTGCACAGTCAGTGTCATCATTGCCACCCAGAAGACTATGATGGACCCTCCAAGAAGCTGTGATGTAATGGCCACGGGGCTGTCCAGAATATCATCTGTGCATCCACTGGTACTGTCAAGGCCATGGGTAAAGTCATCCCAGAACTGAAAGGAAGCTCTGATGTGGCCTTTCATGTTCCTATCCCCAATGTGTCCTTTGTGGATCTGACATGCTGCCTGGAGAAAGCTGCCAAGAATGATGACATCAAGAAAGTGGTGAAGCAGGCATTGAGGCATTGGAGGACCCTGGGATACACTGAGGACCAGGTTGTCTCCTGAAACTTTAAATGTGATGCCCACTCTTCCACCTTTGATGCTGGAGCTGGCATTGCTCTCAATGACAACTTTGTAAAACTCATTTTCTGGTATGACAATGAATACGGCTATAGCAACAGGGTAGTGGAACTCATGGCCTCTATGACCTCCATGGAGTTCGAAGTCTTGGACCACCTACCCCAGCAAAGAACATGAGAGCAAGAAAGAGGCCCTCAACTGCTGAGGAGTTTGTCTTAGTTTGGGTTTTGATTGCTGTGAAGAGACACCATGACCACGGAAACTCTTATAAAGCAAACATTTAATTAGGATGGCAGGCTTACAGTTCAGGAGGTTCAGTGCATTATCATCAGGATCAGGAGCATGGCGGCATGCAGGTAGATGTGGTGCTGGTAGTTGATAGTCTGACATCTTACAGGTAACAGGAAGTTGACTGACTGCCACACTGAGGGAAGCTTGAGCAAAAGAGACCTCAAAGCCCACTCCTACAGTGACACATTTCCTCCAACAAGGCCACACCTCCTAATAGTGCCACTCCTTTTGGTGACCATCCCAGAGATGCAGGGTTGGTTCAACATACAAAAATCTGTCAACGTAATCTACCATATGAAGAAACTGAAAAATAAAAACCATTTTGGTGACCATTTTCTTTCAAACCACCACAGAGTCCCACAGAGTCCCAACACTGAGCATCTCCCCTCACAGATCCCCAGAAGAAGGGGAGAGGCTTAGGGAACCCTGCTCTCTTGAACATCAGCAATAAAGTTCAGTGATTCCCCCACCCCTGAAAAAGCCACAGAGGGAGATGGGCTGACATACTTAATTCCAGAATGTTCTGGAAGAGCCTCTACTAATGAAGTGGGAAGAGGGTAAAGTGGGCCTCTTGTCTTCTATACTACGAATGAAATGGGGTGAGAAGAGAGACCCAGGGAAGCGGCGAGAAGCTTCCTAGACTATCTTCTTCACCTCTGCTGTGGAATGGAAGCCGGATGCCCCACCCCTGAACTGACTATAGCAAGCCAGAGACAGATGTGTCCCCTCTCCTTAAAGGACCTTTATGAGCTCCCCTCTTCTCTAAGGGCTGAAAGAGTGCTGTGGAGTATATTGTTTCCATTTTCGGGAGATCAGGATGGGGTAAACTGAGATGCAGCCATAGAAGGAGAGGCTAAGGCTAGAGAATCGCCTCCTCACCAATGCTTCTGGCCTCAGGTTGGCATGGAAGCTACCCATGCATCTTCCTGTGCCCTCCAGCTCCCAGTGGGAAGATGCCTGGGTCCCTCTTATGTATTCTTATCCCTCTTATGTATTCTTCTCTGGCTTTAAGCTCAGACTCAGGCAAGAGGCTAATGAGTGATTCTTCTCTGAAGTTCTGACTTGGAAAGCGTTGCTCACTCTGTTCCTCCTGGGTTACGCTGAGGCACTCTTGGCACCCAGCTTCCGGAACCCTGTGAGCTGAACCAGGCTGAGGAAGGAAACACAGGGCCAGTGCATTTAGTCCCTGACCTGACATCATCCCTCATGGGCCAGTACTTTGGCCTGAGGGAAGGAGGCTGGAGGTACTCTCTGGCTCAGAAACCCTGATTAGGTCTGAGTCACTCTCTCCATGAGCCTGTGTGGGAAAACTGCTTTGAGCTGAAGTGTGGGGTGAGGCCAGGGCTCACAGAAAAGATATAGGGATGTGGGAAAGGAGGGATCTCTTGAAGACAAAGTGGGGGTTCCAGCTCCTAGAAAGCTGAATTTATAGCAATCAAGGACCCCAAATCAGACAGTTTAACTCAGACATAAAAGAAAACTCTCACAATGTGCGAACTCTAGGCCCAGCCTGAGTCTCCACTGAGCTGGTTTCCCAAGGCAGGCAAGGGATGAAAAGTAACTACCAGGGAACAGAAGGGGCTGGGCTGGCTATCCTCCCACCTGGATGGGCAGGCAGCAGAATGACCGTGGCTGAGGAAAAAAGCTAGGCACAGTAGGAAGAATGGCATGGGATGAGGCTCCCTCCTTCCCTGTGGTCCCTCTCTGAAGGGGACATCCTCAGCCATTCCTCTGTCTGGCATCATGCCTGGAACCCTTTTGCCCCTTCACCCCTGGTTTCCTAGACCCTTCTAGAACATTTTTTTTTTTCAGAGAAAATGATCCTTTACCTTACTAGACCTAACTGGGGGACTTCAGGGTGTAGGTCGGTCCCAAACAACCACCCCTAACCACCATGGCTCATTAACACACAAAAACCCTAGCTTAGTTTGTGTTGCTCTGATGGCACTTAGAGTTTTAACTTGGAACCTTTGACTTTCACTTTGAGTATTCTCTTTCAGGTGTGAGAAATGTTTAAAAATGAAGCCAGGTGCCCTGCCCGCAAGGAACAGTCACTCACATTCCGTGGTGAACGGTCATTCGTGTTTCAGCCCTTTTGTTTCGTGTTTTTTCCTAGTGAACACTGTTTGTAAAAACATGATATAGGCTACAGGCTAGAAAAGTGGCTCCATGTTCAAGAGCACTGTTTCTTCCAGAAGGATCTGAGTTTGAGTCCTAGCGCCTGCATCAGGCAGCTCACAACTGCCTGTAACTTCAGAATTGAATGCCTCTGGCCTCTCTGTGGGTACCTGCAGTCATGTGCACACACCCCTTTCCTCTTCCCCTTCCACACACATAATTAAAAAGTAGAATGAAGCCTTTAAAAGCATGATATAGATTGGAGAAATGACTCAGTGGAAAAGAGGGCTTGCTGCTCTCTTCCGGAGGACCAGAGTTTGGTTCTGTGGGACTCAAGACCACCGATATGTAACTATATCTCCAAGGAATTTGAACCATGTATATGCACACACACACGGAGAGAGAGAGAGAGAGAGAGAGAGAGAGAGAGAGAGAGAGAGAGAGAGAGAGAGAGAGAGAGAGAGAGAGAATTTTCTTGGTAACTCTTTGAGGTATGAGTTGAGAGCCACTTGGAAAGGTGCATTGCAGCTAACGCTGAGACAACTGAGATTCTTCTTTGAGAAACCCATATCATTCTTTCCCTAGGCACTTTTTTATTTTTAAAATAAATTTCAAAGTTGCTTCTCACTGGCTCTTCCAGAAATTCTTTTCTTCATGAAAGCCAAAGATCCAGCTTGACCCCAGACAAGGTATCTAAAAAGAAGAAGGCCACTCGTTTATGGATGACAGTGTGACGCTTGGTACCTAAATATCAGCTGCTGTTGACTATGCATACATGTTATTACAGTGTTTCTTTTCTCTGCCATGGGAATTTGCTGCTGATGTGAGCAGATCTAACCTTCCCTTTGTGATGGGCATTCCAGCTGTTCCAGCCTCCACGCTGTGATCTCATCCAGCCTCCCTGTGCTTCTCCAGTACAAGTTCCCTCCATTCAGGGATGTAACTAACCACACATCCAACTGTAGGACTATCGCACCAGCTTGTTAACCAAGCTGACTCCTGATTATCTGTCTAGGAAAGAGATGATGGAACTTCATTGATATTTGCATTTCTCTGGTTGCCACTGAAGCTCAATATAGTTGGTTGGGTTTTTTTTGTTTGTTTGTTTGATTGATTGATTTTTTAAATATTTATTTATTTATTTATGTTTTTTTTTTCGAGACAGGGTTTCTCTGTGGTTTTGGAGCATGTCCTGGAACTAGCTCTGTAGACCAGGCTGGTCTCAAACTCACAGAGATCCGCCTGCCTCTGCCTCCTGAGTGCTGGGATTAAAGGCGTGCGCCACCACCGCCCGGCTTATTTATTTCTTATGTATACAATATTCTGTCTGTGTGTATGCCTGCAGGCCAGAAGAAGACACCAGACCTCATTACAGATGGTTGTGAGCCACCATGTGGTTACTGGGAATTGAACTCAGGACCTTTGGAAGAGCAGGCAATGCTCTTAACCACTGAGCCATCTCTCCAGCCCTAGTTGGTTGTTTTTTAAACTCTGGCTCTTCACTCTTTTGGCTCTCCATTCTTTTGCTTTTTGGGGGCCCACCACTCAGCTCCCAAATAAATCACATACAGTCTTATTCTTACTTATGAATGCACAGTCTTAGCTTGGCTTGTTTCTAGCCAGCTTTTCTTAACTTAAATTATTCTATTTTTTTCCTCTGGGATAGTTTAAGTTAAGGAAAGCCAAACCCTTTCTCTATTGCTGTATGCCTTTCTGTACTCCTTTCTCTGTGTCCGACTCTGTAGCTGAGTGACTGACCCTAGATGTCTTCCTCTCCTTTTCTTGCTCCTCAATTCCTTCTTCCCAGAGTTCTCTTCCTACATGGCGTCTCTTGACTCTGCCTACTCTCTATCTCTGTCCAGATTTCCCGCTTTGCTATATTCTGCACTGCCATAGGCCAAAGGAGTTTCTTTATTAACCAATGATGATAAAACATATTCACAGCATACAGAGGGGAATCCCACACCAAACATTTTAACTTATTTCAGTATAAGTGTGGCTCATTCTACTCAGTCTAGTGATCTGGTTATTTCTAGTTAGTCAGTGCTACATTATTTTAACTGTAACTCCATAACTGATCAACAGTCACACAAAAAGCATGGTGCCAATTTTGTTTGCTTTCTACGGATGGGAAATCTGAAACTCAGGATTAAAATGATTTGTCCACAGCCTGCCTCACCAAGTTCCCACAGCAGAAAGGGTCTTTACACAGGGCCACACCTTCTTGTCTGTTATTACCCCCCCTCACACCCCAGTCCCTGCTACCCCACATCATGCAGTTACTGTGTGCTAGGAAATAGCCAGGAGCCTTGTTCCTCAGCCTTGTCGCCGGGACTGGAAATGCTATGTCTACAGTGTCTCCAGCAGGGAACACCCACTAGGCAGTTGGGAACACCGGGTAGATGATCTTGTCTCAGTCTCAAGAAGAACTAGATCTCTGAAGGCGCTTTTATCTTCCAGACACTTATTTCCCAGCCTATGTGTGGTCTCTACTCTGGTTCTAAAATATCGAGAGTCAGGAGTATCCCCTGGGCAAGCAGAGACGTTTTCTAAGAGGTTGTCGTCTGTTGCCCTTCTCTTCCATACTTCTTAATCTTTTCCCTCTTACTTCCCCTTTGGACTTGCTACCTCAACTCCATCTTTTTCAGAAATGTGTTCTTTGGTCCGTTGTGCAGGGAAGTTTGTTAGAGAACAAAGTATCAACACGATCTATAAATGAGGCGTGAAGGTGAAGCATCCCGACGTACATGAAAGAATCAGGAGTCCAAGCAGGTAGTCAGTGGGTACCAGGTGCTGCCAGGGCATCCTGGAGTCCTGCCCTAAATGAAGAAGTGGCCTCTTCTTCCCTGGAGAGAATCCACCAATGCCAACTCCTGAAGCCACTGTGTTTGCCCAGCGCAGTCTATTATTGTGTGATGTCCTGCGAAGAAAGCCTGACTCTTTACCAATAGCTACTGCTGAAATGGGAAGGCCTGGGCACTGAGGCCTGTAAGAGCGGGCAGTGACCACAGCTTGCCAGGGTGGGCCCTGCAGCCAGGGTGTCCCCCTGAGGTCTCAGGGGGGCTTGCGGTGGCTGAACTATAAAGACTTCTGACCTTTGAGCTACTAAGAGAGCTTGGTTTGTGGCAGGCTGCTCAGCCTTCAGGATTGGAAGCTCCCAGCACCACTGCCCCGGAACCTGTCATTAGTGGGAGTTTGGAATGGAGGCCTGGCAAGGGTTTTTCCAAGAAACACACGTTGGAGAGAAAAGAGGAGCGGACTGCAGATGGGAGAGCCTGGAGTTTGGTCTCATGCAACTGCTCCCTGGCTCTTAACTTGAACCAAAAGCAGTCCCTTTCTTAACCCTGTAAAACGGGATGATGGGACCCAAGTATGATGACTCCTTCAGTCACTCGACAGTGTGACTGTCAGAGGTCACTATAGGCACAGTGGCCGGAAAGGCAGCCCTGTCCCTTCTCGTGGGTCTTACTTTATTATAGTGTGTGAATACAGGCAACAGCAATCACACAAACCAATGAACAAAGTTTCTTTACAGGACTGAGACGTACAATCAAGTAAACAAAACAGCAGTCATGAGAGAGGAGGAGAGCATGATATTGGTCAGAGGTTACTGTCTAGCCACCAGGGCCCTGACCTGGTGCTAGCCATGGAGATGGGCAGAGGAGGGTCTACACATGTCCTGCTGGAGAGGAACACATGGGAGCTTCTGCCTAGGGGAAGGAATAGAGAGGACTCACACTGTTCAGATGTCGTGGTTGTCTTTCGGGATATAGGCTGGTCCTCACCAGTGAGGTCGGTGATGGAGCCTGGCATCTGGAGTAGCTTATGCCCAGGGGAAATTCCCTGGAACGACTTGAGGCAAGGTGAGAGCACCGAAACTGGATTCTGGGACCTTTACTGCTCAGCTGGAGTTTCAGCTTTATCCGGAGCTGGTTTTCTATGTGAGCAAGACAGTTGTCCTGGCCAGGAAGAGCTGGAAATAAGTGGGCTGGCAGGCCTCTGCAAGAAAGCAGCCTTACCAGAGTCTTGCAGCCACAGACAGAGTCACCTCTGACATACATTGAGCGGACACCATGCTAGAGACCCGAAAACCTTAGAAGATAGACGTTAGCATCATCCACATTTTTAAGGCAAGGAAATGTGCTTCAAGCAGGCTAGGTAGCGCCAAGCTATTACCCACCAAGAAACCCGTAAGGTCTTATGTGTAAGGACTTGTGATATTTCAAAAAGAAGTAATAAACATTTTCTGGGTACATTTGAGGACCAGCTACTTAACAAACCCATTGTCACAAGAACCCCAAGACCTGAGTTTTGTTGTCTTAATTCTAAATAATGAGGAAATTGAAGTTCAGACAGCTGGGGGATACAGTGGGACTCTCAGAGCTGGGCAATTTATAAACTGGGACATCAGCGTTGTCCTGCATGGCGCTGAGGCCTACTGCCTCCCCTGTTGGAGTCAGCTGCCTCCTAGGTTTAAGAAACTCCTTTCTAGAAACTTCACACAGGCATGGAGTTTTTGCTCCATGGGACCTGAAGCTTGAGAAGTTTGGAAAATCAACTTGGTTGATCAAACTAACATTTAGGAAATGAAATAGAAGTGAGGTGAAGGCAGCAAAATGGCAGCCTGTGAGTTCCCAGCCTTTGTTTATCCACAAAAACAATGATTTCACAACCACCACAGGCGAAAATAGGTCCCGGAGAGCTCTGGAGTACAGCCAGGAAGCCGCAGTCCCTCGGGGGAGCATGTGACTTGAGCCTGGCTGTGAGCAGAGCACAGAAAGCATTTTGGGTACATTGTCCTAATCCCAGGCCAGTATAGCAGTTCAGTGCCTAGAGGTTTCTTCTTGGTCATGACTTTCTTCCATGGTTGCAAAAGGAGATCCTGGGATCTGCTGAGGATCCCTAGTGTCTTTGCTATTGTTACGGTTGCTCACAACTTTTGCCTCTGAAGGCCAATACTAACCCCAAGCTGATAAGGCTGCCCAGAACCTACCCCACTTCCTTCCTTAGAGCCAAAGCTCTCACTGTCCCTTCTTGGGCAGAAAGCAATCACATACAAGGGAACCCTCCCCCCCATGGCTCTATAAGTGTATTTCTTAGTAGAAACTTAGCAGCCTAGGAGACCGAGATGACACAGTCAAAGGACCAAACATGACCTTTAAATACTTCAAACTGAGGATTACTTCTAGGCTGGATTGAAGGACTAGAAATGGGGAAGAAGAGATGGTTCCAGGCAAGAGGTAACCCAGAGAAATGGGCTGTAGATAAAACAGTCATCCATGCTGATAGCAAAGTGTAATCACTATGACTATATTTGCATCCAAGATCAGAGCATCTAAATGTATAAAGGATGCCTGTGTAGAACTGGAGAAGGAAATGGGAGCTCTTACGGTAGTCATTGAAAGCTCTGATGTCCTACCCTAAGATCAGCTAGAGCACCAGACGGGAACATTGTAAACGTATTTTTGAGCCTTGGCAACATACACACGGAATTTACCGAGCAGTGGCAGAAGCATGCACATTCTCACCAGACACACACAGAAAGGCTTCGAGATGGAGTGTGTTTATCAGGTCACAGAAAGCCAATAAGCTTAAGAAAACTCGGAACAGTGCTAAGTACCTTTTCTGAACACAATGGACTAAAGCCAAAGTCAGTAAAAAAAAAAACAAATTTTGCAAATGCACGGAACTAAATAATGTTTCATGGACTAACTTCTTTTTTTTTAATATGCATGTGTTTATTTAGCGTGTGCACACATGTTAGGTGGCTGGGAGTGCCTGCTGCATCATGTGTGGTGGTGGTCAGAAGACAACCTGTAGGAGTTGTCGTGTGGGTTCCAGGGAACAAACTCAAACTCTCCGGCTCAGGGGAAAGCGCCTTCTTGCTGGCCCTTTAACTTCTGGTTCAGCAATCCCACTCTCAGCTTCTTAGTCTGTACCCTATGGAAGAAGTCTACCACAGGCTGGCATCACCAGAGACCAAACCACTCCCACCACCGTGCCGTGATGCAACTTTCTGAAAACCATGAGCCCCAAACAAGCCTTTCCTCACTGTGACCACAGTGCCATGAAAGTTACCAGCCTAGCATCACAGGCAAACGGCAGCCTCCTGTGCCCTCAGTGAGTTCTGAAAAACATGTTCGCTTCCTAGTGGAGGTCCCGAGGCCTAGGAAAAAGACTCAAGGACGGCTGTTGAAGTTATGCGCAGTGACTGCTTCTCGCAGGTAGCATGGGGATTTCCGCAGGCCATGTCCCAGACTTGCCCCATGTCTGTGACATCAGGAGTTCCCTTGCCACATTGGGGCCCTGCCGTTCTTTCTCTTGGAAAGCACACTGTAGGAAAGAATTTCCTTAACTTTCTTTCTACCTGTTACCGTTCCTGCTCTCGAGGTCCACACTTTGAGCTGTCTCCTCTGAGATTGACCTGTATTTCTACAATGTGATTTTATGTCAGTTCTCAATCTCAGCTGTAGGCACAGGCCTCGCTCATGGCTTTCCCGTTTAGTTTTGGTAATTCATAGCTTCAGAAATCTTCTTCATTATTTTCTTATAGTACTTGGGGTCAAACCCAGTGCCTGTGTATGCTGGTAAAATTCTTTAACTCCTACACTATAACCCCAGCCTATTTATTTGTTTATCTATCATTTATTTATTATAATTTCCACTTCTCTGTTGAGAGCACGTATTTTCTGACTCTTAACATGAAATGTAACCATTTACACCTTAGAGACTAGCTTCCTTTAACTTCCGGAACATGTCCAGAGTAACTGCTTTGAAGTCTCCTTGGGCTTTTTTTGATGGTTTTGCTTTGTTTTCTAGTCACTTAGGCTTTTTTTTTTTTTTTTTTTTTTTTTTTTTTTTTTTTTTTTTTTTTTTTTTTTTTTTTTTTTTTTTTTGTCTCATGTCTGGTCACTTTGTTGCAAACTGGTCATTGCATCTCAGTGATTCTGGTTTTGCTTGATTTTCCTGAAAGTTCCTGGTGCTTGATTTTAGGAACTAATCTGGGCTTGGTTTACCAAACGAACCGCTTCCATGGTGCTTAGCCACTGTCGTCTCTGCACAGAGCTGTGCCAGCCAGCATTTACTTCATTTTTTAAGATTTATTTTCATTATTTTCAATTATGTATGTTTCATTATTTTCAATTGTATGTGTGCCTGTGTGTTGGGTGCCTGTGGAGGCCAGAAGTCCTGCATCTCCCCGGAGGAGCTGTAGGTACAGGCAGTTGTGAGCCAGCAGACGTGGGTGCTGGGAACGAGACTCAGGTCCTCTGCAAGAGCAGCAAGTACACCCAGCACTGGGCCACCTCTCAGCCCTTTTACTCTACTTTTCAGTCCGGACCCCCAAGGGTCTGGTCTCTTTCGGTGTTGCCAGATAATCGTTTGAACAGAGAGCATGCTCAGACATCTTGAACAAGAAGCTCTCCACACTTGGCTGCCCAAGCTGGGTGTGGTTGGAGAAACAGTTGTACGACAAGCCTTCCCGTCTCTCTTTGATCTCACTTTGGCTGCACTCTCTCAGGTCTCCCCCCCACCCACCACCTCACTCACGCTTGTGTTAGCAATCCCCTGGGTGTGTGCAGAGACTTTATGATCTCAACTTCATTATAGCCACCTCGCCTGAAGGATTCTCCTATTCTGGCTGAGTGTTTCGCCTCCTGGAACCAAAGCTATAACCTTGAGCCAGGAAAGTTGTAGTTTTTCCTACCTCTTGTCTACAACTGAATATATAACCTTTAACCTATCAACGGCAGATTCTCTCCTCCTCCCCCCAGACCAAACCTGCTCCCTCTACCTGGTACACCGCTGGTTTCCATTAGCCTTGGGTCCAAGCCCACCACGAGCAAATCTATGATTTTCCTTACCCAAGATAGCACATTGCAGGGTGGCTGCACAGCCAGGCCACAGACTAGTGGCCATCCTGGCACAAGAGAAGTTCTTAATGAGTGGTCATCGTCCAGTGATCTGAATGGCTGTTCTTTGTATTTGTCTTGTTGACAGTTTTGTCTCATATGCTTGTTGCCATTCAAAGGGAGCGGCTATCTAATGTCTCATGCCACCACTTTGAGGTGAATCTTGGGTTAGATTATCGTAACTTTTTAATTGGAGATGGGCCGCTACCAGGAGGTCGGTGTAGAGTCATGGAAAGAGAGCCCCGAGTTTTGCATAAGTCACCTCAAATGCTCAAAAATAAACGGGGAAAGTGACCGAGGGAGGCAGTCAGGCTGAACGCAAAGCCGGGAGAGTCAGACCTAGGGTCTGGTCTCAGTCATGCCCCAAAAAGACCTCTCTGAGGCTCCCTGACTTTCTACAATGTCTGACAAAGGATGCCCCGTCTAACCTGACATCCTTTACCATCTCTCCCCTGGGTCCTGTCCCCACCAGTTCTCTTAGGGGCCCTGAGACTTTTGGGGGGTAAAAATGGCTGAAGTCAGCTTTCACTTCTGCTCAGACATCTGAAGCCAGCAGCAACATTTCCTTGTTCTTGTCTGGGTGGTTGCAGGAATCCATGTGATGTGTGTGTGTGTGTGTGTGTGTGTGTGTGTGTGTGTGTGGTGTGGTGTGTGCAACCTCTATTTGTGGAAAACAGAAGGATACGTTTTTCTCAGGCTAAACTAAGGCAAAGGCCATAATCTACAGCCAGCGAACTGGAATCTCTCTCAGCCAACTCTCCCCGCTCTCCCTCTGCATCTCTGGGTAGATGAACCAGTGTCAGAGCAAGGTGGATCCTGACTTCCCTGTGTATACTCCTAGCCTCAGGTTCAAGTGTGTGAAAACTATCCAAACATTCCCTGCTCAAGGGAGATAGTTCAGCTGGTAAAGTGCTTTCTATGCAAGCAGAAGACGCCAGATCTGCAGAACCCACTTCAAGACAAAAGCTGGTGTGTGCTTATGATCTCAGCCCAGAGGAAACAGAGACAGGAGGATTCCTGGAGTTCAATGGCCAGCCACCGTATCCTGTTCATCAAGTTTAAAGCCAATGAGAAAACTTGGATATATATATATATACATATATACATATATACATATATATATATATACCTGAGGAACAATTACAATTTCTAGGATTTCCTCTGGTTTCCACACACATGTGCCTGTTTGTTTCAACTGAACACTCCAGCTGTTTACTCTGTCATAAATACTGTGATAGGACATTTGTACCTGAATACAGCTTCCATCCCCAATGCAAACCTTTGGGGACAAGCAGCAACACTTAGAACCCAAGAGCTCCGAGCCCTGCCGCAAAGAACTTCTTATAGCTCTTTTCTACAAGGACTTGCAGTGAACACTGTCTTAGTCCTAAACCCAGAAAGGAAGCTCCCTTTGGAGACAGATTATGGGGTGTGGTGTAGAAACTGGTGGACTGATGACACACTCCATCCTCCCAGACCATAAGGATGAAGGAAGATCTGCCCACCGGTTCCCTTAGATGCCTGGATGAGCAGGTCGTCAGCGGCCCATGAAGTCTGCTGGGCCAGCAGGTCCTCTCAGTGACCTTCTTAGTCCCATTTGCCCCTTGGCTGATGTGGGAAAGGACATGCCCAATTATGGTGTTACAATCCTTCCCCTTGTCACCTCACTCTCTCTTCTCTGAGTTTCATTGCCAAGTAGAGTGGTTGTTTGAAGAATCTCTGGGGTCAGAACCACGCACAGGCTGCTGCACTATCCAACGTGGGGGGATTTGTACTTACCATGCGTCTATACCTCATACTCTAGTCACACCCATTCTGCCACTGAATGGTCACAGCATCCTGTGACCTCACTAATATTAGCATCGTTTAAAAGCACAGCCAAACCAACGGACTGGAGAGGACAACCGCCCTAGTTCCCACAGGTGGCCCAGACAGAGCCCACTGAAAAACACTTCCTAGAGTTAGCTGGAGGAGTGTCGGCCCTGCTGAACCAGCTGAGGGAAAACACCAGCCACACGGTGAAACCAAAACCCATGAGAAAACTTTGGGGTGGCAGAGGGACATCGTGACCACTATGGCTGAAGGCTAGGTGCCCATGGAACTTTCCAGGAGCACCCCTGGGGCTGAGGAGTCAGCAGTCCCCAGAAGACTTGGCTGGGGGGTGGAGCTCACATTGAGCAGCTCCTTGGGGCAGCTGATGGAAGTTTGATCACAACAGGGGGCACACAGGTACCTCTGTGTGCTGCTGGCAGGAAGCCACGAGCAACCAACGCTGACTGAGATGAGAAGAATCCCTCTGGGGATGGGATTGAATTTTCTTAACCGGGACCAGCGTTTCTGGTTACCACTAGAGGTTTCCTCAATCACGTGTACCCTGGGATCTGAAGAGCCATGGTGAGAAGCTACTGAAGTCCTGCAAGGTCGGTCTCTCAGCTGGGTTCTGGGCAGTTCATTTCTCTACACGATGCCAAGGGCACTCTGAGGCCTCTGGGATGGGTGAGCGGGCAGGGACTTTGCTGTGGGTGTTACAGATGGGATTCATGCACTCTGTTCTGTGCCTATGGATAAGGTACCCCACTGTCTGTTCCCTGAGAAGTCTTTGGATTTATAAAAGTGCACCCATCCAGGGGAGATCCTGTGTCGGACGCTCTAAGATGGGGAAGGGTGGCGAAGGTTCCACAGAGGGCCTGGGCTATGAGAGAAGATGGATGGGCACATGCAGAACAGCTGTGGGGCTAGAGGTGCGCTCCACAATCTCCTAGGAAGAGAGGCAGCTGGAGCCACCATGCAGAGTCCAGTGAGGTTGGCAGCAACATGTGCTCTGTCTGACTCAAGGTCAATGTCTGGCTGTTGCTTTCTCTTACTTTGTTTTTGAATGAAATTGTCTGGTTTTTCAGGTATCCCAGGGACGATATGACAGGACTGATTTCTGGAATGATCTTTTTAGCCAAGATATGGTTTGTTAGGAAAGGCAACGCGACGAAAGAATAAATAGTTGATAACATATTTTGAAAGGATTTGTTGTTGTTGTTTTGGTTTGGTTTGATTTTTGGTTTTTCAAGCAGGGTTTCTCTGTGTAGCTCTTCCTACCTCTACCTCCAGAGTTCTGGGATTAAAGGTCCGTGCCACTACGTCACGCTTTCTTGAAATGATTTTTTTTAAAGTATCTTGGACCTGGCCTAGGGAGATACCTTAATCAGTAAAGTGCTTGCTTTAGAAGTGTAAAGACAGCTTGATCCAGTAGCATACGTGTTAAAAAAAATCTGGGCCTAGTGGCACACACTTGCAATCTCAGTCCTGGGAAGGTAGAGAAAAAAGGATCCCTGAGGCTCATTGGCCAGCTAGTCTCTCCTACCCCATGGTCTTTACTCCAGTGAGAGATCATGTCTAAACAAAACAAACAAAAAATACAAAACAGCTCCTGAGAAATAACACCCATACATGTGCACACACATACAATTTATTTATTTATTTTGGTCTTTCAAACAGGGTTTCTCTGTAGCTTTGGAGCCTGTCCTGGAACTAGCTCTTGTAGACCAGGCTGGCCTCGAACTCACAGAGATCCGCCTACCTCTGCCTCCCGAGTGCTGGGATTAAAGGCCTACGCCACCACCACCCGGCCCATACACACAATTTCAAAGACTGTCAAAGCTTCTCATTTACTTTGTACTTGGCCACTGGTTCCATCCTCACTGGCCCACACCAACAAAGAACCAGTGTTACCTTGAGCTGGAACTGTAGGAGAATTCTCTTGACTTGTCTGTAGATGGAGAGCTAGTCCCCCTGAACTTGAGGGGGACTGGGCATAGAGTATGAGAGGCAGACAGAGCAGCAGTATAGGATAACTTTACAGACTGCCGCTTAGCCAGCTCACCAAGACCAACCACACCAGGGATAGCACATGGGCTTCTGTGAACTTCTGCCACCATGCACTCCCTGCCCAAACCTGCAACACAGCCTGATTAAACAAATGACTGTGGAGGACCAAACCGAAGGCCATTCTCCAATGTCCTAATCTTCAAAACTGACGGGGTCACAAAAGAACAAACACAGGTGGTAAAGCCCCAGATCAGTGCCCCTGGTGCCACTGTACCAGTGTGAGTATCTTAGTTCTGGTGACTGCCATTTTCCCCATAATCCTTGAATTGTTTTCAAAATAAAAAGTTAAAAAAAAAAAATTGTACTCATCTCGCCTCAGGGCAGAAGTGGTCACATGATGAGCACTCCCAGGGAAACTTGTCTTTGAACCTTCTGGAACACAAGGAGGCCTTTGCCACTCTCTCTGATCCCACTCGTTCCAATCCTCCATCTGTTTCAGGGCCACGTTGTGTTCCCTGCCCCTCCCTGTATTTTTTCTTCTGTTTATTTTTTGTTGGGTTTACATTTTTCGTGTCAGGGGCTGTGGAGCTGAGCAATGCCTGCCCTGCTGGGCAGTGCTCACTGTCTAGTGTGGACTCAGCCTCCCAAGCCCAGCTGTTCTTCAAGGAGGCAAGGGGGCACCCAGACCTTCAGAGAGCCTCTCAACTAAATGGAGACAGTCATCCTTTAGGCAATACAGCACAGGCGTCCATGGCTGACCCAGCAACTGTGGTCTGTGTTTGAAAATTCTTCCCTCTGCGTGAACTCTGGTCTATGGGATGGAGCTCGGGGACCAGCGCCTGAGGCTGGCAGTCAGGGACCTGCTGAGAAGGTTTAGGGGTATGGAGAGGAGCTGTAGGACAGGGCAGCTCAGCTCTTCCTCAGCAGGCCCGGCAGAGCAGGTGTGCTTTCCTCAAAAGCGATGCCTCTGCCAGATTAGCGATGCCTTAGAAGCTGAAGAAGAAGGAAAGAGACTGATAAAGTTGCAGGAAGACGATGCCTAGATGTGAATCACAGCACAGAGATGAGATTCAAAACAGAGTACAGTGGTTAGGACCTAACCTCAGGGGGTTTCCCTCCAGCATGGCTTCTGGTAGGCTATGCTTTGTTGTGCTGTGTAGTGTTGTGTTATGGTGTCCTGGAGTCTTCTACCTACTCATGGAGTACCCCTTCCCTTCCCTTCCCTTCCCTTCCCTTCCCTTCCCTTCCCTTCCCTTCCCTTCCATTCTCTTCCCTCCCTTCCTTTCTCTTCCTTTTCTTTCCTCTTCCTGACTTGAGACTGAACTTAAGGTCTCAAGCTCGCTAGAGAAGTGTGTGCCACCGACCTAACCCAGCTCCTTGTTTTCCTTTCATTCTTTTATTCTGAGACAGAGTCTCACTGGGTGTCCAGGCTGTCCTTTGGCTTGCTCTGTGGCCTGGACAGGCATGAAACTTTCAGTCCTCCATCCTCAGCCTCCTGGGAGGCTGGGATCTCAGATCTGAACCACCAGGCTGGCAAACCATTTTTGAGTGACTGAAAGAGTGAAGTGCTGAGTCCAGGGGAAGGTTAGGCTAGGAGGAAGAGAGCCAGAGGAGGAAGGGCCAAGCTCCAACAGCCACCATTAACTGTGGTGGACTCCACGGTGGTCTCCATGGCCTGTGCTGTGGGCTGAAGCAGCACATTCAGGAGAAGGGACAGCCCTGAATCCTGGCACATTTTACTTCCCTCGAGGTGGTGTGGTACAGGGGTCTGAACAGGGACGAGGCTGTGGAACCTGCTAGGTGAGGGAAAGTGAGACTGTGGCCTGACTCTTCTGTGCTCTGTTCCCTTGCCATGTCAAACAGTATCCACAGCCCCTTCTGAGCAGAGATCTGGGTGCTAAACAGAACCACAAGATGGAATACAGGTTCTCCTTCAGAGCGAAGTCTCTCACAAGGTGACCGTGGAGCTCCCAGACCTCCCTCACCAGAAGGATGCTAATTCCCCAAGCCATTGGCAGGAAGTTCTTGGGAGACCTTGTCATCTCTACCTTGTTGGTCTCTATACACCTGACAGCTGGGATGCTGCCTCAGGACCAAGAGGAGAAAAACACGATGCATCTGGTGTGCACAGCAAATGCAGGGGATGCTTGTGTCCACAAACCCACTGTGTTGTCCACAAGGGCTGTAGATGGTCCTCACTTCCTGGGTTAAATCCCTTCTGACCCTCAAGGGCTCCTGCTGTGTTTCCTGGAGCTAATGAGTGCTCTGAGCCTGTAGCTGTTGAGTAGAGGTTGTTGATAAACGGTGATGGAAAAGGGCCTACGAGGAGAGAGGAGAGAGGCTTCTGGGTGTCATCTATGGTACAGTGTGCACACTCTTACATAGAGAGCCCTAGGGTTTGCAGAAGCTTGGGCTGCTGGTGTGATCTGGGGGAATGGATGACCTGTTTAATTCCCGTGTTTAATTCACTTGTTTCTGGGCCAGAGGGAGCCTTTTCCTAGCTCTGTCCTGCACTGGTCTTGCTGTAGGAAGACCTCCTCTGCAGAGGTGCTGTGTCAGTAGGAGGCAGGAGGCTGGGTGGGTTTCTGGAATGGCTGGGCTCTGTTGAAAGGGACAAGAGTGTGTTTACATCTGAGGTGGGCAGAGACACTTGCTCTTCAGAGCCCAGGCATAGCTGAGAGGGTTTCTACCCCCAGGAGACTCTGGCGCCTGTTTGCCTGGGGACACGACCTTGCTAAGCCTGCTTCTCTGCCCTCTGGGCTGTTTGTGTGGTACCCTTCCCTTGTTCTTTTAGGCCACTGGCTAGATCTTCCCCTCATTGATCTCTCCTCCTACTATCCTGCCACTTTGGGGGTCAAGTTCTCCTCACATTCCTCTGCCTCTTTAGCCCTCAGCTTGGCAACTCTCCGTCACCCCTCAGGCAGCCAGAGACCAAGACACTGTCAAGTCTGAGGAGAACAGTGAAAGTGGTTATGAAAGTTGGTCTGGCACGTCAGCCTTTCATTCCAACAGGAGTCGAAATGGTGGGGCAGTGGAACTGTCCCCATGGTCCTGCAGAAAAGGAAGCCAGGTCATTTGCATGTCCAGACTTAAAAGAGCACTGGGGTCAGAGAACAGGACGGGCCCCTTAGGCCCTTGCTCACTTCCCCTAAAAGGACTGGCCTTGAAAGAGAATCTCCTGGGAGCCCTGCTTGAGGAGTTCAGCGGGGCTCTGAGGGCAGACCTGGAGGCAGTTCACTGGGATCTGACTTTGACCCCTAATTAGCCTTTGGAGCCTCTCTGTGTCAGAGCTGTCTCTTTCTTTCCCTCAGATTCTGCAGTAGGAACCTATCCACAGTTTTCTCGGTAGCTGCGTGGGAGTAGCTGACTTCATGCTCTCATGGGGACCCCATGAGGGCTGCAGATGCCAGGCGGAAGCTGGGCCAGGCCAGGGTCTTGGCAGCTGAGGGACTGTAATGTTTCTCACCACTAATTGGTCACCACAGACAAGCCATTTACAGCTGACTCCGAACATCAGTCTGTGGGTGATGTGACTGTGACCATCAGTCTCTGACGACATGAAGAAAGCAAGACAGCGTGTCCATTCCACACACCCCATGAATTTAAACACGGAGCCCCCCTCTCACACCCCTAGGACGGAAACTAGGAGGGGTGTGAAGGGACACAGGACGGATGCTGGAAAAGCTGATGGGGTCTTCCCTGCTCTTTCTCATGCCAGGCTCGGGGTCTGTGGTCATCCGAGTCTGGGGGTTCTTTCTGTTAGCTCTGTCCTGGCCTTACACCCCCAAAGCCAGTCACAAGGGAAGCCACAGGAGGAGTGCACTGCTGGGATCAGGGAGGGAGAGCCACTGGGAGCTAATTTAACACAGATGTATCGTTTGTCTCCTGACTTCAAATCTGCAAAAATTATGTAACCCCAAAGGTAATACTGAAAACAGACAGGAACCGCGATTCGCCTGACTTTGCTGACGCTGGTCCTAGGGCCTGCTGCTCACTTTGGCTTATCCTGGGCATAGTTTATCACGGATGCGTAGGAGATGTTACTTTGGCTCTGCTTTTTTCTCCTCTTTCCATCATAAGCTAAGCATCTTCCCGTGACTCTATGGCACAATGGTCATCCTCAAGACTGCATAAATATTGGACTTCTAGTTTGCTTTGATTTTTTTTTTAATGATCACACAGTAAGATGTGATTCAAAGACGAAACAGCACACAGGCAAAGCTACCCTGAGCTGCGTCGTGGAACCAAAGGCTGTCTTTTCCTAATCCCTCCAAGGAATGGCAATTAATTGGGAACACAAGACGCTTATTTGGGGGGCAGAATAGGGTTGGCATCAAGCCGCATTGTAAGTGGTGACGATGGTGGCTGAGAGTTTTATCCTCTGTCAGCTGGCTCCCTGACAACCGTATTTGCTGGCCAGTGCTGTGATGTGGTCTTTGGCCAGAGAACAGACTTTCCAGCCTGGGAAATGAAGTGACTCATAAGGAAACAATCCCCAGAGCTTTGGGCTAGTTTGTTCTTAATCAGAAGTCTGTGAATCTGCTGTAGGCTTTGCCAGAAAAAGGGATCCTGAAAGTGGGTGCCAAATTTAGCATATAAAAACTCTCTCTGTCTCCCCCCCCCGTCTCTCTCTGTCTCTGTCTCTCTCTCTCGGGCGTGGAGTGGGGGAATACACCGTGGGTGTGCCCCCAGAGGCTAGAAGAGGGCATCAAACCAGAGCTGGACTACAGAAAGTCGTCAGCAGCCATACAGATGCTGGGATCCAAACTCTTGTTCTCTGCGAGAGCAGCAAGTACTCTTAACCCCTAAGCCATCTTTCCAGTCCCTAAATTTCTAATTTATTGTTTTGTTTTTGCTTTTTGAGACAGGGTTTCTGTGCACCCCTAGCTGTCCTGAAACTCACTCTGTAGCTCAGGCTGGCCTCAAACTTACTTAGAGATTGGCCTGCCTCTGCCTCCCGAGTGCTGGGACTAAAGGCATGCGCCACTACGCCTAGCTCTAAATTTCTATTTTTCTAAAAAAAATTTGAATACTCTAATTTTAATAGTAATAAAAAGTAATCTCTCTTACTATATTTCTTTTTTAATTTTTTAAAAAGAAAACAAACTATCCTTTTTCATTTTACATACCAATCCCAGTTCCCACTCCCTCCCTCCTCCCATTCCCTCCACCTTTCCCCCATCCCACCCCGCATCCACTCCTCAGAGAAGCTAAGGCACATTGCTCTGAGAAAGGACCAAGGCCCTCCCTACTATATCTAGGCTGAGCTAGGTATCCATCCAAAGAGAATGAGTTCCAACTCTTACTATATTTCAAAAATAAAAAGCAGTTACTCTTTAGAGCTGGCCTGTTTATGGTAAGCATATTTTCACTTTCAATATTTTCAGTTTCATCATAGTCACTAAGGAGGCTGTGAACTCTGAAATCTTTTTTGGAGAAAGAGTGTCAAGCAGCTCAGGCTGGCCTAAAACTTTCTAGGAGGCTAAGGATGACCTTGAACTCCTGATCCTCCAGCTCCTGAGTGCTGGGCCTGCAGGTGTGTGCCGCCAAACCCAGCGTATGAGATGCTAGGGTCTCATAACCCAGAGCTTTGTGTGCGCGATGCAAACTTTCTACCAACAGAACCACATCCGCAGCTCCGTACGTGCAGTTCTTACTCAAGGGAAACATTATGTTGTTTCTAGACTATGCGATTTCACCAGTTTCATTCAGACTTCCCTCCTGAGAGTCAGAACAGCTTGCCAACACTCATGGAAGATGGTTCTTCCCACTGTGAGTGAGCTGTAGATATCCACCTTAAATGTTTTTAGCTAAGGCTGAAGGGGCCTTTTGAAACGCAAGAGATGTCAGCCTGCTAGTCTGTCAGCTTCCTGATGCAACAGTAAGCTCCTTCCTTTTCAAATAGCTTTATATAT